>NC_086097.1:95011381-95334595 GCF_963921235.1 Mobula hypostoma
ATCCCTTTTCACCTCTGATTTTTACCTTTTCTCACCATTTAGAAAATAGTCTATGCTGTTATTCCTTCTACCAAAGTGCATGATCATACACTTCTCTAGATTATATTCCCTCTGCTACTTCTTTGCCCATTCTCCCAATCTGGCTAAGTCCTTCTCAACACTCCCTGCTTCCTCAACACTAACTATTCCTCCATTTAACTTTGTATCATCTGCAAACTTGGCCACTAAGTCTTCAATTCCATAATTAAACCTGTGGACCTACTATTTGAAAAGAAGTGGACACAATACCAATTGCTGTGGAACGCGGCCAACTAGAATGGGCTTCCTTTATTCTCACTCTGCCTCCTGCCAGTTAGCCAATCTTCTATCCTGCTAGTATCTTTCCTGTAATACCATGGGCTCTTATCTTGTTAAGCAGCATCATCGGTGGCACTTTGTCAAAGATCTTCTGAAAATCCAAGTAAACAACATCTATTGACTCTCCTTTGTCTACCCTGCCTGTTATTTCCTCAAAGAATCCCAACATATATGTCAGGCAAGATGTTCCTTTAAGGAAACCATGCTGATTTTGACCTACTTTATCAGGTCTCTCCAAGTACCCTGAAACATCATCCTCGATAATGGACTCCAACATCTTCCTAACCACTGACATTGGGCTAATGAGGCTATAATTTCCTTCCTTCTGCCTCCCTCCCTTCTGAACTGCAATTTTGCCCTATTATCTGCTTGTCCATCCTCATAGTCTTACCACACAATGCATTGACTTTTATACCAACTGCCCCATCCTCAGCCCCTTCACTCAAGTTCTCATTCCCCTGCCAAATTAGTTTAAACCTTTCCCAACAGCTCTAGCAAACCTGCCGGCAAGGATATTGGCCCCCCTTGGGTTCAGATGTAATTTGTTCTTTCTGTACAGATCATACCTTCCCCAGAAGAGATCCCAATGATCCAGAAATCTGAAACCTTTCCCCCTACCACTCCCTCAGGCATTCATTCATCTGTATTATCATCCTATTCCTGCCTTGAGTAGCATGTAGGATGGGTGTAATCCAAGGACTATTAACTTGGAGGTCCTTCTCTTCAGCCTCTTTGCTAACTCCCTACACTCACTGCGCAGGATCTCTTCCCCCTTTCTACCTATGTCATTAGCTTGAAAGTGCCCCACAACCTCTGGCTGCTCACCCTCCTTCTTGAGAATCTTCTGCAGCAACTCTGGGTCATCCTGGATCCTAGCACCTGTGAGGCAACACACCATCCTGGTATCTCTTTCACAGCCACAGAATCTTTTGTCCATCCCCCTAACTATCGAGTCTCCTAACACTATTGCTCTGCGTAATGTTACCCTTCCCTGCTGAGCCTCAGAGGCAGTCACAGCTCTCACCAAACCCTGGCCACTCTAACACTGTCCATTCCAACATGGCCCCTCCACTTACACCTCGCTTCTTTTTGTCAGCTGCTGCCAAGTCCCTAAGAGACCATTATGACAGCAACCCACTGAAAAGTTCCGAAAGTCCCCAAGGTCTTTTTCGTACTGCCTCACCAACAGACAACTTTTCGTGATGACTGCAGCTCAACAAAGGCACATCTTTTGCTAGTCTCTAGTACTCTGGGATCTTGCTTGTTGCTAGTGAGGATACAAAAATCTTTGTTAAATCCCCAGCAATCTCCTCACTTATTTCTTTACATATTCTGGGACATATGCCATCATACCTTATTTACCTTGATATTTCTCAGAAAACCCAGCACAAGTTCCCTCCTTTATCCTTGAGTGGATTTACCCTCTCCAGAGTTATCCTTTTTCTTAACTTGAGATTCTTCTTGATCTTGTTCACCAAGGACATTTCCAGGCCCCTTTTGGCCTTTGTAATTCCCAACTTGGGCACTTTGTTGCTATCTCTGTATCCTATGAGAGCCCATTCTGATTTTAGCTTCCTTTTCCTTCCTGACTAAATTTAGGATTTCTTGTGTCTTCCAAGATTCCCTATCTTACCATCCCCATCCTTACTGCTTACTAGAATATTCTGAGTCTGGCCCTAACCATCTGATCTTTAAACAATTACCACATGTTAGATGTAGATTTGTCTGACAACAGCTACTCCCAATCAATGCTCCTCAGCTCATGTCCCGTCCTGTTGTAATTTGCCCTCCCCAGTTTAGTACTTTCTTTCAAGATAAAATTTTATCCTTACTCATCACTATCTTAAAACATAATGAGTCTGTTATCACTATTCCCAAAATATTCACCCATTTTCAGGTCTGTCACATGGGCATGCCTGGGCTCATTTCCCAAAAGTGAAGAAAGTTAATGGCATGTTGGCCTTCATAACATGGAGAGTTGAGGATAGGAGCAAAGAGGTCCTTCTGCAGTTGTACAGGGCCCTGGTGAGACCACATCTGGAGTATTGTGTACAGTTTTGGTCTCCAAATTTGAGGAAGGACATTCTAGCTATTGAGGGAGTGCAGTGTAGGTTCATGAGGTTAATTCCCGGGATGGCAGGACTGTCATATGTTGAAAGACTGGAGCGACTGGGCTTGTATACACTGGAATTTAGAAGGATGAGAGGGGATCTGATTGAAACATGTAAGATTATTAAGGGATTGGACAGGCTAGAGGCAGGAAACATGTTCCCGATGTAGGGGGAGTCCAGAACCAGAGGCCACAGTTTAAGAATAAGGGGTAGACAATTTAGAACGGAGTTGAGGAAAAACTTTTTCACACAGAGGGTTGTGGTTCTGTGGAATGCTCTGCCTCAGAAGGCAGTGGAGGCCAATTCTCTGGATTCTTTCAAGAAAGAGTTAGATAGAGCTCTTAACGATAGCGGAGTGAAGGGATATGGGGAGAAGGCAGGAAAAGGGTACTGATTGTGGATGATCAGCCATGATCACAGTGAATGGTGGTGCTGGCTCGACAGGCTGAATGGCCTACTCCTGCACCTATTGTCTATTGTCTAAAAGCATGCTTTTCCTCTCGTTGGTTCTCCAAATACTGTTTTAAGAATCCCTCTTGGATAGCCTGAAGAAATACCACCCCATCTGAGCCTTTGCCATGAAGGAAGTTCCAATTAATACTGAGTAAGCTAAGGTCCCTCACTATGGCTACCCTGTTGTTTCTGTACGTTTCCATTATCTATCAACATACTTGTTCCTCCATGACTCAGTATCTATGGGGGGAGAGGGGAATGGCTATAGTATAATTTATAGTCTAAATTCATAAGCTTAATTGCACCTTTCTGTTCTGATTTCAGAACTGCACACAAATTGCCTCTGTGGATAAATCCTCCCTGCATACTGCTGTCATATTCTTCCTTATCAATAGTGCAGCCCCTCCATTTCTTTTAACCCCTGTATATCACGTCTAAAATAACAAAGCCAAAATGTTGAGCTGCCAGTCCTGCCTCTCACACAACCAGGTCTCTGTAATGGCAACATTATAATTCCATGAACTAATCCGGGCTCCAAGTTCATCCTCCTAGTATTGAAATAAATGCATTTTAGCCCATCAGTCCCACCAGGTTCATTAGCCTGCACCTTGCTGTCCTTATATGTCATACTACTTTTCCTGCACTCAACCCTACCACCTGCTGCACTGTTGCTATGTTTCCCCAGCATGGGGGCGGGGGGGGGCGGTCTAAAACTAGAGGACACAGGTTTAAGATGTAAAGGGAGAGATTCAAAGGAAACTTGAGGGGCAACTTTTTCACATAGAGAATGTGGGTATGTAGAACAAGCTGCCAGATAAAGTGGTGGAGGCGGGTCCAATTACTATGTTTCAAAGACATTTAGATAGGTTCATGAACAGGAAAGGTTTAAAGCTATAAGGGCCAAACACAGGGACCTTGACAGGGCTCAGATAGGGACCTTGTTGACATGGACACCTTGGGCAAAGGGCCTGTTTCTGTGCTGTACAATTCTTTTTCTCAGCTAATACAGGACATACTAAGCTACCATCTAGACTGGATACACATCTCCAACCACACTTTCCTCCCCCACCTTGCTCCATCTGCCTCTCATCTTTTTCTCTCCGTCTTCCTCCACCTATCATTCTCCTACTCTAACCCCCTCCTCTCCCCTCCCAACATCTTCAACCCCAGTCAACCAATCCGCTCGAAATCCTGTCTCACCATTTCCTTTCGCCTCTTCCATCACTCCTATTGACTCTCAGTCCTGATGCAGGGTTTCAGCCCGAACTGTTGGCAATTTTCTCTCACTTCTAAAAGCTGCTGCTCAGCCCTTGAGTTCCTCCAGCAGACTGTTTGATCTGGATACTTGATTACTTTGTTTAACACGCTGACTTTACCAACTATCTCACACAGAGTCAGTCCTGACGAAGGGTCTCGGCCTGAAACGTCGACTGCGCCTCTTCCTATAGATGCTGCTTGGCCTGCTGCGTTCACCAGCAACTTTGATGTATGTCACACAGAGTTACATTTTTACAAAAAATATTTTGGGATTTGTGATGTAATGATCAGACTTGCTACTCTGATCTCCTTGTTCAATATGTTTGCTTTTCTTCAGTTCAGATTGCTGGAGGGGTTCTACAGTGGTGCTAGGAAGTCTGTGAACCCCATTTAAGTTTTCTATTTCTGCATAAATATGACCTAACATGTGACCTGAACTTCACGCAGGTCCTAAAACTAGATAAAGAGAACCCAATTAAATAAATAGCACAAAAAACATCGTACTACTTCATTTATTCATTGAGAAAAACGATCCAATATTAAATGTATCTTTTGGAAAAGTATGTGAACCTCTGGGTAGTGCCTTCTACAAAAGCTATTTGGAGTCAGGAGTTCCAATCAATGAGATGAGATTGAAGGTGTGGTTTGTAGAGGTGTGACACACAAAGTGAGGTTACTGCCAGAGCCTGCTCTTCTCAAGAAAGGTCTGTTTATGTGCACCATGCCTTGATCAAAACAACTTTCAGAAGACCTTAGAAGAAGAATCGTAGAGATGCACGAAGCTGGAAAAGGTTACAAAATCATTTCTAAAGAGCTGAGTGTTCATCAGTCCACAGTAAGAGAAATTGTCTACAAATGGAGGAAACTCAGTATTATTGTTACTCTCCCTACGTGTGGGCTTCCTGCAAGGTTCACACCAAGAGCACAATGTGCATTGCTAAAGGAGGTGAAAAAGAACCCAAAAGAACAAAAGGCCTGCAGAAATCTCAAGAACTTGCTAAAATCTATGTTCATCTGTCCCCTTAAGAAAAACACTGGACAACAATGGTGTTCATGGAAGGACACCACAGAGGAAACCACTGCTCCCCAAAAAAAAATATTGCTGTACGCCTCACATTTACAAAAGGCCACCTGGATGTTCGACAACACTTCTGGGACAATGTTCTGTGACCAGATGAGACAGAAGTTGGCAGAAATGCACATTGCTATATTTGGAGAAAAAAGGGCACTGCACACCAACACCAAAACCTCATCCCAACTGTGAAGCAAGGCGGAGGGAGCATCATGTTTTGGGGCTGCTTTGCTGCCTCAGGGCCTGGACGGCTTGGTATCATTGAGAGAACAATGAATTCAAAATTGTATCAAGACATTTTACGGGAGAATATCAGGGTAGCAGTCTGTCACCTGTAGCTTAATAGAAGTTGGATAATGCAACAAGACAATGACCTGAAAGGCAAGAGAAAATCAACAACAAAATGATTTAAAAAGAAGAGATTTTTTGGAATGGCTGAATCAAAGTCCTGATCTTAATTCTATAGAAATGCTGTAAAAGGACCTAAAGCAAGCAGTTCATGCAAAGAAGCCCACCAACATCCCAGAGTTGAAGCAGTTTTGTAAGGAGGAATGGCCTAAAATTCCTCTAAGCTGATGTGCAGGACTAATCAATAGTTACCGGAAACATTTGGTTGAAGTTATTGCTCTACAAGGGGCTCACACCAGTTACTGAAAGCAAAGATTCACATACTTCTTCTAAGAAATACATATAATACTGGATCATTTCCCTCAACAAATAAATGAACAAGTATAATGTTTTTGTGTTATTTATTTAATTGAGTTTGCTTTATCTAGTTTTAGGACTTAGGTGAAGATATGATCACATGTTAGGTCATATTTATGCAGAAATAGAGGAAATTCTACAGGGTTCACAAACTTTCAAGCACCACTGTAAATTTATAGGGCAGTAATGTGGTGCCAAATATCTCCCCTTAGATATTGCCAAAGCGGAAATCAGGAGAGGTCAGAACAGTGTCAGAATGATGGCTTGAATTTTAAAATCTGATTTGTTGACAACGAAAATTCCTTTCAACCCTTTGGAACCTTAATTACAGATGTCTGTACATCAGGAGCCGTAACAGTCAATTAAGAAACTGAACAATGGACTTCTTTGTTCAAATCCAACTCTTGTCCAAGGTTCCTTTCAGACACTTCCAGACGTGGTGATCAAAGAACAGATTATCCAGACCAGTGACAGATTTGGGCACAGATAAACATCGCTATGCCAACCTGTTCCAGCTGGCCAAATGACATACCGGTCGTTGTCTTTCAGAAGGTTGGCTCCATTTCTATACTTATACAAAGGCCAGGAGCCAATCTAACAGGAAAAATACTTAAAGCCCTGAGTTTACCTCCAGCTACAATCATTTAACAATGAATTGTAAATGTGGTTCTCACTGTTGCGTGAGCTAGAAACGATCCATATGGCCTGGTAGGTAAATTAACCATTTATTGGAAGCTAGGAAGCAAACAATAACTGCCTGTACTGAGTTACAACTTTTAGCTGAAGTGCAATAAGTTATACTTCAATGAAAGGTAATCTCTGGCATCAACAATGGCTTAGTAGGAGACTCTTGTTCATTATCACCAAGTCTAACTGCTGGATCTCCCTATTCAACATGGCTGTGGGGATACTTTCACCTTCCTGGCCTGTAGTGGTTAAAGGAGGTGACAATCCACCAACTTTTCCAGGACAGTTAGAGTTGTCTTTGTCAGTGACATCTTAATGACTGGAAACGTGTAAAACTGATAGTTATGGGTTGATTTATTTAAATACACTTATAGCTGCTTTCTTTGGTTTTATTCTCTGTTAATTGAAGCCATCCAAAATTTGATATCTATGTTCTAAATCACAATAAGTCATCTATTTTTCTCATGTTTGATCACCAACACAGCCTCACAGCTGAAAAATGCCTCAATTTTAATATCCTCGTGTTCCTTAAGTAGAAATATCTGTACCCTCCCAACTGGAACACGGCTAAGTACAGCATGACAGGCATTTTGTTCATGATGTCTGTGCTTAACACAGTGTCGACTTAAACCAGATCACTTCTGACTGTTCATGACCACATCCTGCCATTCCCTGCACGTTCATGTGTCTATCTAGACACCTCTTAATCACCTCTATCCCACTATCATAACTCCTTCCAGAAGTTCTGAAGTATTTTGTATGCCCAAATTTAACACTAGTTGCCATGCCTTCGGCTGCCAATATCCTAAGTTTCGGAAATTCATTACTTAATCAACCCACCATTCGATTTCTCTTTGGAGGGGCTCTTTAAAGTTTACAGGCCAGTGAATCTTATATCAATATTAAGAAAACATTGGAAAAAAAATCTAAGGGACAGGAACTATCTTCACTTTATTAGGTAGAGTAACCATGCCTTTCTGAGGGGAAGTCCTATCCTTTAGATATGATCGAGCTTTTTTGAGGAAGTAAGAAAGGGGAGATACGTGCTGACTACCTGAACTTTAGTAAAGTCTTTGACAGGGTCCTGTATGATATTGGTCCAGAAGGTTAGAGCTTATGGGATCCACAGTAGGTTGGCAAACTGTATCCAAAATTGGGTTGGTAATAGGAGGCAGTAATAGGGTTGGTAAATGGTGGTGGAGAGATGCATTTTTTGACTGAAAGTTTAAGACCAGTGATGTAGATTCCTCCCAGTTCTCCTCTAAATTTCCTTTTAACCAAAGTCCTCTTGTTTTAGACATCACCAAGATGGGAAAAAGATTCTTACTTTCTATCCTATCCATAATTTTGGATACTTCTTTCAGGCCATTCCTCAGCCTCCTTTTCCAGGCTATCTTCTTTCTTTAATTACCTGCTACCTTTTGTGAGTGGATGCAGCAGAACAGCAGAAATTTAATCCGGTCCATATGCGTGAGGGTTCACTTCGTCCTATTTGATCTTAAAACTTCTTCAACTGGCAAGTAATAATTTTACCAGATCAGTTATGGTAGAAAACACACTACACTGAAACCATAACTTCACAGCCCACTGAAGTTGCTGCTCAACTCCATCAAACCAAACAGAAACAAACCTAATTTAACACACGTACTAACTATGTGTGGCTCAGGTCCTCAGATTAGGATGTGGACAATCTGCCACAGTCACATCACAATCTACCTTGTTACGATCTTGCACCTTATTGTTTACCTGTCCTGTAACTAACACTTATTCTGCACTCAGTTATTGTTTTACCTTGTACTACCTCAATGTAATGAATTAATCTGTATGAATAGCTTGCAAGACAAGTTTTTCACTGTATCTTGATACATGAGACAATAATAAAGCAATTCCAACTCTGATTCTCTGCAGTTTACCTTAACTTACTCTGCCCCACTCCTTAAGAACCTATTGTCTAAACCACTTTATACATTGGGAGCGGATAGACGCTCACAAACTATCCACCCAGCTCCTCTGTCACCCATCACCTACTCCTTTTGAGCAGGAATCTGCGGTTCCCACACTGGTATCCACACCCATCTCAGAACTCACAGAATCAGAGTGGAAGCAAGTCATGCTTGAACATTAGGGACTGCCCGCCCAAGAAGAACAGCACTTGGGGTCAGACACTGTCACTCCAGTGAAGGGTGTGGAGAAGGGTCATAAGTCCATTGCCTTCAAGTCTTGTGCTGTACAGTCTTAAAGGCAAGGTCTGGGAGCTATGGAAATGCAGCCCACAGCAGCTTCTCTTCCACCGCGGGTTCACAGATCTTTGAAATGCAATAAAAACTGCAGATGCTGTGAGTCTGAAGTTAAAATAAAAAATGCTGTGGATACTCAGAAGGTTACCTTTACAGTCCTGATGAAAAGCTCTTCAACATGAAACATTAACCTCTGCCGTTTTCTCTACAGATGCTGCTTGACCTACTGAGCATTGCCAGAACTTTTTCTGCTTCTATTGCATATAGCAAAGTGAGCTAACAAAGCCTTTTAAAAAGTACAAGCAAGAAACTGGGTCTAAAAACGGAATGTTGGAAACTCCTGCTGGGATTCATGTTTGGAGAAGAATAACAGAAAAGAAGAAGAGTTAAGTTAAACAAATAGAAGCTTGGCTAGACCAGATTTAGAATAGCGAAGACAACTGTAACTTCAAGGTTACAAAGGCATTAGAAAGATACAATAATAGAGACAAAGGAGTAAAGCCAGAACGGAGTCTAGAACTATCAGCATAGATTGAAACAATTAAGAGTGATGCCATCAACAGATGAATTTCTCATATTGTCTTACAATAATCAAGGCTATTCAGCCTTCTGAGTCAATGCTGACTCTCAAGGCAATCCCACAAGTCTCATTCTCCCATTTATTTCCCTGTAATTAATTATCTCTTACACACACACACACACACACTCCATCCCCAATTCTCCTGTCACCCAACTACACCAGAATTTATTGCATTAATCTAGCAGTCACGTTTTGAATGTTGGGGAAACCAGAGTGCCTACAGTCACAGGGAGAACCTGCAATTCTGCACAGCCAGTACAGGAAATCAGGATTAAACTCAGGTCACTAGAGCCGCGCAGCAAAGGAAAATAAGTCCATTTGTATGGGAGTCTAAACGAATATACAATAAATCTAAAACAGAAATAAAACAAAACATTTTAATCCAAAGAATGGCTGGAATGGGAAACCTGTTCTCACAAGAAGAGGCCAAGACACAAATGTATATAAGGCCAGGCAGGAAATGAAGAAAAGGAGCAGAGAGTTTGGTCGATTGAGCTTGGTGAGCAGTGTTGATAGTGATTTTTATACCAGTCATCATTTAGGTGAAATGGGTGCTGGCTTAGTAAAATAGCTTGGTTGCTCATTAAAGAACTCAGATGAATATCACTTCATTCAATTTCTGAGAGTTAACCGGCGGCAAACACCACAATCTTTATTCGAATCTACTGAACCCAAGCCAGCACAGATGTTAGTGTAGTACACATTACTCCTTTCCAATGGAAAGTATTTCTGGTGTTCAAACTAAAAACGTAATTATGAGTATTTAATATCATAACTAATGTTCTCATCCAAAGCAACTATGGTGACTAAATAATGAACATAGTGAAGTAATTTGATATGATTAATTTTAGAAAAAATAAGTTATGTCATTACAAAGCGATAAATCGATTTCCCCTGAATCATTCCTTTACTTCTCCCTCCACCCCATCTCCCCACCCCCTTCCCACTCAACTCCCAGCTTTGATACGTTTCCATCTGGCCGGCCAGCAGCACCTTGCCTTCCACTGCTCTATCTGGCCAGAACAGCTGCCTCATTTATTCCACTGATAATCCCCACACTTCTAATGTTATCTTCTTTAGTATATCCGAACAATTTCCACTCCCCCAACAACTCTGCTCTAACCCCATTACACTGTTAATACAAAGCTCAAGGATGCAGAAGGAAAAACCACGGTTAAAATAGCCCATTATCATTCTGAGCTGGACCAAGTATATGAAGTAATTTGACCACACTGTCAGTGTAGGGAGAGGAATGCCAGGGGTGGAGATGGAGGCCTCTGCTCATTGCTTCTTTGTTCTCATTTCAACATATAGACTCTTTCTTCATGGTATCATTGGATCTAAGATATCTTCTGCAACCTCAGAGAACTTCTCCTGATTTTTGTTTGCAAGCCAAGACAATGATTACTTGAGGGCTTTTCCACAGAGGGGAACAGACTAAGATATTAACCTAAGCTTAGTCAACTTTGATCCGCTTGTACTTTCCAAATTAGTGCAGCACTATTACAGCTTGGGGCATTCCAGAGTAGAGAGTTCAATTCCAATGCTGTCTGTACATTCTCCCTGTGAGCACACGTGTATCCTCCGGTTTCCTCTGACAGTCCAAAGACATACTGGTTAGTAGGTTAACTGGCCATTGGAAATTGTCCCGTGATTAGGCTAGGATTAAATAGTTGGGTTGCTGGGCGAAGCGGCTTGTTGGGCCAGAAGGGCCTGTTCGTGCTGTACCTCTAAATACATAAATAGATAGATAGATAAATCAATCAATCAATCAGTAAGTATTCAGAGACGGAAGTTAGGCTATAGACCAAAGATGCACACTCCATTCTCCAGGCTGGATGGCATCAGCTAACTCCAAACAGAAAGGGGGACAAATTTAGGATCTCTACAGTTTATGATTCAGGGCAATTAAACAATGCCTTTACATCACAAACAAGAGAAACTCTGCAGATGCTGGAAATCCGAGCAACACACATACAAAATGCTGGAGGAACTCAGCAGGCCAAGCAGCACCTATGGAAAAAAAGTACAATCGATGGAAAGATCTTGGTCTGAAACATCAACTGTACTTTTTTCCAGAGATGCTGCCTGGCCTGCTGAGTTCCTCTAGCATTTTGTCTAAGTTGCAATGCCTTTACATCTCAAGGCTTGCAATTTATTTCGAACTGTAGATACATAAACTAGTTAATGGATGAACTTGTGTGGCTCTTGTTATATTACAAGCTTGTCCACTAAAATCAAATCACAAAGGACATTTTAAACATTTGCATATGATTGCTGCAGCTCTCCCCTTGACTACAAAGGAAGGGGGCATAGTTTACATTCTTTGTTGTGCTGGGTGAAAAGTCATTATGATCTTACATGCTGTATTTAGTGGGCTAGTTCATTATGGTTTCTGAATGGGCTGCCTGTACCTAATCCAATTAAGACTTTTGGAGGTCTGGAAATAAAACAAGTATTGAAGGTGCCGACATGGGCCGTGGCCATCAATTATGCAGGCCCACATGTCAATTATTTCCTTTTGGCAACTGGATTCATTTGCTACAAATAATGAGCTGTGATTTGGAATTCCATTCCCCAAGGTTACTAAGTAATCTAAACTCTGGTTCATGGAGATTCAATTTTTATTCTCAGCCACATACCTCCAAATGGTGGAACCTAGACAGACCACATGTACTTTGTGCTTTGCTGGTTTTCTTGTCTCAGACATAGTTCAGTAGGCAGCACTCTTTCTGCTGAATACAGACAAGAACACAACAGGGAGGGCATCATCAGCCAGGCAATGGTAGAGCAAGCCCCAATGAAAAGTAGAAATGATGATATAGGTTCACTTCTGTAACAGACTATATGGCGTGTTGCTTCTCTGGTGCCATAGTACATGAAGTCACTCAGAGGACAAAGAACTTTTGGCAATTAAAAGAAGAACAGCTGGAGGTCATGGGCTTTGGGTTCCAATGACACAGGAAGGAAAGAGATTGCGGTAGGTCCTGAGATCAGTATTTCAGGAACCAAGAATGAAACCAGGGCGGCAATCTCGGTATTATCCATAGGGCCACCTGCTGACTTAAACTAAATACAGTTTGTGAGTGGCAAGTGCAAGTTGCCACATGGGTTGTTAATAACAGAGACCGAGATGAACATGGGGAAATTACAAGGTGGGAAGAGGGGCAGCCAAACATTATTAAAAAATTATAGTCTTGGAGAGAGAAGATTCATCAGAGGGTTGAAAGAAAGACTCTACTCCTCAATGATTGGGAAATCCTAACAGACATTAATCAGGGTAAAGTCACTGCTACTCGGAAATGGATGGGTTAATCTATGATAGTGAGCACAGATTTGTTTGATTGTATCTGATGACTTGCAATCACATTTGACTAATGATTCTGAGCATATAACAGAGACAAGCGCTTGAGGGTTACCAGGATGGTGTGCAGAAAGTCTTTCAAAAGATATTTGATAAACCAGTTATTAAATGTCAGCAAATTACAGTTACTTATAGGTGAAACTACTCCCAGAAGCAATGAAGGTCTGGTGACATATTTCTAAATCACAATGGTGTGTAACTTGAGAAAGAGGCTACAGACAGTGGTATTCCTTTGGGCCTGTTGCCTTTGTAGGTGGTAAAGATAACAAGCTGGATAGTCCTCTTAAACCGGCCTAGGTGAGTTACTGCTGTAGATCATAGTTGTAGTTTTGTTGATGACTTTGTTGCAAAGTTTGCAAATGATACGAAGATAGTTGGAAGGGCAGGTAGTTTTCAGAAAGTAGAGAGGCTATAGGAGGACAGATAAATTAGGAGAAAGGGGAAAGAAATGGCAGATGGAATACAGTGTCGGGAAGTGTATGGTCATGGACTTCGGTAGAAGAAATAAAAGGGTAGACTATTTTCTAAATGGAGAGAAAATCCAAAAATCTGAGGTGCAAAGGGACTTGGGAAGCCTTGTGCAGGATTCCCTCAACGTTAATTTCATGATCTCTTTGCCTCTATCTCTGGAGACAGCCTATCTACTGATGTCTATTATAAACCCATTGATTCTCACAGCTATTTGGACTATACCTCTTCCCACCCCGTTACTTGTAAAAATTGCCACCCCATTTTGTCAATTCTCCTGCCTCCGCTGCATCTACTCTCGGCTTTTCATTCCGGAACAGCTGAATACCCTTCTTCAAAGAAAGGGGCTTCCCTTCCTCCACCATCAATGCTGCCCTCAACCGCATCTCTTTCATTTTGACATGTCTGCCTTCACCCCATCCTCCTGCCACTCCCCCAGGGATAGGGTTCCTCTTGTCCTCACCTACCCCCACCAGCCTCTGCGTTCAGCCCGTAATTTTCCGTAACTTCAGCCATCTCCAATGGGATCCCATCACCAAGCACATCTCCCACCCACCCCATTTCCTGCTTTCTGCAGGGATCGCTCCCTACTCAGCTCCCTTGTCCATTCGTTCCTCCCCACTGATCTCCCTCCTGGCACTTATCTTTGCAGGCATAACAAGTGCTACACCTGTCTCTACACTTCCTCCCTCACTACCATTCAGGGCCCCATACAGTCCTTCCATGTGAGATGACACTTCACCTGTGAGTCTGTTGGGGTCATCGACTGTATCAGATGCTCCCGGTGTGGCCTCCTGTGTATCGGTGAGACCTGACATAGATTGGGAAACCGCTTCTCCAAGCACCTATGCTCTGAACATCAGAAAAAGTGGGATCTCCCAATGGCCGCCGATTTTAATTCCACTTCCCTTTTCTATTCTGACATGTCAGTCCATGGCCTCCTCTACTGTTGTGATGAAGCCACACTCAGGTTGGAGGAGCAACACCTTATATTCCATCTGGGCAGCCACAAACCTGATGGCATGAACATTGACTCCTCTAACTTCTGGTACTACCCCCACCCCAATCACAATTCCTAATTCCCATTTCCCTCTCTCACCTTATCTCCTTACTTGCCTATTACCTCCCCCTGGTGCTCCTCCCCCTTTTCTTTCTTCAATGGCCTTCTGTCCTCTCCTGTCAGGTTCCTCCTTCTCCAGCCCTGTATCTCTTTTACCAACTTCCCAGCTCTTTAATTCTTCCCTCCAACCCTCCCCACCTCCCAGTTTTACCTATCACCTCCCCTCCCCCCCGCTTCTAACTCTGACTCCTCATCTGTTTTCCTCCAGTCCTGATGAAGGGTCTCGGCCCGAAACGTTGACTGTTTACTCTTTTCCAAAGATGCTGCCTGGCCTGCTGAGTTCCTCCAGCATTTTGTGTGTGTTGCTTGGATTTCCAGCATCTGCAGGTTTTTTTCTTGCTTGAGGTTAATTTGCAGTTTGAGTCTATGGTGAGGAAGGTAAATGTGATGCTACCATTTGTTTCAATGTAGAATACAAGGACTAGAATATACAAGCAAGGATGTAATGTTGAGATTTTGTAAGTTGGTGAGACCTCACTTGGAATATTATGAGCAGTTTTGGGCCCCTTTTCTTAGAAAGGATGTGCTGACATTGGAGAGGGTTCAAAGGAGGTTCACAAAAATTATTCCAGGATTGAATGGCTTGCTACATGAAGAGCATTTGATGGCTCTGGCTCTGTATTCACTATAATTCAGGAAAATGAGCAGTGTCCAAATTGAAACCTATCAAATTTTGAAAGGCCTTGTTGGAGTGCATTTGGAGGGGATGTTTCCTATGGTGGGAGAGTCTAGGACCAGAGGATACAGCCTCAGAATAAAGGGGTGTCCTTTTAGAATGGAGGTGAGGAGGAATTTCTTTAGCTAGAGAGTGGTGAATCTGTGGAATTCGTTGCCACAGGCTGCTTTGGAGAACAAGTGTCTATGTATATTTAGGGCAGAGGTTGATAGATTTTTGGTTGGTCAGGGCGTGAAGGGATATAAAAGCTGTCATCTGGGAGGACATAGTCAGAGTGGTGATCTTAAGACTTTAGCTCTTCAAGGCTTCAATGAAGAAAGGCTTCACTCAAAGAAAGCAAAGGAAAGAAAAGGAAGTCAGTCCTGCCTGTGGCCATCAAACTTTACAATTCCTCCCTTGGAGGGTCAGACACCCTGAGCCAATAGGCTGATTCTGGACTTTCCTGGCATAATTTACATATTACTATTTAATTATTTATGGTTTAATTACTATTTAATTAGATATGGTGCAACTGTAACGAAAACCAATTTCCCCTGGGATCAATAAAGTATGACTATGACTATGACTGTGAAAAGCCCATTATTTTCGTTCCCTTCTTTATATCTGCTCAGAGATGTGGGAAAGCAGAGATACCCTGTGTCCCTGATGACTACAACAGCAAGAAGTAATTCCAGCTGCAGCTCCTAACAAACCATGTTAAGGAGCTGGAGCTGGAACTGGATGAACTCTGGATCATTCGGAAGGTTGAGGGGGTGATACATAGGACATACAGAGAGGTTGTTACACCCAAGATGCAGGACACAGGAAACTAGGTAACAGTCAGGAAGGGGAAAGAGGTTAAGGAGCCAGTGCAGAGTACTCCTGTGACTGCTGCTACTATTACTACTACGTCGACTCAGGCCTAGGGGGCCGGCGTTGGGCACGATGACGGACTCTCCACTTCTCCCTCTCTCTCATCAGTGTGTTCAGTTCATCTACATTAACCACGCTGCTGTCTTCTAGGAGCGTGTTGACCATAGTCTTAGGAGGGCGCCCAGGGTTCATCCTCCCGTGCTTGGGCTCTCATATGATGACTAGGCTGGCAGGTAGCTCGGGGTGGCGTAGAAAGTGCCCCGCTAGTTGCAGTCTTCTCGTCTCGATTTTAGTGGTGAGCATCGGTAGGTCGTCATAGGGCTCGACGTTCGTCATGTGCTGTTGCCAACTCGCGTCAAGAGCCATCCGGAGCATTCGTGTACAGCAACCATCTAGAGACTTTCGCATCGTCTTGGTGAGTGTCCACGTCTCGCATCCGTATGTGAGAATGGACTCTATGACTGCTATGAAGATCCTCTTTTTAAGCCCTCTGATCAGGTTTGACTTCCAGATTTCCTTCATGTTGTTTCTTAGCCCTTCACGCCAGTGCCTTCTGTATTTTTATGTCCTTCTCCGGACTCATCATTCTTGACCCGAGGTACTTGAAGTCAAAGACTTTCTTAATAGTATCATTCTTTACGGTCTTGAGAGTACCTTCGTCGCAGTTAAACGCCATGTACTCTGTCTTTTTAGCATTTAGGTGAAGTCCAACTTTATTGCACTCAGTTTCCACTTTTGTCAGTAGCTGCTGTGCTTCCTCCATCTGGTCAGAGAGCAGAACTATGTTATCTGCATAATCGGGATCTGTGAGTATAACTGGTCTGAGCCTTTTGGTTCGTCCTGGTTTTATGGTAAAACCGAACTCCTTTGGCCATCCCTCTCAACAACAGGTATGTCACTTTAGATACTCACGGTGGGGTGGATGACCTAACCAGAGGAAAGTTGTAGTGGGTGAGTCTTTGGCACTGAGTCTGCCTCTGTAACTCAGAAGGGGAAGTGGAGGAGAAGAGGCACACTGTGGCGATAGGAGATTCATAGTTAGGGGAATGAACAGGAGGTTCTGTGAGCGAGAATGAGATTCCCGAATGATAGGTTGCCTCTCGGGTGCCAGAATCGGGATATCTCGGATCGAGTCCTCAGCATTCTTAAGTGGGAGGGTGAACAGCCAGAAGTCATGGTCCATGTCGGTACCAGTGACATGGGTAGGATGAGTGACGAGGTTCTGCATAGGGAGTTCAGGGAATTAAGGTGCTAAGTTAAAGGGCAGAACCTCCAGGGTTGTGATCTCAGGATCTCTACCTGTGCCACGTGCTACTAAGGCCAGAACTAGGAAGATTATACAGTTTAATATGTGGCTCGGAGGGAGGGCATAAGGTTTTTGGATCCTTGGGCTCCCTTTCAGGGAAGGTGGAACCTATACAGAAGGGAAAGCTTGCACCCGAATTGGAGGGAGACTAATATCCTAGCGGGAAGGTTTGTTAATGCTGCACAGTGGGGTTTAAACTAAAGTTGCAGGGGGATGGGAACCAGACTGCCAGAACAGTTAGTGGAGAGGTTGTGGAGGCAGATGTTGGTAAGACCTCAGACAAAGTCAGGAATCAAAAGGTGAGTGTGGTACGACTAGTGTCCTGAACTGCATATATTTCAATGCAGCAAGTATCATAGGAAAGGCAGATAATAGTGCTGACGATGACGTAGCTGCTTTGCAAACAGAGGCAATGTGTAGTGAGGAGAGGCTGTTGACAGGGCAAAATTGCAGTCAACAGGATGACTTGCAATGTAAAGGCAGACAAGATCGAAAAGGGTGAATACAGGGTGTTGTATCTGAAACCGCGCAGTACACGGAATAAGGTAGATGGACTTGCAGCACAGTCGCAGATTGGCAGGTATGATGTTGTAGGCATCACTGAATCATGGCTAAAACAAGATCTTAATGTCCAGGGATACAAATTGTATCAAAAGGGCAGGCAGGAAGGCAGAGGGGCTTTGCTCTGTTGGTTTAAAAAAAATAAAATCTTTAGAAAGAGGTGACATAGGGTCAGAAGGTGTTGAATCGTTGTGGATAGAGCTAAGGAACTACAAGGGTAAAAAGACCCTGATGGGAATTGTATACAGACCCCAAACAGTAGTAAGGATGTGGCCTACAAATTACAATGGGAAATAGAAAATACATGCCAAAAGGGCAATGTTACGATAGTCACAGGGGACTTCAATATGCAGGTAGATTGGGAAAATCTGGTTGGTGCTGGATTACAGAGGGGGAGTTTCTGGACTGCCTATGAGATGGTTTTTTACAGCAGCTCATGGTTGAGCCCACTAGAGGATCAGCTATTCTGGATTGGGTGTTGAACCAGAATTCATTAGAGAGAAAAAAGATAAAAGAACCCTTTGGGGCAAGTGATCATAATATGATCAAATTCACCCTAAAATGTGAGGAGAAAGTCAGATGTATCAGTATTACAGTGGAGTAAAGGGAATTACAGAGGAGTTGGCCAGAATTGATTGGAAAAGAACACTGGCAATGATGACAGCAGAGCAGCAATGGCTGAAATTTCTGGAAGTAATTTGGAAAGCACGGGATATATACATCCCAAAGAGGAAGAAGTATTCTAAAGGAAAGATGACACAACCATGGCTAACAAGAGAAGTCAAAGCCATTATAAGAGCCAAAGGAGGGTATATAATAGAACAAAAAATTAGAGGAAAGTTAGAGGATTGGAAAGCATTTAAAAACCAACAGAAGGCAACTAAAAAAGTCATTAAGAAGGTAAAGATGGAATACGAAAGTAAGCTAGCCGATAATAGTAAGGAGGATACCAGAAGTTTTTTCAGATACATAACTTGTAAAAGAGAGGCTTTACTGAGGCAGTGATAAATGTAGACAGAGTCCATGGAGACAAGGCTTACTTCTGTGATATGCTGAGCTGTGTTTCACAACTCTGCAGTTTCCTGCGGTCATGGAGCACAGTATCTGAATTAGATGCCTTCTATGGTGCATTGATAAAAATTGGTGAGAGTCAAAGGGACATATAAAATTTCTTCAGTCTCCTGAGGTATGTCCTCCAATTCTTGATTCCCTAACCCTGCGAACAAAGACTGTGTTAATTGACCCTATTATGACTTCATGATTTTATATACCTCTCTCTCTCCCACACTTCTAACCTGTTTAAACTCCCTCCATAGCTCAAGCCCTGGAGTCCTGGAAACATCCTTATAAATCTCTTCACTCTTTCCAGCTTAATGGCATCTTTCTTACAGCAGGGGGCTCAAAACTGAACAATTTTTTTTAGAAAGCAATATTACAGTCACTGTGAGCCAATGGCGGAAGGAATGAATACGAAGGATGGCAAATGGGATGCTAATCAAGTGGATCGTTTTGTTCTTTTGAGCTTATTGAGTATTCTTAGAGCTGTACTCATCCAAGCAATTGGAGAGTGTTCCATCACACTCCTGACTTGTATATGGTGAAAAGGTCTGGCTTGTGTGAGGGTGAGTCACTAACCACAAGAACCCAGTCCCTAACCCACTCCTGTAACCACAGAATTCACGCAGCTGGTCAAGTTGAGTTTCCAAAGGGAAGATTTCCTGAGGAGCTGGCATTAGGACCAGTACTGCTTTTGGTAATTGTAAGTGTTCTGGATTTGGATGTGTAGGACACACACTAGTTGAAAGTCTGCATATGAGATGAAGTTCAAAAATGCAGGGAAAAGCAACAAATTTCAGAGGACATCAGGCAGTCTGGTGAAATGGACAGACATAAGTAAGATGAAGTTTAAGGTTGAGAAGTATGAAGGAATTAAATTGAATGGGAAGAGGTGCTGTATAATTTTTACAAGGGATGTAAGAAACACAAAACATAAGGGGGATGTTCACAAGTCTCTTCTGATGAATAACATGTTTTACAGGGATGATACTACCCTGACTGTGGTATCCAGAAGCAGATTCAAAGATTCAAAAAAACTTTATTGTCATTCTAACCATACATCAGCTCTGCAGGGCAGAATGAGACAGCATTTCTCAGGGGCAGTGCAATCATAGCATAACAGATGCAACACTAACTAATAAACATAACAATAAATAGTAAAACACAACAGCCACATGTCAGTTAAAATCAGTTATAAGTGTCCAGTGCAAGTTAAAAGTGTCCAAAGCAGAGTCAGCTAGAGCAGCTATTTAGCAGTCTGACTGCCTGTGGGAGGAAGCTGTTTAGTAGCCTTGTGGTTTTAGTTTTGATGCTCCTGTAACGTTTGCCTGATGGCAGAAGAACAAACAGTTCATGGAGAGGGTGTGAGGGGTCTTTAATGATGTACCGTGTCTTCTGGAGGCATCGACTCTGAAAGAGGTCTTGGACAGAAGGTAGGGAGACCCCAATAACCTTCTCTGCTCCCCTAACCACCCTCTGCAAGGCTTTTTTGATGACAGCACTGCAGCTGGAGTACCAGGTTGTGATGCAAAAGGTCAGCACACTCTCGACCACGCTTCTGTAGAATGTAGTTAAGATGTTAGTGGGGCATGATGCTTGTTTAAGCTTCCTCAGAAAGTGCAATCTCTGCTGGGCCCGTTTCACAATCCCAGTGGTGTTCCTGGACCAGGTGAGATTGTCCGAGATCTGTACCCCAAGGAACTTGATGTTTTCCACTCTCTCCACTGTGGAGCCGCTGATGCTGAGGGGTGTGTGCTCAGGCGGAGACCGTCTGAAATCGACGATCATCTCCTTGGTTTTGGTGACATTAAGCATCAAGTTGTTATCCCTGCACCAGCTCTCTAGGTGTTTGACCTCCTCTCTGTACATTGTTTCATCAGTATTGCTGATGAGCCCCCACCACTGTGGTATCATCTGCAAATTTAATGATCAGGTTCTCCTTGAATCTGGCTGCACAGTCATGTGTTAGCAGTGTACACAGCAATGCGCTAAGTACACAGCCTTGTGGGGATCCAGTGCCCAGTGTGATGAAGTCAGAGATGTTCCTGCCAACACGGACTGACTGTGGTCTCTCTGACAAGAAATCCAGAATCCAGCGACACATGGCAGTGCTAAGGCCAAGCAGTGACAGTTTCTCCACTATGGGATGATGGGATGATGGTATTGAACGCTGAACTGAAATCAATGTACAGGATTCTGGCATAAGTGTCTTTGTTGTCCAAGTGAGAGAGAACTGTGTGCAGTGTAGTGGATATTGCCTCCTCTGTACAGCGATTTGGAGGATAAGCAAACTGTAGAGGATCCAGCGATGAGGGGAGGCTGGCTGTGATATGAGGCTTGACAAGCCATTCAAAACATTTCATCACTATGGGGGTCAGGGCAACGGGTCGGTAATCATTCAGACAAGCTACAACTGATTTCTTTGCTACAGGGATGATTGTGGAGGTTTTGAAGCATCTGGGGACAAAAGCTTGACTAAGAGAGATGTTGAAAATGTCTGTCAGGACATCTGCTAATACATCAGCACATTCCTTGAGCACACGTCCAGGGATGTTGTCGAGACCTCCCGCTTTTCGTGGGTTGACCCTGGCAAGGGTCCTCCGTGTTTGCTCTGGATCAATGATTGAAGCCGGCTGGTCAGATAGTGAAAAGGGACTGGCTCTCCCCCTTGCTGTAGTGTTTGATGCTTCGAAGTGGGCAAAGAAATTGTTCGGCCTGTCTGGAAGAGAGACGTCGCTGTCATCAGTTTTCTGCCTGATCTTGTAGTCTGTCAGAGCTTTAATTCCCTGCCACATCCGTCTGGTGTCACCTGTGTCACAGAAGTGTCCATATATTTTGCCCGTGTAGGCCCTTATCGCTTTCCTGATCCCGAGTGAAAGCGCAGACCTGGCTGAGCGAAGCGCTCTCCTGTCCCCCGATCTGTAGGCTGTGTCACGGGCCTTCAGTAGTGAACGCACCGCTGTTGTCATCCACGGCTTTTCATAACCATGTGCGGTGAAGGTTTTCATCACAGTGACATCCTCCGTGCATTTGGCTATGTAGCTGATTACTGCCTCCGCATACTCCTCAATGTCTGTATGGTCATCATAGGAGGCTGCTGTTTTGAATATGTCCCAGTCTGTGTGCAAAAAACAGTCTTGTAGTGCTGAGGCTGCTCCTTTTGGCCAGACCCTTATCTCTCTTTTCTCTGCTCTCACACGTTTAAGCAGTGGTTTATTTGCTGGTGTTAATATGACAGATATGTGGTCAGAGTGGCCAAGATGGGGGTGGGGGGCTGCTTTGTATGCCTGTGGTGTGTTGGTATAAACCAAGTCCAGTGTGTTGTCTCCCCTAGTTTTGAAATCCACATATTGCCAGAATTCGGGGAACACAGGTCAGAGGTCCTGAGCTCAAAATAAGGGACCAGCCATTCATAACTGAAGTAAGAAGAAATCTTCAGAACACTGCATCCTCAGTCTAACTCAGTTGTACTTATAGTCCAACACACCTGTATCCTCAGTTCAGCACAACCATAACCACAGTCTCTCACCTGTATTATCATTCTAATCCATCAGTATCCTAGTTTAAAACAGCCGTAACCACATAATCATCAGCCTAATGCACCTGTATCCGAGTTTAAAACAGCCGTAACCACAGTCCCACACATTATCAGCAGCCTAAAGGCTGATTTGTACTTGTGTGTACCAGCTTACGCCGTAGCCTACGCAAATGGGCTACGCCATTGTCAGCATTTATACTTGTGTGTTGGTGTGTCTGCGTCACTCTGCAATTCACCGCCAAAACGCGAGTTGGTGGTGGGGTTTCTATGCCACTGCGTTGAAACTCAACACGAAGAAACTCAAACTTCAAACAATGGCGACTGAAACTGAAGGAGGGTGAATTTTCTGTGCTTGTCCGGCCACTGAGAGACATAGACGAGGAAATGCATTTCAAATATTTTCAGATGTCGGCAGGTAGATTTGACGATTTGGTTCATCGTCTCCAACCATTTATTTCGCATCAGTGTACACAGAGTATACTCAGAGACTGGCAATCACCATTCGAGTTTTAGCTTCAGGTGGAAGTCAACAGGCTGTAGCAGCTAGCTACAAACTGGCGTCAAGCACAGGGTCCTCCATAATTTCAGAGGTCTGTAAAGCTTTATGGAAAGCATTGCAGCCAGAGTTCCTTCCCTGCCCTTCAGTCACCCAATGGGAAGCTACTGCAGCGTAGGAGGAAATGCGATGTTACCAAACAGACCAATCACAGTTGTTGCGGTCTGCGTCGCCACAACATGTAGTTACATTTTTGGGGAGGAGCGCGTCAGGCTACGGTGTAGGGTACGCGGCTATGCCATACTTACGGCGTTGATTTGATGCAAAAGTATAAATTGGCCTTAACGCACCTGTATTAACACAATTGTAACCACAACCAACATTTGCAATATCGGTCCAACACACCTGCATCCTCAGTCCAAGGCAACTGCATCCTCAGTTGCAGGTACCTGTAGCTCCAAAAACCTTACTCAGTCTAATACTTGTGGGATATGTATGCTTGACCCCCTAGAACACAGGTTCCCAAACTTTTAATGCCATGGACCAATACCATTAAGCAAGAGCTCTGTGGATCCCTGGTTAGGAACCCCTGCCCTATAAGATTGTTTCAAAGTGACACCAAGTATATATTTGCCTCAACATAATTTTGGTAAATGCTCTATGCTAATGAATAGTTGGCCTGAGAAAGCCCCACTGCCACAAGTGTGTAAGAGCAGTGCCCTCTAAAATGCACATATCCAAAATTGAGCATCTGTCTTCTGGCTCTTAATGAACAAAAATAACCCCAAACCCTTCCATTTGGTTCAGATGATCACTGTAGTCCCTCTTTTGCTGGCAGTGATTAAATTACCCATAAAGGAGCACATCAGCTCAACCCATGAGGATTGGTAACAATATCTGTTCCTTGTTGATCACTAATCGGGTGTTACTCATGTCTGTGTGCTTAGCCCACTGTTCAACTTCCCATATGCACATTTCGGTGTGGCTAAGCACAGCTCCAATGTTATCTACATATTTGCCAATGACACTGCTTTGTTGGATCACAGATAGATGAGTCAGTTTACCAGAGTGATATAGGTCACTTGGTTGAGTGACGTGGCAACAGCAACCTCTCTCTCGATATCAGCAAAACTAAAGAGCTGATTGCTGACTTCAGAAAGGGGAAGTAGGGCAAACATCCACCAGTCTACATTTGGAAACAGTGGTCGAGAGAGGTGGCAGCTTTAAATTCCTGGTTGTTAACATACTGGATGACCTATACTGGATCAAGGACATAGATGCAATCACAAGGAATGTGTCTTTACTTTCTTAAGAGGTTAGAAAGGGTCAGCTTATCGTTGAACACTCTAATAAACTTCTACGATGTACTGTTGAAAGCATCTTCACTAGCTGCCTCATGGTCTAGTATGACATTTCAAATACACAGAAATGTAAGAAACAGCAGAGAGCACGGACTCAGCCCAATGCATCACAGGCATGTTCCTCCCCACCATCAGAAGTATCTACCAATAGTATCTGAGGAGGGTAGGGCAGTGGATGTTGTCTACATAGATTTTAGTAAGGTGTTTGACAAAGTCCCTCATGGGAGGCTAATCCAGAAGATTGAGCTGCAGGGGGTCCACAGTAAATTGGCTGTTTGGATTTAGAACTGGCTTGCACATAGAAATCAGAGGGTAGTGGTTGAAGGATTTATTCGAGCTGGAGGTCTGTAATTAGTGATGTTCCAAAGGGATTTGTGCTGGGACCTCTGCTGTTTGTAATGTACACAGTATAAATGCCCTGAATGGAAAATGTAGATGGGTGGGTTAGTAAGTCTGTAGATGATACCAAGATTGGTGGAGCTGTGGATAGTGTAGAAGACTGACAAAGAATACAGCACAATATAGATCAGTTATAGATATGGGCAGAGAAATGGCAGATGGAATTTAACCCAGATAATTGTGAGGTGCTGCACCTACATAGGGCAAATGCAAAGAGACAGTACACTGTTAAGGGCAAGATCCTTAACAGTGTTGCCGAGCAGAGAGATCTTGGGATCCATGTTCATAGCTCCTTGAAAGTGGCTACAAAGGTCCACAGTAGTTAAGAAGGGTTATAGAATACTTGCTTTTATTAGTCGAGGCATTGAGTTCAAGAGTCAAGAGGTTATGTTGCAACTTTATAAAACTCTGGTGAGGCCACATCAGGAGTATTGCATACAATTCTTGTTGCCCCACTATAGGAAGGATGTTGAGACTTTGGAGAGGGTGCAGAAGAGGTTTACCAGGATACTGCCTGGTTGAGAGGGCATGTGCTATCATTGGAGGCTGGATAAACTTGGGTTGTTTTCTCTGGAGCGGTGGAGGCTGACAGGAGATCTGATTATGAGAGGCAGAGATAGAGTGGACATAGAGTATCTGTTTCCCAGGGTTGAAGTGTTTAATACTAGAGGGCATGCAATGAAGATGAGAGGGGGAAGGTTCAAGGGGGATGTACGGGGTAAGTCGTGGATGTCTGGAATACACTGCCTGGTATGGAGGCAGAGGCAAATACATTAGAGGCTTTTGAGAGATGTTTGCATATACACATGGATGTAAGGAGGATGAAGAGATAGAGACATGCTGTAGGTAAGAGGGATTAGTGTTTGGGTGTTTTTGATTTGCTTTTCAGCTGGTTCGGCACAACATTGTGAGGCGACTGGCCTGTTCCTGTGCTGTACTCTTCTATGTTCCGGAGACGCTGTCTCAAGACGGCAACATACGGTATAGGAGCAGAACTAGGCACTTGGCCCATCGAGTAGCTGCTTCGCCATTTCATCATTTCCCTCTCAGTCCCATTCTTCTACCTTCTCCTCAAGAATCTATGAACTTCTGCCTTAAATATACCCAATCACTTAGCCTCTACAGCTGCCGGTGGCAATGAATTCCACAGATTCACCACTCTCTGGCTAAAGAAATTCCTCCTCATCTCCATTCTAAATGCATTTCCTTCTATTCTGAGGTTTTGTCCTCTGGTCTTAGGCTCCCCCCACCATAGGAAAAGTCCTCTGTACATCCACCCTATTGAGGCCTTTCAACAGTCAATAGGTTTTCATGAGATCCCCCTCATTCTTCTGAATTCCAGTGACTACAGGCCCAGAACTATCAAAGATTCCTTATATGATAAGCCTTTCAATCCCAGAATCATGTTCGTGAACCTCCTTTGAACCCTCTTCAATGTCAGCGTACCCTTTTTGAGATAAGGGCTCCAAAACTGCTCATAAAGCCTCAATATTATATCCTTGCTTTTATATTGAAATGAACGCTAACATTGCATTTGTCTTCCTCACCACCAAGTCAACCTGCAAATTAACCTTTAGGGAATCCTGCACAAGGACTCCCAATTTCCTTTGCACCTCAGATTTTTGAATTTTTGCTCCATTTAGAAAATAGTTTATGCTTTTATTTTTTCTATCAAAATGCATGGCCACGCATTTCCTCATGCTGTATTCCATCTGCCATTTCTTTGCCCATTCTCCTAATCTAAGTCCTTCTGCAGCCTCTCTGCTTCATCAACACTATCTGCCCCTCCACCTATCTTCAAATCGTCCACAAACTTAGCCACAAAACCATCAGTTACATCATCCAATTAATGCATATAATGTAAAAAGAAACGGTCCCAACACAGACCTCTCCGAAACACCACTAGTTACCTGCAGCCAAGCAGAAGAGGTTTCCTTTATTCTCACTCTTGACAATCAACCACTGTTTTATCTATGCTAGTATCTTTCCTGTAATACCATGGGCTCTTAACTTGTTAAGCAGCCTCATGTGTGGCACCTTGTCAAAGCAGGCCTTCTGAAAATCCAAGCACAAAACATCTACTGATTCCCCTTCGTCTATCCTGCTTGTTATTTCTTCAAAGAATTCCATCTGATTTGCCAGACAAGATTTTCCCTCAGGAAATCATGCTGACTTTGGCCTATTTTATCATGTGGCTCCAAGGACCCTGAAACCACATCCTTAACAATTGATGCCAAAACCTTCCCAATCACTGAGGTCAGACTAACTGGCCTATAATTTTCTTTCTTCTGCTGTTCTCCCTTCTTGAAGAGTGGAGTGACATTTGCAATTTTCCAGTTCTCCAGAACTATGCCAGATTCCATTGATTCTTGAAAGATCATTGCTAATGCCTCCACGATCTCTTCAGATATCTCTTTCAGAACCCTGGGGTGTAAACCATTTGGTCCAGGTGACTTATCTACCTTCAGGCCTTTCATTTTCCCAAGGACTTCCTCACTAGTAATGGCAACTTTACTCACTTCTATCCTCGACACTCTTGAACTTCCGACATACTGCTAGTGTCTTTCACAGTGAAGACTGATGCAAAATATTTATTCAGATCATACACCACTTCCTTATCCCCCTTTACTACCTCTCCAGCATCATTTTCCAGTGGCCTGATATCTACTCACATCTCTCTTTTACACTTGATATATACTGAAGAAACTTTTGGTATCCTCTTCAATATTATTGACCAGCTTACCTTCGTATTCTATCTTTTCCTTCATTATTACTTTTTTAGTTGCCTTATGTTGTTTTTTAAAAGCTCTTCATTCCTCTAACTTCCCACTAAGTTTTGCTCTATTTATACGCTCTCACCGGCTTTTATCCTCCATGACCTGGATTAACACATTGATGTCGTGTGGAGGCTTGTGCGCTTCAAGGTCCCCAACAGGCAGTGCCAATTCAGGGCCGCCCATGTTGGAACGGCTGTGGATGAGATGCCAGACGAAGATTGACCCAACCTTGGCTCCCGAACGGATAGACTCGTGTCTCCCACTCCTGGGTCACACTTCAATTAGAAGTGTGAATGGCTTAGGAAACAACAACAACTGGTTTTTATGTTGGCTTTGACTTTTTTTGTCAGCCACAGTTGCATCATCCTGCCTTGAGAATACTTCTTTTCCTTGGGGTGTATCTATCCTGTGCCTTTTGAACCGCTTCCAGAAACTCCAGCCATTGCTGCTCTGCCATCATCACTGCTACTATATCCTTCCAATAAATTTTGCTCCTTTCTCATGCCTCTGTAATTCCCTTTACTCCACTGTAATATAGATACATCTGATTTTAGCAGCTTGTTCTCAAACTGCAGGGTGAATTGTTTCACATTATGATCACTGTCTCCGATAGGTTCCTTTACCTCAGTTCCGGGTCATTGCACAACACCCAATCCAGAACAGCTGATCCCCTAGAGGGTTTAACCATGAGCTGCTCTAAAAAGCCATCTCGTAGGCATTCCACAAATCCTTCCCCCCTCCCTCCACGCTCCACCCTGGCAACCAGAACCAAAATGATTTTCCCAATTTACCTGCATATTGAAATCCCCTGTGCCCATTGTAACATTGCCCTTTTGACAGGCATTTTCTATCTCCTGTTGTAACTTGTAGAACACATCTTTGCCACTGTTACGAAGTCTCATCAGGGCCTTTTTACCCTTGCAGTTTCTTAGCTCTACCCACAACAATTCTACACCTTCCAATCCTCTGTCATCTCTTTTTTATGATTTGATTTAATTTTTTTTTACTACCAGAGCCACCCTACCTGCCTGTCCTTTTGATACAATGTGAATCCTTGGACGTAAACTCTCAGCCCACAACATCAAACATGCCAATCTGTACTGTGCTACAAGTTTATTTACCTTATGCGTGCATTCAAATATAATGTCTTCAGTCATCACCCTTTCGATTTTGCCCCCTTTTTCACACATTGCAACTCATCTTTTTGACTGCAATTTTACCCTACCATCAGCCTCTCCTTGCTAGCAATCTTACAATACACTGCCTCTGCTTGTAAACCAACTACCCCATCCTCAGCTCTATCACCGCACTTCCCATCCCCCACCAAATTACAAACGTAGTTTAAACCCTCCTGAACAGCTCCAGCAAACCTGTCCACAAGGATATTGGTCCCACTCAGATTCAGGTGTAACCTATCCCTTTTTTACAGGTTACACCTTCCCCAGAAGAGATCCTAAAATCTGAACCCCTGCCCCCTGCACCAGTTCCTCAGCCACACGTTCATCTGCCAAGTCATCCTATTCTTACCCTCAATGGCACTCGGCACAGGCAGCGATCCAGAGATTACTACCCTGGCAGTCCTGCTTTTCAGCTTTCTACCTAGATCCCTAAAATCTCTCTTCAGGACCTCCTCACCTTTCCTACCTATGCCACTGGTGCCAATATGTACCAAGACTTCTGGCTGCTCCTCCTCCTCCTTTAGAATGTCATGGACCCGATCCAAGACATCCCTGATTCTGGCGCCTAGGAGGCAACATGTCACCAGTGTGTCTCTATCATGTCCACAAAATCTAACCTCTGTTCCTCTAACTATGCATCATCTATCAGCAAAGATCCCCACCATCCAGACCACATCTTCTTGAAGTTACCATCTAACAGAAGGTACTGAAACCCAAAGTCCCACAACAGCAGGTTCAAAAAGAGCTACTTCCCTTCAACTACCAAATTCATGAACCAGCCAGCAAAACATTATGAACACTTTGCACTAAAACAGACTTCTTTCTTTTTCTGTTCTAATGTGCTTTTATGTTTAAAAAACTGTGCATAATTTATGTTTTTCTTGTGGATACTGCTTATACGATGCTCTGTACTTGTAATGTTGCAAGTTTTTCATTGCACCCGTGCACACGTATACTTGTGCATATGACAATAAACTCGACTTTGACTTCAACTTTTCCAGCTCTGGAATGGCCTTGAGAATCTGATTAAGCTCCAATTCACATTCCCCAGAGCACTGCCCAAGTCCAGCCCAGTCTGCAGTTTACACAGCAGCCAAACTTTCTTTTTGTTACTTTGCTGCCTCACTTCGGAGAAGGTGAAGGCCATTCCCTCCCACCAGGAGAATGAAGAAAGGAAAGAGCTTGCATGCACTCGGGTGAATTGGCAAACAACTCTTTCCCACAGGCCCCTGCAGAGGAAGTGCTTTCTTTCACAATGGAGTCAGCTTGCCTTCAAGGAACTGATCACAGCAAAGGAATGTCATCCACGAAATGCATTCTGTCCTTTATGGTTAATTACCCGTTGGGAATGTCATATTGTAAATATAGGTAAATTTATCTATTATTGTCACATTTACCAAGATATAGAGAAAAACTTTTCCTTTGTATGGCATCCATAGAGATCACTTATTCTAACAGTTCATCCAGGTAGTACAAGGGAAAACAACACAGGAATCCAGAATAAAGTGTTACAGTTACAGAGAAAGTGCAATGCAGGCAAACCTTAAGGCCAAGGCCATTGTGAGGTTCAGACTATCTTATCATACTAGGTTTTGTTCAATAGTCCTGTAACAGTGGCAGAAAAGCCTTGAGCCTGCTGGTACATGAGTTCAGGCTTTTGCATCCTCCACACGATGGGGGGCAGGGGGAAGAAGAGAGAATGTCTGTGGGGGAAGGCATCTTTGATTAAGCTGGCTGCTTTGCTAAGGTAGCAGAAATGTGGTTCTAAACAACATAAGCTGAAATTCCACCCTCACGTGACAAGTCAAGTTCTATTTTCTCTTTAACCAACTCTGTAACAAGAATGAATCCAAACAAGTCAATAACCTCTGACTCTACACAAGTCTCTATCCCACACAACATGGTTGGCATATGATTTGGGCCATTTATGTCAGCCTTGCCACATCCTGAGAACAAACAGAAAAATTAGAAGATTATCATCAACAAAACAATATGATGCGAAGTTGTTGCTGGGTAGCTGTGATTAGTGAGCCACAGCTGAGAAAACTCTTGAGTCTCGAAATTTAGTCCGGCATCTTATTTTAGGGAACAAAAGGAGGGAAAGTTTCACTTTGGTTCTTCTATATTTCCCTGTTTTTTGTAACTGTTTTCTGCAATTAAGCCTGATGTATGCAGTATAAAATCAGACAGAACCAAAGTCGACACTGAACAGAGAGTGGGTCATTTCAGGAGAGGAGACACAATAAAAGAATACCGAAGACAGCTTCAAATAAAACCATTGTTTGGAATAAGCAGCTACTAAGGAAATACGCATAATTCAAATGTACAGCTGAATGTTGGTAAGGCCACATTTGGAATACTACATACCGTTCTAATCACCATGCTCTCTGAAAGATGTCATTAAACTTGGGAGGGCACAAAAAAAGATTTACAGATGTTATCAGGACTGAAGTGCTTGAGTTATAAGGAGAGTCTAGATAGACTGATACTGCTTTCCCTGGAGGCTGAGGGATGAACTCAATAAGTCGTATAACATCATAAGGGGCACAGGTAAGGTGAATAGTCAGTCTTTCCAAAACGTTTGGGAAGTCAGAGGACTTAGGTGTAAGATGAGAGGGAAAGGTTTGAAAAGAACTTTGGGCAAGTCTTTCACACATGTGACAGTGTGTTAATGGACCAAGTTGCCAGAAGAAATATTTAAGGAAGGAACAATTACAACCTTTAAAAGACACTCAGGCTACATCTACACTACGCTGGATAATTTTGAAAACGCCGGTTTTGAGTAAAAATGATAGGCGTCCACACTAAGCGTTTTTCAAAATATCTCTGTCCACATTAGATGGATATTTGGACGAATCCCCTCCTACTGGGCATGCGCAGGACACACAGAAAACAAGCGAAGAGGAAACGGTATACTTGGTGCATGTTTGTCCAGTTACAGAGTAGAAAAACTTTAAAGGAATTGCTCTTGGCTCTCGCGCAGGAGGACTTAAAACTAAAAAAAACAAATACTGGAGCGTATGGAGGCAACCGACAGGGAGTTCACGGACAGTATGACCCAGCTGACGACAAACGTTGAAAAACTGATAACTCTGTTGCATTAATAAAGCACCTTGTTAAATGTATAAAACTTGTCTGCATCAGTGTTATCTTGTATTTCCATACAATGTTACATTAGGCTGTTACAGATCTATTGTCAGAGAAGTACTTGCATAAATAGGTAAAGCACCTTCATACAAGCAAGGACAGAAAACAGGGCGAAGTGAGTATACTTATTTATTCAGTAAGCTATGGGTCAAAGTATTTGGTGAGTACATTTCTACCTCTTCTGGCTTCAGTCTCGTTGCCATCTGTTCTGAAATTGTTAGGTTCTGCAAAGCGCAGAATCAAATATCGCTGTGATGATTGTATGCTCTAGTATCAATTGTTTGGCGACAATAAAGTAGTAATAATAATAATAAGAAGAATAATCAGAAGAAAACAATGAAATGCCGCGCTGTCGCCATTTGTTCCGGCACGTCATGACAGTGGTTTTAAAAAGCTCTGGTTACCCCGTACACACTGCAACGGATATTAGGCGTTTTCAGATTTATTCACTCTGGAGACCGTTTCTGAAAATCTCCATTTTCCAGGGCTGAAAACGCTGTTTCAGTGTGGACGGAAGGTCAAAATGAAGAGAAAAAGCTTTGTTTTCAAAATTATCCGGCGTAGTGTGGATGTAGCCTCAGACAAGTAATGGATAGGAGAGGCTTAGATATTGGTAATACACAGGCAATTGGGAGCAAACATGAGGAAATCTGCAGATGCTGGAATTTCAAGCAACTCACACAAAAAATGCTGGTGAACGCAGCAGGCCGGGCAGCATCTATAGGAAGAGGTACAGTCGACGTTTTGGGCCGAGACCCTTCGTCAGGACCTATAGATGCTGTTTGGCCATTTTTTGCTGTGTTGCTGGCAACTGGGAGCGGCTCAGTTAGGCAACTTGGTTACAATGGGCATTATGGGCTGAGGCATCGGTTTCCATGCATTATAGCTCTATTACTCTATCACTCTAAAATTGTGACAGAACTGCACATCAGAGCTTGAGACCATGTCCGTACATTGAATAATTTTTGCATTTCAATGGAATTTTGTATCCAGACACAAAGTGAAGCAGCCATGCATGCATGGAACACTGAATCACTTCAGTAAAACCACTGATCAGACAACAGGAAACCTAGTTATTTTACACTGCCATTACTTAACAAAGCTTTGGGAACATGACTGCTAATCAGTTGCCAGATGATCCTTAAAAATCCACACTTATTTTTTCTTTTAAAGACCATGAGCCAGACATTTGCCTTATCAGTGGCACAAAATAGACAATATGGATCATTTGCCGACTATATGCAAGCAATGACATTAACTTTTAGGTGCTGTGTGTCGTAAGGCAGCCAATCCATGATCACCTGGATTTGCATGTTGGCCTTCACAAGTCAGGGCAATGAGTATAAAACTTTGGAAATCATTGTGTGTTTGTACAAGATGCTGGTGAGCTGCATTTGGAGTATTGTGTTTAGTTTTGGTCACCCTGCTATCAGAAGGATGTTGTTGAACTGGAAAGAGTGCAGAAAATTCTCGATGAAGGGTGTTGGCTTGAAACATTGACTGTTTATGCCTCTCCACAGATGTCGCCTGACCTGCTGAATTCCTTCAGCACCTTGTGTGCGTTACACAGGACAGATTTACAAGGATGTTGAGGGACTATGTTACAAGGAGCTATAACTTTATTCCTTTGAGTGGGGGAAACTGAGAGGTGATCAAATGTTGGTAAATGGGACTAGCCTAGATGGGGCATCTAGTTGGCATGGACCAGTCGATCCTAAGGACCTGTTTCAAGCTAAAAAAAAATCTGACCTGTTTTGCAACATTGTCCAAAGAATATCCTCCCCTTGCAAATCCTTTCTCATCTGTGATCATGCAATTCACAAGCTACAACACATTTCACCAGATTCTCTCAATAACTTCCAGTCCTATGGACTCTTTAACATAGCAAAACAGCTTTAAGTGTTTCAGAATTAAATGCAATATATCAAATTCAGCTGTAAACCACAACAATCTGGCCATTTTAGGACTTAGTGATAGCTGGACTACTATTAATACCCAAACCACTCTTATATTTTGCTTGCTTTCATAAGTTACATAGAAACATAGAAAATAGGTGTAGGAGGAGGCCATTCGGCCCTTTGAGCCTGCACCGCCATTCAGTATGATCATGGCTGATCATCCAACTCAGAACCCTGTACCAGCCTTCCCCCCATACCCCCGATCCCTTTAGCCACAAGGGCCATATCTAACTCCCTCTTAAATATAGCCAATGAAATGGCCTCAACTGTTTCCTGTGGCAGAGAATTCCACAGATTCACTACTCTCTGTGTGAAGAAGTTTTTCCTAATCTTGGTCCTAAAAGGCTTCCCCTTTATCCTCAAACTGTGACCCCTCATTTTGGACTTCCCCAACATCGGGAACAATCTTCCTGCCTCTAGCCTGTCAAATCCCTTTAGGATTTTATATGTTTCAATAAGATCCCCACAATCTTCTAAATTCCAACGAGTATAAGCCTAGTCGATCCAGTCTTTCATCATATGAAAGTCCTGCCATCCCAGGAATCAATCTGGTGAACCTTCTTTGTACTCCCCCTATGGCAAGGATGCTTTGCTCAGATTAGGGGACCAAAACTGCACGCAATACTCCAGGTTACACATTGGTATAACACATCTTTCAGTGAACCTGGTGAGTTTGAAGGGAGTGGGCAATATACAAGCATTCTAGGCCCTGGCTACAACTTCAAACCCATCCACGTTCCTGACTTCCAGTGTTCTGGACCCAGCCGTGGCTCCAGTCGCCACATATCTAGCCCACTGTCTGGATCTGGACCTGGATGCACCTTCAATCCCTGGCCTGACTACAAAAACTTGTTTGCACTCAGGATCTCAGCTCACATCCCAAACTAGTGAGTGAGCTGGATACAGTACCATCAGAATTTCTGAACAATTGATGGTGGTTTCTTGCAGTTTTACTACACCAAGATAATTGCCTGATAGATGTAGCTTTTAAGTACTGTTTAAATGATATAAAGAGGTCTTAGAAGGAAATTCCAGGGATTAGGTTCTTGGCATACTGTATGAAGGCTCAGTTGCCAACAATTAAGTAATTCAGTCCAGGAATGAGCAGGAAGCCTGAAGTTGAGAAACGTATACATCTCATGCAAGTTGTAATCTGGACAGGATTACAGAGAGAGGAGAAGCAACAGTGTGAAGGAGTTGAAAACAAGGTTAAGGAAGATGTTATCAAACCTGAAGAACAGGAAAACTTGGGAATAATGGTTCTGAAGCAAGGAAGGATACACTGGACCAATCAAGACTAGAAGCAAAAAAAGTATGGTGAGCGTTTCAGCTGCAAGTGAGCAGAGGTAAGAAAGTACCTAACAACAATCAGAAGACAGAAGAGGCAGTCCTGCTAATGGCATAGATTTGTGGTCTGTTTGTTAGAGGAGCAACAAACAATTCCAGCAAGCGCAAGCTTTGGTGTCTCCAGCAAGGGTACAGATTCAGATAGCTTTCCAGCAAGAGGGATGGAATTGGAATCAAGGGGATAGAAGTTGTCGTGTGAACCAAAGACAAAGGCTCGACTGTAGAATTTCTACTAAATGTACTCCTGGAGTTAGGCAATAAGTAAGTAGATACCTTGGCCAAAATATTCCACGCCAACTATCAAAAAATCCTTAAAACTAATCCTATTTTATTATCCCCGCATACCTATTGGCTCCCCAAGGATCAACCACATTAATGGCAATTTACAGTGGCCAATTATCCTAGCAATCCTTTGGGATGAATGAGAAAACTGAAGCATCCAGGGAAACCCATAGGGTCACAGGGAAAATGTGCAAACTCTACTCAGACAGCACTAGAGGCCAGGATTGAACCCGGGTCACAGGAGTTGAGAGGCAGTAGTGTCACAAGTGGTCAATGGCTGAAGGTTGGATAGGCTGGACAAGACAAGACATGTCATGACCTCATAGGACGTTATTAGTGACTCTGATCAGGGATGTTTAAAGAACGTGGCAGAAATGGAAAACTGCTGCAAGTAGAACACAAGGACTTCATGCACTAACCTGGGAAACCACATCATATTCAAAGTGCTCAGAGAAGAAAAGGTGTTTAGAGATGGTTCGTAATTTTAGGGATAGACATGTTAATCACTACAGCTGGCAGATGATCATTGGTGCACCACATTAATTCTTATTTTGGCTCCTTTATCAGTGCATGCCTTAACTTCACCATCTCTAGAGGAGATGTTCACCCAGACTTTGTTAGCCATAGGTCTTTATACAGATACTATCTCTGCATTTTTTTACCTCGCATACATCTCCTCAGGTATAGCAACCAAGATTGACAAATTATGGATGAGGTCTGACCAGTGGCAGTCTATGCAATCGCAGTCACTTTTTCTTATTGTAAATCTCAGTGGAAATGTCGTTTCTGAACTGAGCAAGTTACGGATCCAAGATCAACTCTAAAGAATTGAGTACATAACCCAGGCTTAATTTTATTAATTTCTGGGGTGAGGGTAATGTTGGCAAGACCAGCATTCATTCCCCATCCTTAATACCCTTAGGACCATGTGTGTCAAGAGGCCACTGCTGTGATGATGGCCAATCTGGGTAAAGAGGTAGATTCTCACTGTAAACAACAAAATGAAACAGAAGGGTTTGTAGTTTCATGGCCATCATTCCTGGTGTTAAGATTGACATCTGCATTGGAAATGCTTTATTCTCCTGAGATCCTGGACTAAAGGCCCTGTCTGGTATTTGTCTGAAATACCAGGCAAAGAACAAAGAAGATTCCATATCTTCAAGATTCAAGATTCCATATGTTGAATGAAAAGAAGAGCACAGGAGCTGCCCCTAATGTTCTACTCCACACTTATCCTACTACCAGGATAGCAAACCTGATGTAGAAACAAAAAAACTATAAATACAGTATTTCGCCTTTATATTGCTAAACTGTAGGAGAAGCCGCCATCTACCAGCTCATTGTAATGAGCTTTAACACATAATAAAAACAGAAAATCTGGAAAAAGCAACAGGTGCTGCCTTTGACCTGAAATATTAAACTGCTTCTATCTCCACAGATTTGGCCTGACCTGCTGATTGTTTCCAGTGTATTCTATTCCAGATTTTCATTTTGATGTACATAGCTTATTTAAATAAGCCTTGATGGTATGTGGTGCTCAAGTTGACAAGGGTTGTGGGTGGATAACTACACAGCTTGGTCCTATCAAAGAGGAGTATTAGAATTTGTCTGATCCTCACAAGTTTTTGCAAGCCTACTTATTTATTTCTTTGTGAGCCTAGCCCTAGGTTTCACAGCTTCAGAGTTGAAGGGCTTCACTGTGGGAATGAGACAGAATGGTCAGCAGTTTCTTTTGTTTGGGGGTGGTAGGAGAGGAGGTAAAATCACTTATTCACTGTGGCTATTGGAAGGCAGCCTGGTAGGAATGAACTCTGCGAATGAAATATCAAATGGAGCTTCTGACTACAGCTCTCACAGTGTGCATGATGGTAAAGTTGGCCCTCCTTATCCGCGGGTTCCGCATGCGCGGATTCAACCAACCGCGGATTGGAAAAACCCGGAAGTTCTCTCTCCAGCACTCATTGTTTGAGTATTTTTTCTTATCATTATTTCCTAAACAATACAGTAGAGCAACTATTTACATAGCATTTACATTGTATTAGATTATTAGATTAGATTAGATTATGAGGACACGCAGTCCTCTTTTATTGTCATTTAGTAATGCATGCATTAAGAAATGACACAATATTCCTCCAGTGTGATATCACAGAAACACAGGACAGACCAAGACTGAAAAACTAACAAAAAAAACGTAATTATAACATATAGTTACAACAGTGCAACAATACCATAACTTGATGGAGAACAGGCCATGGTCACAGTAAAAAAGTTCAAACTCTCTCGAAAGTCCCACGTCTCATGCAGGCGAGAGAAGGAAGAAAACACTCTCTGCCATGCCTGACCACAGTCCGACTCTGAGTCGTCCGAAAACTTTGAGCCTCCGATCAACCCTCTGACACCGAGTACCAAGCACCATCTCTGCCGAACGCTTCGACCCCAGCCTCGGTCGCCAGCAGCAGGCAAAGCCGGGGATTTTGGAGCCTTCCCTCCAGAGATTCTCGATCGCACAGTAGCAGCGGCAGCGAACGGGCATTTCAGAAGTTTTCTCCAGATGTTCCTCTGCTTCTCACGTCTATCTCCATCAAATCAGAATTGTGCATGGTACCCTACTTACAAATATGATATCATTTCACCGGAGAGCTGCGCGTGCTGCATTGCGCCACCATCTTCTCCTCCCACCTCCTTCTCCTCCATTATATTAGGTATTATAAGTAATCTAGAGATGATTTAAAGTACACGGGAGGATGTGCGTAGGTTATATGCAAATACTACGCCATTTTATATAATGGACTTGAGCATCTGCGTTTTTTAGTATCCGCAGGGGGTCCCGGAACCAATCCCCTGCAGATAGGGAGGGCCGACTGTACAAGCTAAAGGTCCCAGCCAACACACTTCCACCCAAGAGGTTCATGCAGTGGTTTAGAAACCTCAGAGCTTAGGAAATGGCCTAAGCCTCAGATAAAAGATTTCCATATTAACCTACAATAGAAGAAGGTGGCAATCAGCCTATTGAGTCTATACCAACTCATGGAGAAATCCCATTTCTTCACTAGTTTTCCCAATAACCAATTCTCTCTACATTCCCATTCCTTAATTTATGGGTGGACAGAATGCTGCAGGATTTCTGTGGACACCTTTGGCTTATTCAAGGATTAATTTGCCCATGTTTTGATGCCATCTTATCCATTGAGGATCCAAATACTTTCCACCAGGTAGTCATCTTTCAAAAAACATTACCCCTTTCTGTAGTGGGTATTCTGCAGACTCCTTCACTCCAGTTAAACCAAATCCAGTCAATCCTTTTCTTCCCCATAACTAATGTCCTCCAATCTGGACAACATCAATGCAAACAGTTTCTGCCCTTACCTCAACCCATTGTTGGTGACACAGTGACATTGTTAGTGCAACTGCTATCTCATAGCACCACCCACCTACTGTAGGTTCAATCTTGACATCCAGTGTTGTCTGTGTGAAGTTTGTATATTTTCCTTTTGACTGTTTGCTCATAGCAGCTGGATTCTTTCTTAGTCTCAGACACCATTAATATAAGGAAGTCTCTTAATGACTAAATGCCTATTGGTCACTTTGAGCTAGATCGATGAACTCATTTTTGGATTCAGGCTTATCACTTATAGGTAACATTAATGTTCTTTCATAAGCCCAAAGGAATGTTATGTACTATAAGATAATAGGGCAGTGACCATTAGAATGTCTAATTGTTTTATGAGGGTATGCTGAACATTGTGCTGATGAAAACTTGTGTTGCCTGAATGAAAGAAACTAGACTTAGTTAATGTAAGAATAAAGAATTTGGCTGCCTTTACTGGTTTTGTTGGATTTCAATGGAGGGCTAGAAATCGTGATCAGTGCCTAGGACCCAGAGGTAGCTTCACAAATGAGTCTGAGTTCAGAGTTCCTGACAACAGCGACAATCAAGTGGTAACTAAGAAATCTGAAGTCCTTGTGGAAATCCTGTTGACTTGCTACATAGTATTTTGTCTGATTTATTTGTGCCTTCTATTTTATGATAATAAATTAGGCTTAAGTTACTTTGTTGTGCTTATATGCTTATTACTGCGTCTCCTAGTCACTCGAATAGTTTGGGTCTTAACAACCCAGTCCATTGCAGTGCACACCTCATGAAAGAAAAGGAAAGTAAAAACTAAGTCAATCTGTTTTCCAGCTCCCATGTGTTTTTTACCAATTGGTTTGATGTTTTGGAGTTACAAAACGTAAGAAAGGATAATTCCTGTAGGAATGACATTCATAACAGTGAAATACAACAACCAACAAGCCACATTGGGCTTGTATGTGTTAGAAACAGGAGGGCCAGCATTGTGGGGCCATGATTGGCTGAGACAATTACAACTTGATTGGAGATCCAGCCACCATTTGCATGCCACATCTCATGAAATACAAGCAACTGAAAGCGAATTAAGAAAGATACAGGATGATGTCACAGGAGTGTTCAAAGATGGCATTGGAAAACTCAAACATATAAAGGGTGAAATTGTATTAAATGAAAATACCACACCCAAGTTTAGCAAATCCTGTCTATTCTTTGTACCATCCATGATAAAGTAGATGGTGAGCTAGATTGCATGGAGGCTGAAGGAATTCTTTCCAATGTTGAGTGGAGCCCATGGGCAATGCCAGTGGACCCAGTAGCCAAGAAGAATGGGTCTGTTAGGATCTGTGGTAATTTTAAGGTCACTATCAACCCAGTACTGAAAGTAGATCAATACCCTCTGCCTAGGATAGAGGATATCTTTGCAAACCTTTCACTGGGAAACAATTCTGCAAAGTGGACTTAGCTGAGGCCTACCTACAGATGAAGATGGAAGAAGAATTCGAAGTGCTTTTCACCATAGATAATCACAAAGGGTCTTTTTGCTAAAAAAAAATACTTATTTCTACACTCTGGCAGAAAGATATGGACCAGGTGCTGCAAGGCTGCCCAGTCGTCCAGTGTTACCTGGATGATGTCATTGTTACTAAAAAGGATGAGAAGGAACATCTCCAAAATCTCAAGACAGTGTTACAAAGGTTAGAAAATTATGAGTTCAGAGCATGGTGCAACAAGTGTGAATTCTTTAAACCAAGCATCACTTACTATGGTCAAATCACTGACGCACAAGAATTACACAAGTGTGCTGAGAAAATTCAAGTAGTGGTGAATGCCCCAAGGCCAAAGGATATGTCATAGTTGTGGTCCTTTTTAGAATTTATCAATTAATATAACGGGTTTCTGCCAAACCTGGCTACTGTACTCATCACTCTTGACCTTATTACTACAGATCTGGAAGAAATGGCAATGTGAGGTGGCTTTATAAAAGACAGAGGAAATGGTGACGTCAGACGCTGTATCGACTCATTACGATCACATATCGTCTAGTGCAGCTTGCCTGTGACACCTCGCAATATGGTATAGGTGCAGTCATATCACATGTTATATCAATGCCCCCATAGTTTTTGCATCACTGCTGCAGAGAAAAATTATGCACAGATTGACGGAGTCTCGTCTGGGGAGTAAACATTTTCAACCAGTATCTGTATAGGTGTGAGTTTACTCTTATTACTGACCATCAATGATTAGTGTCCATTTTAAATCCACAGAAGGGTGTTCCACTAATACAGAGGTGGGCTCTGTTTCTTGGAGAACATGATTACAAAATTGAATTCAAGAGGACAACTTTATACTTTATTGTCGCCAAACAATTGCTACTAGAACGTACAATCATCACAGCGATATTTGATTCTGCGCTTCACACTTCCTGGATTACAAATATTAAATATTAAAAATATTTAAAATAGTTAAAATTAGTAAATATTAAAAATTTAAATTATAAATCATAAATAGAAAATAAAAAAAATGGGAAGTATGGTATTGCAGAAAAACCGAGAGGCAGGTCCGGATATTTGGAGGGTACGGCCCAGATCTGGGTCAGGATCCGTTCAGTAGTCTTATCACAGTTGGAAAGAAGCTGTTCCCAAATCTGGCCGTATGAGTCTTCAAGCTCCTGAACCTTCTCCCAGAGGGAAGAGGGACGAAAAGTCTGTTGGCTGGGTGGGTCGTGTCCTTGATTATCCTGGCAGCACTGCTCCGTCAGCGTGCAGTGTAAAGTGAGTCCACGGACGGAAGATTGGTTTGTGTGATGTGCTGCGCCGTGTTCACGATCTTCTGCAGCTTCTTTTGGTCTTGGACAGGACAACTTCTTTACCAGGTTGTGATGCACCCTAGAAGAATGCTTTCTACGGTGCATCTATAAAAATTAGTGAGGGTTTTAGGGAACAGGCCAAATTTCTTTAGTTTTCTCAGGAGCTAAAGGCGCTGGTGGGCCTTTTTGGCAGTGGACTCTGCTTGGTTGGACCAAGTCAGTTCACTTGTGATACTGACCCCGAGGAAGCTTTTGACCTGTTCCACTTGTGCACTACCGATGTAGATTGTGTCTTGCGGTCCACTACTCCTTCTGAAGTCAACAACCAATTCCTTCGTCTTGCTGACATTGAGGGATAGGTTATTGTCCTCACACTATGCCACCAGGTTCTTAATTTCCTCTCTGTACTCAAACTCATCATTACCCGAGATATGGCCTACAATTGTTGTGTCATCAACAAACTTGTATGTTGAGTTTGATGGAAACTTGGCTACACAATCATGGGTGTACAGTGAGTACAGCAGGGGGCTGAGTACACAGCCTTGTGGGGCACCGGTGCTCAGAGTGATTGTAGAGGAGAGCTTGTCCCCTATTTTTACAGCCTGGGTCCTGTCTGTGAGGAAGTTGAAGATCCAGCTGCAGATCTGAGTGCTAAGGCCCAGGTTCCGGAGCTTAGTAATCAGTTTATTTGGAATGATAGTATTAAAGGCAGAGCTGTAGTCAATGAAAAGGAGCCTTACGTATGTGTCTTTATTCTCCAGGTGTTCTAAAGAGGAATGTAGGGCCAGAGAGATGGCATCTGCCGTTGACCTGTTGCTCCGGTAAGTGAATTGCAAAGCGTCGAGTTTGACCGGTAGGCTGTGGTTGATGTGTGCCATAACCAATCGCTCGAAGCACTTCATAGCAATTGATGTCATTCAGGTCAATAGTCATTCAGGCATGCCACCTTGCTCTTCTTCGGCACTGGGATTATTGTTGCCTTCTTAAAACACGAGGGGATCTTAGACTGAAGCAAGGAGCAGTTGAAGATGTCAGCAAACACTCCAGCTAGCTCGCTTGCACAGGCCCGGAGAACCCATCCCGGGACGCCATCTGGGCCTGTCGCCTTCCTTGGATTTATCTTCAGGAATGCCCTTCCAATGTCCTCCTTGGTGACGATGAATCCCGATGCCACCAGGTCCAGTTCATCCGGAGGGAGCGGGACGCTCCTCTTCTGTTCGAATCTTGCGTAGAATACGTTAAGTTTGTCAGGAAGAGAAGCGCCACAGTTATTGATATTCCCAGCCTTTTCTTTGCGCCCAGTGATCTCATTTAGACCGTGCCATAGTCTACTGGCATCCCTTTGGCTAGCCTGGGCTTCCAAATTGGCTCGATATTGCCTCTTAGTGCCCTTAATGGCTTTCCGGAGTTCACGCCTGGATTCCATGTAGCGACTGGTATCCCCGGACCTAAAAGCCACAGCTCTAGCCTTTAAAAGGCACTTGACCTCATAATTCATCCAAGGTTTCCGGTTAGGGAATACCCAGATCATCTTGCGAGACACACAGTCCTCCTTGCATTTCCAAATAAAGTCCGTGACAGCTGAGGCATACTCACCGAGGTTAGCTGCTGAGATCTTGAATACTAACCAGTCCGCCGATTCAAAGCAGTCACGGAGGACCTCACCCGTTTCCTCCGTCCAACAGGACACTACTTTTGACACCGTGACCTCCCGCTTCAGTTTCAGCCTCTAGTGGGGCAGGAGACATGTTGGTATAACTTTGGCAGTGCCTTTCTGCGGTTGGTCTGGTTAAAGTCCCTGGCTGTAATGAGCAAAGCCTCCAGATACCTGGTCTCAAGTTCACTGATGTTGGCATACAGTATGTTCAGAGCACACTCCACGTCCGCCTGGAGGGGAGTGTAGACCACTGTCAGTATGACTGAGGTGAATTCCCGTGGCAGATAGTAGGGACGACACTTCACCGACAGGTGTTCTAGGTCCAGGTTGCAGGAGCTTGTCAGTGCCACTGTGTCCGAGCACCACCCAGTGTTGATCAGTAGGCAGACACCACCTCCCCATGTCTTGCCTGAAGATGCCGTGCGGTCCATCCGATGGATCGAAAATCCCTCCGGTCGGATGGCACAGTCGGGGGTGGCAGGGGAGAGCCAGGTCTCGGTGAAACAGAATACACAGCAGTTCTGCATCTCCCTGCAGTAGGTGAGTCTCCCTTTAAGATCATCCACCTTGTTCTCTATGGCTTGCACATTAGCTAGTAGGATGGTGGCATAGGGACCCTGAAGCCCCTCAGCTTCAATCTGATCAGCAGCCCAGCTCTTTTCCCATGCTTCCTCAGTAAATAATGCATCTTTCCAGGTTTCCATCTATGCAGTGTGTTGTTGTCAGCTCTTTGATGTTGGTGGACGCGACCCGCGGGAATCGATCGCCCGGTCGTGTCGTCGTACGCTCCGGGTTGGGCCAAGTAACGGGGGAGGCTCCGCTGCCACTTCCAGCTGCCGGGGGCCCGGGCTGTCGATGGGGTTGGGCCCCGAAGCCGACACTAAATCCCAGATGGCTGGGCTCCTTCTTTAAGCCAAGTCACGGTTGCGGAGGCCTCCGCTCCAGTTGAGCCTCGGGCTCGATTTCCGAGGTCAGTGGCGGAGGCCTCACTTCCGGCAGCTGTGGATGGCCACCAACGGGGCTTTACGGTGGTCACTCTAGAGAAGCATCTGGGGCACCTTGAGGTCTCCGCCGTCACTTCTGTGTGGTCGTCTGCTCCAGAGAGGTGCTGATCAGAATGGGCTGTGTCTCCAAGTGCTCCGGCACGGTAGCAGACCGTGGGTCTCCGGGAATGTAGTGGGCCTCGCTGGTTGGGTCCAGAGTTTAAGAAGCAGTTCTGGCGAGGTGGTCTCCAGCTGGGTCAGTAGCTTCGCCAGGGTGTTGTTGATCTTCATCTTGCTAAATTGGAGGTTTAGAAGGGTTTCTCGGGTATAGGATAGTGGAGAGGGCAGTTTGCTCGGGAGAGCATGCGTAAAGTTGCCAGTTACCGGCGCCATCTTTAACTTATCATGGAAATGCAGATGGATTGTCCTGTTTACCCTTGGAAAAAGAAATTCCTGAAAGATTTACAAAAGAAGACAGTCCTCTTGACGTATTCCCCCTAAAACAAATCAAAGGTCTCCATATTACAGCAGGGATGATCCAAAGGGAAAAAGAAAAGACCCCACACTGTCTCAGTTCTACATGACCACCCAAAATGGCTAGAATGTGCAGTGGAAATTGCAGTTCCCCTATTTTTACCAGCATCAGAATGAACTTGTTCTTGATGGAACACACATCAAAGTTGCTGGTGAACGCAGCAGGCCAGACAGCATCTCTAGGAAGAGGTACAATCGGCGTCTCGGCCCAAAACGTCGACTATACCTCTTCCTAGAGATGCTGCCTGGCCTGCTGCGTTCACCAGCAACTTTGATGTGTGTTGCTTGAATTTCCAGCATCTGCAGAATTCCTCGTGTTTTTGTTCTTGATGGGGCCGCTTTATAAGGGGATTAAGAGTTCTTGTGCCATCCAAGCTGAGAGTTAAAGTGTTGGAGGAGCTACATGCCGGTCATCTAAGTGTGATCACAATGAAAGCATTAGCTCAAAGCTTTGCCTGGTGGCTTGGGATAGATCAGCAGATTGAACAGCTTGCCATACACTGTTCGGGATGCCAACTCATTCAGAAGAAAGGCATCCAGAGCTGTCAGAATCACTTACTTCATTCCTGGAGTCAAGTCCTACAAACACCATGGAGGGAGCTGAAGAGCGTCAGCTTGTTTCACAGCCACGTCTCACCTGCCAAGCAGAGTGACCCCCCCCCACCCACCTCCCCAACTGTTAGGAAAGATGTTATCCCACAAGAGTAAGAAATCCTCCACAGCGATTGAATCTTTAGACCTGAATGGGAAATTTTAAAAATTACTATGCTGTGGATGTCTATACAGTATACTATGTTTGTAGTTGAGATACATTATATATTAATTTGGGGTTTATAGCTGAGCGGGAGGGGTATGGTGTATTTATTATTTCAGTAATATTTGAGCAATAGTGTAAAGATATTGTTTGATTATGCATTTTTTTCTGTTTATATGATTCATGAGCGGTTATATGTAAAAGTACATGAACGGCATAAGTCATTACATCACCACTTAGTTGTGTGCCTCACTGAAGAAGAGGAAAGAGAAAACTAAGTCGACACATTTCCCGGCTCTTGTGTTATGTTTTTCAATTATCTTTATGTTTTGGAGTTACAAAACCAGGGATGTGAGGAAAATTGGTTATAGGGATAAGTAGTGAAGAAATGGGATCGTCCTGTGAGCTAGTATTGAATTGATTGGCTGACTGGCCTTCCCTTTTGTAAGTAAATATGGAAATCTTTTACTCTGCATTTCCTGGGTGTCTGCTACTTGAGAAAATTAACAGCTATAACTATGGCACTCTCAAGGATATTCCAAAGATCCCTTCATTAACATATGTGATGCAAATTTCTGTTCCTTATATCGCCCCATTCACCCACTGTGTTCGCTTAATCAATACCCGATTTCAAACTTGCATACGACTTTGTCTCTCTCCGTCCGTGTAATCTTTTCCTGTGCTAAAACCCAAATAAATCTCTCTTCTCCCACAAGTCCGGCCTCCAACATATTCCCAGTTTTAATAACCCTCCTCTTGCAGTTGTGCCTTCAGCTTCCTCGGCCTGAAGCTCTGAAATTCCAGCACTAGATATCTTCTCCACCTCTTTTTCCTTCTTTGAGAAACATCTATAATATGACTCCTTGACCGTCCTTTTGGCTATTTGTCCCAACAAATTATTGCATTTCAAATTTTCTTTAAGACTGCTTCTGCTAAACATATTGTGTGCTCTAGTACATTAAAAATAATGTATAAATGTAAGTTGCTGTTGTTTCATTGGTGCATGCCTCACTATGCTGGCAGGAGTCAGGGCTTTATGCTTTTGCTCTTGGTAGGATCATCCATGCCAAACAGGTCAAAGGGTAAGAGGCCAGACTACGAGTAGTCCACCGGACTTCCAGTTTCGGGGGTTCAGCTCAGGGTTAACAACCCTGACTGGTCAAAACAAATTGTTACGGAAATAGTAATGAAGAGTCCTTCTATATCTGTGTGCAACACTATGGACAAACAGAGATGGAGGACCTCAATTGCTACTCTAATCACCAATGGCATAACAGACAGTAACTAACTAGGTGGGCACTTGGCTAGGGGAGGCATAGAAGGATAGGAGACAAAATGCTAGAGGAAGAATAGGGTCCTAATGCAGGCAAATGGAATTAGTGTAGATGGCAAAACAGGAAGCATGGACGTGTTGGGCTGAAGGGTCCATTTCTGTGCCATATGGCTATGACCAATATACACCCAGTGCTCACTTTATCAGAGACAGGAGGTAATTAATAAAGTGGCTAAGTGAATTTCTGTATGTTTGTGGTTTTCTGCTGCTGTCACCTATTCATTTCGTTGTTTGATGTGTTATGTGTTCAGAGATGCTCTTCCGCACACCACTGTTGTAATGCGTGGTTATACGAGTTACTTTCACCTTCCTGTCAGCTTGAACTAGTCTGACCATTCCCCTTTGGCTTTTCTCATTAACAAGGCATTTTCACCCACAGGACTCCAGCATATTGGATGTTCATTTTTTTTTGTTTTGTTTTTGCGCTATTCTCTGTAAATCCTGGAGACTTGTGCACAAAAATCCCAGGAGATCAGCAGGTTCTGAGATACTCAAACCACCCCATCTGGCACCAGTCAAAGTCACCTAGATCACATTTCTTCCCCATTCTGATGTTTGGTTTGAATAACAACTGAATCTCTTGACCATGTCTGCATGCTTTTATTCCTTGAGTTGCTGACACATGATTGGCTGATTAGATATTTGCATTATTGAGCAGGTATACAAGTGCATCTAATGAAATGGACACTGAGTGTATGAGAAATAACAACTACAACCTTGCTGGGTTAAGCAGCTCAATTGATAATCAGCTGACTCAACTACCTCCATTGTTTCCTGTGGCTCAGTGGTAACATGCTCTTCAAAGGACCACACCCTACAGACTTGAATGTTCCATCTAGGAAGATACACAGGCAGAGTGATTGGAGAAAAAGGTGGTATTAGTGGGATGGGCTGACTCAGATTGGGAAATAATACCCCTGAGGACAGGTAGAGGAGAATGGAGGAGGAAGTAGCCTTGAATATTTTGCAGTGTACTGCAGTGCAGCAGAGTGTGGGTATGCTATCATTAAAGGTCAGGATGAGGTTGAGTAAAATGATACAGTTGGCAAGTAGAAAGGATAAATATCAAAGACAAGGGAAACAGGTGGGTTATACTGGAGTAAGAGGAAGTGCAAATAGGTGGGAAGTGATTAATATTAGATATTGAACTGCTATGTGTAGGAAGGGAGAGATAGTTATTAAGATATAATTATCTATATTAGATAATGGTTGTTATGGATTTAAGGGCATCCCAAGGTGGATGGATAAACAAGAATTAAAGGAGGTGGGAAGGGTAAATGAAGCTTAAAGTACCATGAAAGGGAAAGAAAGGGTTAACAGCATTCAATATGGGCAAGGTTTAATGTGCATAGAAAATGAGTAAATATCTATGGTGAAGGAAGCGTACGTATTGAGTGAAGGTTTACCATTACATCAGAGCTGTTGTGAATGGAAGGAATGGGTTAATGATAACATTTGATCACTATTAATGTGGAAGGAAGAGTCATGGATGGGCAAGGAACAGTTAATAAAGAAGACTAGTTGACTGTGCTTGCAGGAATTTAATTGTGTGAGAAGGGTTAATGCTGATAGAAAAGGTCAGGTTAATGTTAATATTTGTGTTTATGCTATTCTTGCTGGAGGAAGTTGCTGTGAGAGGTTACGCTATCTGTCCACACCCCCCACTGCTCCCAGTGGGAGGGGAAAGATGCAATCTGACACAGAAAAAGATTCTATTCTATTTATTTAATTTATTTAGAGATACAACATGGAATAGGCTCTACTGGCCAGCAACCCCTGCTTTAACCCTCACCTAGTCATGGGACAATTTACAATGATCAAGTAACCTACCCAGTATGTCTTTGGACTGTAGTGGGAAACCGGAGGACCCAGAGAAAACACACACATTCCACATGAGGACATACAAACTCCTTATACAGGACAAACAAGCTGCAGATCTGCAGATGCTGGAAAACCAAGCAGAATACACAAAATGCTGGAGGAACTCAGAGGGCCAGGCAGCATCTACGGAAAAAATACAGTTGATGTTTCGGGCTGAGACCCTTCGGCGGGTGTCTTTTTTCCATAGATGCTGCCTGGCCTGCTGAGGTCCTCCAGCATCTTGTGTGCATTCCTTACAGAGGACGCTGGAATTGAACTCTGAACTCTGACATACACAGCTATAAGAGTGTTGTGCTAACCACAATGTGACAGTGGTGCCCACAGTATCTATCTGTTAATCTAGTTCCGTCTATAAGGGAGAAATTTTACCAGCTCATCCCCTGACCTGATTACTGAAAGTATTAAAAATGCCACAATGGTTTCTGTACAAATGACAAACTTCCTGTCAATGCAGTTTTGTCTCTCTCTACTGTGATTGCAATGAATTCTTGACTTCTTTGCTAGCTATGTTAAAATGCAATTCTCTTTCAAACAAAACAAGCAAACTGTCGTATTTAAAAACTTCTCTCATCTAGCTGATGACAGAACCAGAGCTAAACTGAGTTAGTGCCCTGCCCCTTGAATTACAATTCCATCTCCTATTCCTAATCCTTTTCCTAAGAATGTGCCCTTCACTCCATCCTGTGTGAAGGACAGATTCAGTATGAATTTGGTACAGCATTAGATAAAAAGGCTATCTACATGTGCTAACACTTTAATACAGAATTAGAGTCTTTCAAATTACTTTAGAACTGGACTCTCCTTCAACCACCTGGAGTACTGTGTACTGTTTTGGTCACCATGTTATAGAAAATACATCATTAAGATGTGAAGAGTCCAAAGAGGATTTACAAAGATATAGCTAGGACAAGACGGCTTAAGCTATAGGAAGATGTTGGGCAGGCGAGGAGTTTATTCATTGGAGCACAGGAGGCTTTGTGACTTTGTAGTAGTGTACAAAATCATGAGGGGTATGGTTAGGATGAATGCACATTTTTTTCAGAGAAAGGGAACCTAAATTAGAGGGCACAGGTTTAAGGTGAGAAGGGAAAGTTTTAAAAAGGACCTGTGGGGCAAATTCACACAGAGGGCAGTGGGTATATGGAATGAGGTTCCAGAACAGGTGGTAGAGATGGATACTATTACTACATTTAAAATACATTTATACAGGATAGGGTAGGTTTAATGGGACTAGCTTACTTAGTTGCACGGACAATGCCTAATGTAGAGTTCTATGCCTCTCTGATGAGGCAGAGCGTTGTTTTCCAACTCATTTTGCAACAGAAATTCTCGTTTCATCTCCAGTTTCTCTATCAGAGCACTTCCTGAATGGAAGGCAGCTAATCAAATCTCATCTTTCCTTCTGTGCAATCAAGATCAATCCCACTTCTCCATTCTTTCCAGTTAATGCTAGTCCCTTCATGCCTGATACTAGTCTAATAAGTATTCTTCACCCACTCTGAAGCCTGGACAGCATTCATGAAGTGGGGTGCCCAAATGGGTAACACAGGGGTGCCACTCTGACACAGCTACCCCACATACTGAACACTGGTGCTGTCTCTGTGGAAATTTGCAGGTTGTTCCTCTGACTGTGTGGGCTTCTTCTGGATGCTCCAGATTCTTCCCGCATCCCAGAGATGTGTGTTTTGGTAGGTAAATTGGCATTGCAAATTGCCCCTGCAAATTGCCCCGAGGACGTAGTTGAGAATATCAGGGGAGTTGATAAGATTGTGTTGAGAATAGAAAAATTGGATTAATGGTCATTATGGATTTAGGGCCTGTTTCTGTGTTGTATCCATCTATGAATCAATATGACATCTGAAGCCTGGCCAGCAACTTGTAAAAATCTAGCTTACCGTACATGGATGTTGACTTTCAATGTTCTGTGTTCAAGGATACCTTTTACCCTTTGTTAGAGCAGCATTTTGCAGTCTCTCTATCTGAACTATATCCTGCTTTTCTAATTTCCTCACCATGATTGATAACCTTACATGAGAAGTAGCTATTTGAACTGAATGCTACATGTTCAACATGGATAGGAATCAAAGCAGCAAATTTCTAAAGGAAGCCGGGCAATTGGGGAGACTGTTTAAAGGATCTTTACAAAGTAAAATTTATTATCAAAGTACATATACTTATTGCTTTTGTACTCTTTGTCCTTGTTTATAAAGATTAGACTTTGAACAAAAAATCCTACAAAAGGTAGTGGATTTGGCCCAGTACATCACATGTAAAGGTCTCCCAACCATTGAGCACATCTACATGAAACACTGTCATAAAAAAAGCAGCATCCATCATCAGAGATCCCCACCACCCAGGAGATGCTCTCTTCTCACTGCTGCCATCGGTAGAAGGTACAAGTGCCTCAGGACTCACACCACCAGGTTCAAGACAGTTACTATCCCTCAACCATCAGGCTCTTGAGTAAAAGGGGATATCTACTCTCATTTGCCCCATCACTGACATATTCCCATAACCAATGATCATACTTTAAGAACTCTTTTATCTCATGTTCTCCTTATTTATTGCCATGTATTTATATTTACATTTGCACAGTTTGTTGTCTTCGGCACTCTGGTTGATCTTTCATAGTTATAGTAATTACTATTTTACAGATTTGCTGAGTATGCCTGCAGAAAAATGAATCTCAGAGTTGTATATAGTGACATATATGTACTTTGATAATAATTTTTACTTTTAAACAGTCTCTCCAATTGCCCTGCCTCCTTTAGAAATTTGCTGCTTTGATTCCTACCCACTTTGAACATGTAGCATTTAGTTCAAATTGCTACTTCTCATGTAAGGTTATCAATCATGGTGAAGAAGTTAGAAAAGTAGGATACAGTTCAGATAGAGAGACTGCAAAATGCTGCTCTAACACACAATCTTGTATCCATGCTACCTTTCCAGTAATACCCTGTGCTCCTATCTTACTAAGTAGACTCATGTGCAGCACCTTGTCAAAAAGCCTTTTGAAAATTCAAGTAAACAACATCCAGACTCTCCTTTATCCATCCTAACTCTTATTTCCTCAAAGAATTCAAACTTAATTGTCAGGCAAGATTTCCTATTAAGAAAACCATGCTGACTTTGGTCTATTTTATCATGTACTTCAAAGCACCGCAAAATCTTATTCTTAATGTCTCCAATATCTTTCCAACCACTGAAGTCAGGCCAATTTGCCTATAATTTCCTTTCTTCTGCCTCACTCCCTTCTTAAAGAGTGGAGTGACATTTGCAATCTTACAGTACTCCAAAACCATTCCAGAATGTAGTGATTCTTGAAAGATGATTACTAATGCCTCCACAGTTGTTTTAGCTACCTCTTTTGGAACCTTGGGCTGTCATCCCTATGGTCCAGGTGACTTAACTACCTTCAGAACTTTCAGCTTCTCAAGCACCTTCTCCAAAGTAATAGCAACTACACTCACTTCTGCCCCTGACACTATTGATTTTTTTGCAAACTGTAAGTGTCTTTCACACTGAATATTGAAGCAAAATACTTATTCAATTCGTCCACTATTTCTTTATCCCCAATTACCACCTCTCCAGCATAATTATGCAGCATTCAAATATCCACTCTCACCTCTCTTTCACTCTTTACATATCTTTAAAAAAACTTTTGGTATCCTCTTTGATATTACTGGCCAGCTTACTTTCATATTTCATCTTTGTTCTCCTTATGCTTTGTTTAGTTTCCTTTTGTTGGTTTTTAAAGGTTCTCAATCCTCTAACTTCCTATTTTTCCCACTCTGATTATTTTTTGCTATATTCTTTGCCCTCTCTTTTGCTTTTATGCTGTCTTTGATTTCCCTTGTCAGTCACAGTTGTCTCATCCTCCGTTTAGAATTTGTTGTTCATTTTTGGGGTATATCTATCTTTTACCTTCCAAATTGCCACCAGAATCTCCAGCCCCTGCTGATCTGTCATCTGTCATCTCTGCTGTGTCTCCTTCCGGTCAACTTTGGCCAGCTCCTCTCTCGTGCCTCTGTAATTCTCTATACTTCACTATAATACTGATACATCTGACTTTATCTTCACCCTCTCAAACTGCAGGGTCAAGTCCATCATGTTATGATCACTATCTCCTAAGGGTTCCTTTACCTTAAGCTCCCTAATCAAGTCTGGTTCATTACCCAGATCTAGAATAGCTGATCCCCTAGTGGGCTCAACCACAAGCTACTCTAAAAAAAGCTCTCTTGTATGTATTCTACAAATTCCCTGTCTTGGGATCCTAGCATGTACCTGATTTTACCAATCTATCTGTATATTGAAATCTCCCATGACTATTGTAACATTACCTTTTTTATATGCCTTTTCTATTTCCCATTGATACTTATATCCCACACCCTGCCTACTGTTCGGGGGCCTACATGTAACTCCCATTACGGTCTTTTTATCCTTTCAGTTTTTTAATTCTACCCACAAGGATTCTACATCTTCCGATCCTATGTCACCTCTTTCTAAGGATTTGATTTCATCTTATTCCAACAGAGCCATCTCACTCCCTCTGACTATCTGCCTGTTCTTTCGATACAAGGTGTATCCTTGGATGTTAAGCTCCCAATCATGATCTTCTTTCAGATAATAATGATATGCACTCACGTCGACCTCCAGCAGTTAATAAGAACAGCTAGGGAAATATATATACTGATAGCAACCTCCTGTATGTACTCATAGGAACCCTGGATAAGATTATACATCCAATGTCCTTGAGTATGCAGTTACTGCCACAGTCCCTGAAACATCCTGTAATTCTGAAGCCCTGCCATGGACCCCTAGCAAACACTGACACATGCCTCCATAATCTCTGTAAGTAGTAAAACACTCGCAGAAAAAAAATCTCTAACGTGCTGTTAGTGGGCCAGTGACAACTCGTAAATTTTCAGAGAGGCTCTGATAAACAAAATTCACTTCTTTTAAAGAGTAAAATGCATGTTCAACCATCCCCATAATGCTGGTACATTTCCAGGGCTCCCTGTAAGAACTGTTGCCGTTCCAATGAATATATACAAATATGGACCATCTCAAGAATTACTTTTCAATTGGGATACCCTGTAAATAGTAATATAGTCCCCACGAACCCCAGTATTTACTTATACAGTCGCCAAGGACTACGGCAAATAATGGTACTCTTCCTCAGGTATTATCATGTTCAAAGGGACTAAATGCAGATGTTGACATTTTCTCAGACTCTGCTGTACAATTCCTAACACACCCCTGGGGCAAACCATAAAGTCTATTGTAATTCTGTAACACTGAAACAGTGCCAGGTTCTCCCAGTTAGCTCTAATAGTTTCCAAGGAATCCCCTGTAATACTGACACACTCCACCAACACTGAAACTACCAACAGTGTCCCAGGGATCGTCTATACATGCTGATACATCTGAAGGGAATTGTTCTTCTTAAGCAGTGCCTGAGGATTATGGATGAATTGCTTCCGCTCACTTTGGTCAGTCCTAAAGAGGTTGATGACTCCAGTGTTGGAACTGCAGACTCTCTCCTAGATGGAGCAAGTGATGGGTGGTTTGGAAGGTGGTTCACTCCTTCTCCATTTACACAGGTTTGTGTGTGGTCCTGATTTATGGGCTCTATATCATCCAAATGCCCCTCTTCATTCTGTGTGGTCAGTGGCCATATATTATCAGGAGTTCTGAGCATATCCTTGAATCTTTACCTCTGTTCACCTGATAATCTTTTCCCAAGACAGAGCTTGAAATAGAGTGTCTGCATTGGGAACATGGTATGTGAATGATATGGCCCAGTCCAACCTAGCCCTACAAATAACAACATAGATTTAAATCACCCTTAGCGACAGGTGAAGTACCAGATGATTGGAAGATAGCCAATATCATTCTGCTGTTTAAGAAAAGCTCTAAAAATAAACCAAGAAATTTATAGGCCAGTGAGCTTAACATCAGTAGTGGGAAAGTTACAGTGCCTATAAAATGTATTCACTCCACTCCCCCTCAGAACTTTTTATGTTTTATTGTTTTACAACATTGATTCACAGTGGATTTAATTTGGCTTTTTGACACTGACCTACAGAAAGGACTCGTGTCAAAGTGAAAATAGATCTCCACAAAGTGATTTAGATTAATTACACATATAAAACACAAAATAATTGATTGCATAAGTATTCACCTCCTTTAATATGATACACCAAATCAACACTGGAATAGCCAATTGGTTTTAGAAGTCACGTAGTTAGTTAAATGCAGATATTTTTGGAGACCTGTATCCAAAGTGTTTCAACTATTGTAGTAGAAATACATCTGGAAGGTCCAACTGCTGGTGAGTCAGTATTCTGGCAAAAACTACACCATGAAGGCAAAAGAACACTCCAAGCAACTCTGTAAAAAGGTTATTGAAACGCACAAGTCAGGAGATGGATACAAAAAAGTTTCCAAGTCACTGAACATCCTTTGGTGTACAGTTGAGTCGATCATCAAGAAATGGAAAGAATATGGCACAGCTGTAAATCTGCCTAGAGCAGGCTGCCCTCCAAAACAGGGTGACCGTGCAAGAATGGGACTAGTGAGGGAGGCCAGCAAGAGACCTATGACAACTTTGGAGGAGTTACAAGCTTCAGTGGCTGAGACGGGAGAGACTTCTCATACACCTGTTGCCCAGGTGGCTCACCAGTCACAGCTTTTTGGGAGAGTGGCAAAGAGAAAGCCACTGTTGAAAAAATCTCACATGAAATCTCAGCTAGAGTTTGCCAGAAGGCATGTGGGAGACTCTGAAGTCAGCTAGAAGGTTCTATGGTTTGATGAAATCAAAATTGAGCATTTTGGCTATCAGACTAAAAGCTATGCTTGGTGTAAGCCAAACACTGCACATTATCAAAAACACACCATCCCTACAGTGAAGTATGGTGGTGGCTGCATCATGCTGTGGGGATGCTTCACTGCAGCAGGCCCTGGAAGGCTTGTGAAGGTAAAGGGTAAAATGGATGCAGCAAAATATGGGGAAATCCTGATGCAGTCTGCAAGAGAACTGCGACCTGGGCGAAGATTTGTTTTCTAGCAAGACAATGACCTCAAGAATAAAGCCGAAGCTATACAGGAATGGCTTAAATAACAAAGTTCATGTCCTGGAGTGACCAAGTCAGAGTCCAGACCTAAATCCAATTGAGAATTTTGGCTGGACTTGAAGAGGGCTGTTCACTCATGATTTCTATGCAATCTGACAGAGCTTGAGAGTTTTGTAAGAATGATTGCAGAAAAAGTGCAGTATCCAGATGTGCAAAGCTGACAGAGACCTATCCATACAGACCTGATGGCTGTAATTGCTGCCAAAGGTGTATCTACTAAATACTGACTTGAAGGGGATGAATACTAATGCAATTAATTATTCTGTGTTTTATATTTGTTAGTAATTTAGATCACTTTATAGAGATCTGTTTTCATTTTGATATGGAAGAGTATTTTTTCTATAGATCAGTGTCAAAAAAGTCAAATTAAATCCACTGTGATTCAATGTTGTAAAACAATAAAACATGAAAACTTCCAAGGGGATGAATACTTTTTAAAATCACTGTATTGTAAGGTTTTCTAAGGGACCAGATATATAACTTTTGGATAGACAAGGACTGTTTAAGGATAGTCAGCATGGCTTCATGCATGATGGATCGTGTCCAACTAATCTTAAAGGGTTTTTTTTGAGGAAGTTACCAGGAAAGTTGATGAAGGCTAGGCAGTGGAATTTGTCTATATGGATTTTAGCAAGGCTTTTGACAAGGTCCTGCATGGGAGGTTGGTCAATGAGGTTTAGTCACTTGACATTCAAGATGAGGTGGTAGTATTAGGTTGCCTGACTGGATGCCTGTGACTAGTGGAGTGCCACAGGAATCAGTGTTGGTTCCATCGCTGTTTGCCATCTGCATCAACAATTTGGATGATACTGTGGTTAACTGGATCAGCAAATTTGTGGATGACAGTAAGAGTGGGGTGTAATTGACAACAAGGAAGACTATTGTGGCTTGGAGCGGGATCTGGACCAGCTGGAAAAATGGGCTAAAATGGCAGGTGGAACTTAATGCAGACAAGTGCGAGGTGTTGCACTTTGGTAGGACCAACCAAGGTAGGTCTTATACAGTGAATGGTAGGGCACTGAGGAGTACAGTAGAACAAAGGGATCTGGGAATACAAGTACACAATTCATTGAAAGTGGCAGTTGATAGGTTGTGAAGAAAACTTTAGGTACATTGGCCTTCATAAATCAAAGTATTGTGTATAGGAGATGGGATGTTATGGTGAAGTTGACAAGGCCTAGTTTTGAGTATTGTCTGCAGTTCTGGTCCAGGAAAGACCTACAGGAAAGATGTATAAAAGGTTGAAAGTGTACAGAGAAAATTTACAAGTATGTTGCTGGGTCAGGAGGACTCGAGTTATATGGAAAGATTGAATAGGTTAGGGGAGATTTGATAGATATATACAAAATTCTGAGGGATATAGATAGGGTAAGTGCAAGCAGGCTTTTCCCAATGAGCTTGGGTGACTACAACTAGAAATCATGGATTAAGAGTGAAAGGTGAAAAGTTTAAGGGCAACATGAGGGAAACTTCTTCACCCAGAGGGTCGTTAATGTGGAATGAGCTGCCAGCACTAGTGGTGCATGCAAGCTTGATCTCAGCGTTTAAGGAAAGTTTGGATAGGTACACGGATGGTAGGGGTATGGAGGGCTATGGTCCTGGTGTAGGTTGATGTGAAGCCTGCCTCAATTAACTGTGCTCATTGAAATGGGATACCCTGAGGCCCTCTTCATCATTGCCAGTGACTTCAATCAGGCCAACTTCAAGAGTATGTTACTAAAATACTACCAGCATGTCTCCTATCCCACCAGGGGCTCAAATACCCTTGACCATTGTTACACAATCATCGAAACTGACTGCCCAGCCATCCTCTTGCCATAGTTTGGTAAATCAGACACCAGAACTGTACTGCTTCTCCCTGCAGACAAACAGAAGCTGAAAAAGGATTCAGTCCAGAAAGTCATTTAGTGCTGCCTTGAGGAAACAGATGAGCTTCTCCATGACTGCTTTGAGTCAGTCGATTAGTCTGTGTTCAAAGACTCAGCCGGCAGCCTATATGAGTATGTCACCACTGTCATGAACTTCATCAGAGAGTGATTTGAGGACTGTGTATGAAAAGGGACAATCCAAATGTTCCCAAACTGGAGACCATGAATGAACTGGGAGATTCATTCCATACTGAATAATAGGTCTGCAGCATTGAAATCAGGTGGCCCTAACCTTTTCAAGAAATTGAACTAACAGAGATATCAAAAGACAATACCAGTCCAAAATGAAGTCTCAGGCCAGCTATTTATTGTGGCAGGGCTTACATGTTATAACAGCCTACAAGACAAAGTCAGGCAGCAGTGTCAACAACAGTTCATCCCTTCCCGATGAACTCACTGCACTCTTTGCATGTTTTGAACAGAAGGAGATTGGAATGTTACCACCCACCCCAACAGCTCCCAATGCATGTGAACCCAGCCACCTTTGTATATATAAAATCAGTCTTCTGGAAAGTGAATACATAGAAGTAAGGATAGGTAGGAACACTTCCATCACAATTATCCTCAATACCGGTGCCCCATTAGGCTGTGTCTCAGCCCTCTACTCCATTACCCAGACACTCAGCACTGCATGGCCAGATTCTGCTCCAGCTTCACCTACTAGCTGCAGGCGCTGCCACTATAGTAGGCCGTATCTCAAAAAACGAGCAGTCGGAGTACAGGAAGGAAATAGCCTCATGCCATATATGTCATGACAACAATCTTTCCCTCAATGTCAACAAAATGCAAGAGCTGGTCATTGACGTTAGGAAGAGGGGTGATGCTGAGGTCGAGGGTTGACAGCTGTAGGCTCGTGGGAGTGGACATCACCAATAGATTGTGCTGGTTCAACCATATAGATACCATGGCTAAGAAAGCTCTCCAGCACCTCTACTTAATCAGGAGGTTACAGAAATTTGGCACATCTCCATTGACCCACACCGGTTTTTATTGATGCACCATAGAAAGCATCCTATCTGGATGCCTTATGACTTGCCATAGGGACCACAGAGAGATGTGGACACAGTTCAGCACATCACGGAAACTAACGTCCCTCTATGGATTCTGTCTACACTTCTAGATGCCTTGATAAAGCAGCCAAAGACCCCAGAAACCCAGGCATTCCTTCTTCTCTATTCGGCTCCATTTCACCATTAATCGCCTGATTAAAGCATTGAGGCAGATTGAGATAGAGGCGAATGCAGAAGGCGAGCAAGAGTTTCAGCGCTGACAGCTTACCTTTTGGCCGCTGCTGGAGAGGGAGTCTGTGAGCGGCCTATTGCCATGTGGCTTGCTGTGGCAAGCGGGTAGGCCTCTCTGCCTCAGGTGGTACCCCTCTCTTTCAATGAATGCCAGTGATATTGTAAGATGGTATTGTGGTTCTGCACTTATAGATTCGACTATTGCATTTATGGACCGTGGACTCTTTAGACATAATTTTTATATTCTGTGTTTTTATTCTTTTCCATTTTGTTGTGTGAGGAGAGGATGTTTGGGGTTGATGTTCTGTTAGTTTCTTGTGTGGGGGAGGTTTTTTTCTGGAGGGGTTGATGTTCCTGTTCCGTTTTGTGCGGGGGGAGGGAGTTTTCGGGGGGGGGGGGTTGGTGACCGAGATGCCATTCTTTTTTGTATGGGGAGGGGTGGATTTGATGTTTCTCTCTGAATGACTTTCATCTTCTTTCTTTGTTTCGTGGCTAGTTGGAGAATACAAATTTCAGAGTTGTATATGGACACATGCATTGGTAATGAATGAACCTTTGAACCTTTTTCTACCGCCTCCCATTGGCCAGAAGATACAGAAGCGTGAAAGCATGTATCACCAGGTCCAAGATAGTGTTATCCACTGTTATAACACTATTAGTATGATAAGATGGACTTTGGACCTCACAATCTACCTTGATATGATCTTGTACCTTATAGTGTACCAGTAACATAATTTCTCTGAAACTCCAACACTTCATTTTGCATTTTGTTATCGTTTACCTTCTACGACTTCAATGCAATGTGTAATGAATTGATCTGTATGATAGGTACATAAATTATCAAAAACTTTCTGGACAGATCATTGCAGTTTGAATCCAGGTGGCATTCTAAAGGCATAAGGACAAAGGCATAGCAGCTAATTGGTCATATGAGTCTCAAGGACCGACCGAAAATCTTGACACATGTTCAGGGAAATCGATGCAAAATAATGGCAACTCCTATAGTAAGTGGGAAATCAGTTTATTATTGTCACATGCACCAAGGCTTTGAGAGACAGGACTTATCATGGACCAACAGAGTTAAGGGTAATGGACAAGTGAAGTGCTTGGTTGGGAAGGCTTTAAAGAGGGAAGAGAAAAACTGCACTGGATTGAAGGATATTCACCCTTCTCAAGATGCACCTGGCCTTGTGTTCACGACAGAGGCTGATTGTGTTTGTAGTGATGGCTGCAGGGCACATGAACTCCCCACCCCATTGTCTGTGTTCTGCCTCTTTTAATTGTTGATTGTTTGCTCTCAGAAGTCTACCATTAGTGTGGTGAAATGATGTGACACCAGCCAGTCTAGCGTTATCCCACAAACAGCAGCTCGCCTATTGTGCTCCAGTCACAGGGCAAAGGTGAGAGAGGGAAAGGTCATTGTACACAATGGTGGAGCATCCAGTTTGTGTGGTCCTGTTGCGGAGACTGCTTCTGGTCAGCCAAATAGCACAAAAGTGTGTGTCAGGACGCAACTAATTACTGCTGAGTAACTTTTGTGGGTGGGAAAAGAAAAAAAGGACTCTGTGAGGCCATGTTTGGTGCTACATCTTTTATGTAAATATGGATCTCTAATGGACCACGAGCTATGCTTATATTGTGCTGCGCGCGTCACGGTCTGCAGTGAACGTGGGAATCCCAGCTCTGCGGAGTTCCTTAGAGGGTAAGTTATTCAGGGATTGCCTGCTCAGCATAGCTCTGTCAGGGGCGACCTCTGACAAACAGGCTGAATTGATAAAAGCAAATCTATTCAGAGACAACTGATCCACTCCACTGCTTGCTGTCTTGCCCATGACATGCACGGCGTTTCCACTGGCTGGCTTGGGTTACAAAGTTGTAGTGGTTATGGAAGAATGCAAGCTATCCTGTAGCACAGGTTCCACTTCAACTCTCACGTATTACTGTATTTTCCATTGCAAGACCTCTTGTCTCCAATTGCCCTACCCAGTTACACTGCCTTTTATCCCACTGCCAGCATTTGCGTAACGTGAAGCAAAACTGTCCAAAGAGAAGTTTAAAAAACCCAACTATTTTAATCCCCGAATGATTTTTCTCTTGAATTGCCCACAGCAGAGTTCAGGAATTAGTCTTTAATTTCTGGAGATGCCAGGACAATCCTGGAAGGTTGGCAGTTAGCAGTGAGCTGGGAGGTAGCCACTGCTTGGAACTTCCCAGGCGCTTGTGGCTTGGCCTAACTCAGAGGCTAACTTGGCCTTGCTGAGTACAACGCAGCAACACCATGTGCTGCTCTCAGTTCTTCTGGTATTAGGGAAAATGGTGAAATGCTAGTATTAAATATAGCCCCCTGTCTTTAAATACTATACCTCAGAACAATGCCACATTCTGAGTGCCATAACATTCTCAAGGTACCTGCTGTTTCCACATAAAGGAATGTAGATAATTCCTCTATCTCCCATCAACTATTACAGGAAATGTTTTGTTTTGGCAAGCTGATTCATTGTTCAGCTCCCTCCTGCCTGAACACTACCAACCTGGTTCACAATCCATATTATTTTTTGGTATTACATGGACAAAATGCTGGAGGAACTCAGCAGGTCAGACAGCATCTGTGGAAAACAGTAAAGAGTTGAAGCCTTGGGCCGAGAACCTTCATCGTGTTTTTTTGGTGCTCACTCTTTGAATGGCTCATGTTGACAACACCACCAGAGAAAACATTCGAATAGGTAAAGGATAATAATTTTTGATGGTCTGTGATATATTTGGCATTAAAGGCAGAACTATAAAGAAGTGTCACTCAACTGAGTAGCGCTGCTGCCTCTCAGCTCCAGAGGGCTGGGTTCATTCCTGACCTCAGGTACTGTCTGTGTGGAGTCTACACATTTTCTTTGTAGGTGGGCTTCCTCTGGGTGCTCTGATTTCCAACAACATCCCAAAGACATGTCATTTGATAGGTTATTTGGACTCTTCAAATTGCCCCTAATGTAATGTAATGTACATAACTGGTAGGAGATAACTTGTGAGAATTGGTGGGGATGTAGGGAGAATAAAATGTAGGAACATAGGGAGGGAACGTCGACTCAGACCATGAGAGGCCTGCGTCGGGCATTTTCATGCCTTACAAGGCGCAGATTGGAAGTCTGTGTGGGGCGCCATTCCTCGCACAGACACTGGAGCAATGTGTGATTAAGTGCCTTGCTCAAGGGCACAAACACGCCGCCACAGCTGAGGCTCGAACCAGCAACCTTGAGATCACTAGTCAAACGCCTTAACAACTTGGCCATGTGCCCAACACAAGGATCATAGGATCAGTGTAAATGGGTGGTGATGAAGGGCTTTTGTCTGCACTGTATGACTCTGTATTTCTTCTTAATTAAGGTCCTAAGAGACATCCATAATAAGAGGAGGAGAGAAACAGCAAGAAGGGAAATAGGAAGAATAAGAGGGAGAATGAATTAGTGGATTGAGGAGCAAAAAGCAGAAGATGAACATGAGGAGGAAAAAGAGGTGGGTGAAGTGGCTGAACATAAGGATAAAGGTTTAGTGGAGAAAACTGGTGCCAAGGTAAAAGATCAGCCATGATCTTACTGAGTGTGGAATAGATATGAGGACCAGAATGATTCTATTATTGATGTTTTTATTGAAGAGGAAAGGAGATGAGAAAGTTGAAAGTGAAGGAGAAAAGGGAGCAGGAGAAGGAAGATCAGAAGCATTGGAGGATCAGGACCATGAGGAGGAAGCAGTGCTGGAAGAGAAAAGAAGCAGAAAGATGAAGGCAGCAGAGACAGAAGGTGGATAAAATTTTGCAGGAGAACGAGGGCAAGAAGCAGGAGGAAGGGTCAGGAGGCGTAAAGAAACCAGAAAAATAACTGGAATTTGAATCTTTTAGAAAAGAGGATGAAAAATAAAGGGAACTTACATGGAAAATGCAAGGAACTATTCAAAAAGGAACAAAGATTGGGTAGTTATGTTTTCAAACAATCAGTTTCAAAACAAATTGGTAAATGACTGCGGCTTGTTTGGCAATCCAGGGCAGAGAGTGTTTGTGGTCTATGGGTCTGTATGAATACCATTCTGTGATTCACTCCCACTTTGTTTTGCCAATTAATCTAAGAGTTTGTGGACTTTCAAGTGAGAGCAGTGCTTTACAAAGCAAACATCTCACACCTAGTCCTCCACCACAGCTCAGCTGGTACATATTAAAAGCCTGTGTCATAGCACATGTGGTATTGGACTGTTTAAAACTGTTTGGATCTTTCTCTATATTAAGATTTGTTTATTTTAATTGATTTAATTCATTTTCTTTTTTAGTCATGCAAAATTCCTGCAAAGCAGTCTCTCCTTGTACTGTGCTGGTATGTTTGAGTGAGCAACCACCCACTTGCCCAACTCTCTTCCCATTATTGACTGCAAGCAAAATCTGATCAAAGGTCAATGAACTGAAATATTGACTCTAGCCATTTCTCCACAGATAGTGTGGGACTTGCTGAAGGTTTTCACACTTTGTGTTCTTATTTCTTCCCATCGGTAGTAGGAATAGATAGATAGATAGATATACTTTATTAATCCCGAGGGAAATTTGGTTTCGTTACAGCCGCACCAACCAAGAATAGAACGTAAATATAGCAATACTAAAAACCCCAACAATCAAACAACAAAATGCAAACTATGCCAGATGGAAAATAAGTCCAGGACCAGTCTATTGGCTCAGGGTGTCTGACCCTCCACGGGAGGAGCTGCACGTTCGATGGCCACAGGCAGGAACAAGCTCCCGTGCCGCCAAGTGTTGTATCACGGTGGAATGTGGCCGAAGTCCAACAGTTAAAAGGTTCAATATCCAGTCTGCAAACACGTTCCTCGATCGTAATATACCCTGGATTGCACCATCCGTTGTTAGCCAGAACAGTAAGCATCGAACTCCTTTACGCTCACTGCTCTCAGTGCACTTCCGGTCAGCCGGAATGGTATTACCCACCGAACTCCTCTTCTCCAAAAGTCTCTGTTGTCTCGACCCGGTCCTCTTTCCTCGGCTTTGTGATCCCCCTCTGTGTGTTTTCCTCCGGATTTCAGCAGGGGTGTCCACCGCTCTGTTCACTAAGCCCGCCGGTCTTTGCTGGTCCGTGAAATACACAATCCGACCTTGCTTCTGTCCCACGCGTCGGGATGTAACCATTTCCAGCGCTAAAGAAAACTCAAATAAAACTCTCTCTACCAGCATGTTAGAGAGAGTGCAGCTTCGACGTGTTACCGTGAGAAAAAAAATACAAAAAATACAAAAAAAAATAACGTAAATTAGAAAGTAAGAAGAAGAAAGTAAGAATAGATCGGAACGGCTGTACCAGGCTGCATGCACGACCGGTGCATGCGCACGAGAGGCTGCTCACCCTAGATGATCAGTAGCTCTATTATTTATCTGGATAATTTCTGTATCATTAATATTGTTACAGATAAAGAAAACCCCATATATTTCTATTTTCAATCTTTCTCCAGCCTTGATGTTTTGCTTTGCAGAGAAGGGTTGAAGACATCTAGATTTCCAAGCACTTTATATGTGAGAAGTGTTTCTGAATATAAAGTTGATCTAATTTTAGGGTTATAGTGCTTGGTTATAAGACTATTGAATAGACCTCTTGTATGATTAGATGAACTCTTGACCTCACAACCTATCTTGTCATGGCCTTGCACTTTATTGTCCATCTGTACGGCACCTTCTCTGTAACTATACTACTACGTTCTGCATTGTGAAACTGCTTTTCCTTTGTATTACCTCAATGTACTGATGCTTTGAAATGATCTGTATGATTGTTACGTAAAACTAAGTTTTTCACTGTACATGTGACAATAATAAACCATTCATTAATGCCTTGCTATTTTGTAATAGTCTGTTCATCTTTATTAAGCTTAAGCACATCAACTCATGTACTCAAGCACATCTTATTAGGCCATGGTTCAAGGAGTAAGGTCACCCCAGCACCAATATTTCAGGAGTAAGGCACAGAAGAGGAGTGGAGTGGAGCCAGGCCCGAATCTATTCTCACTTAACTCTCTTGCCCCATGAATATACTTTGTGGTAGAGATCCTGGCAATGGAATCAGAACTGAATTCAATTGTCATCACAACCAAAATTAACATCTCAAGAATGGAAATCCCATGGTGATCAACATTATAGTTGACAACAAGCCCCAATGGGAGATGCGATGAGAGATTACCAAAGGCCTGGCCAAAGACGTAGCTTTTTTAAATGTCTCTTTTTATAAGTCTCCTTTTTAAGAGACTTTTAAGTCTCTTAAAGGAGGATGAAGACACAAGAATTTTTAAGGAGTGGCTTCATTAACAGGGCCAAAGGAGCAAGTATTGAATATGGATGTGGGCACTATGGATGAACGGTCCTGCCAGAGTCAAATCAGGCATTTTTGAGGATCAAAATGTAAACCTAAGCTGTTGGTAATTAATTTCATTAGATGAAAAAATGGGCAATTTCAATCCATTTTAAACATGTGCAACAACATTGAATGCTGCTTTCAGACAATGCCTGCTTCTCCTGGGTTCAGCATCCTGGAGTTCAGAACCTAATTTTTCCTTTAAAGCAGGTTAATCATACACGGCATATCAGCACGCACCCTTTCAACACACTAAATCAACTGACACAATCTGGAATACAATCCCGCTTTATCAAGCTCCTAAATTCTTGCTAATGGGTCTCTGTCTCTTTCTGTCTCTGTCTCCACCACTCTTCAATAACCTCTTCAGCTACTTTCATTCAGAGCTGGGACCATTGAAAAGGAAATTTTTGCAGGACTGTAGGGAAAGTGGAACTAATCAGACAACTTTTTCAATAAACTGAAATAAATAAAAGCACAAAAAATGCTGGACACTCAACAGATCCTGTGGAAAGAGAAACAGATTTTATGCTCAAGGTCAACGGCCCTCCCCCACCATTAGAAAGTGTTAATAATGCAAGCTTTATGATAAGGGAAGCTAACAGAGACGTCTGTGAATGGATGGAAGGCTGGAACTGAAAGAGAAGGTGGAGGAATATAAAGGGGGATGGTAATGGGCCAAATATGGAAACAAATAATGGGGATAAAAGAAAAGTAAATGCTAATAGAGGAACACTATTACAGCTGACCCAATAGTAACCAGCAGGTGATAATGTGGCTGGCTGGAGCATTTCTTGAGTTTATATTGTACTTTACTGGACAGAGTAGGAGATCAGAGTGAGAAAGGGAAAGGAGATTATAGGCCAGATAGCTGACCTCAGTGGTTGGGAAACTGTTGGAGTCAATTTTTAAGGATGTGGTTTCAGGTACTTGACGACAAATTTTAAAATAAGCTGAAGTGAGCACGGTTTCCTTAAGGGAAAATCTTGCCTGACAAATCTGTTGGAATTCAAGCAAGGATAGACAAAGGAGAATCAGTGGATGTTGTGCACTTGGATTTTCAGAAGGCTTTTGACAAGATACCACACATGAGACTGCTAAACAAGTTAAGAACCCATGGTATTACAAAAAAGATACTAGCATGTTTAGAGCATTAGCTGATTGGCAGGAGGCAAAGTGTGGGAATAAAGGGTGCCTTTTCTAGTTGGTTGCCAGTGACTAATGCTCTTTCACGGGGTCTGTGTTGGGACCACTTCTTTTTATGTTATATGTCAATGACAGAATTGATGGATTTGTGGCCAAGTTAGCGAGCAATACAAAGATAGGTGGAGGGGCAGGTATCGTTGACGAAGCAGAGAGGCTATAGAAGAACTTTGACAGATTAGGAGAATGGGCAAAGAAATGGCTGATGGAATGCAGTGTCAGGAAGTGTGTGGTCATGCACTTTGGTGGAAGAAATAAAAGCGTAGACTAACTTCTAAATGGGGAGAAAATTAAAAAATCTGAGGTGCAAAGGGACTTGGGAGTCCATGTGAAGGATTTCCTAAAGGTTAATTTGCAGAGTCTAAAACCCCACAGTCTCAGAATAGCGGGATATCCACCTAGAAAGGAGATGAGGAGGAATTTCTTTAGCCAGAAAGTGCTGAATCTGTGGAATTCATTGCCACAATGGCAGAGCAGACTCGATGGCCAAATGGCCTAAATCAGCTCCTATATCTTAAGGTCTAAAACTTCATTTGACTCTGACAGGAAACTTACCTGCATTTGGTGAGGGATTGATATTATGATTGGAGGGTTTGAAGTACATTCCAAGAAACATTAGCATGGATTTTGGGAGGGGACAGCAGACGGAAGAAAGAACATAAAACAGGAGTGGGTGTAGGCTGCTCAGCCCTTCAACCCTGTCCCCGTTAGTCAATATGATCATGGCTGATTTCCCCAAGGCTACATCTCCTATTGGAGATGTGGACATAGTTTTCAAATATAAAAGCGACCTTCAGGCGATGAGGCAGAAAACAGAGCGAGTATTCTGTTGGTCCAACACATGAGAGCATATCCAACATGAGTTGGTTTCTGGAGAGACAGGTTTTACTCTTCTACAGGCTCCAGCAGTCATTATGTTAAGTTGAAGAGCTGAAGGAGTGAGTTCTGGTCGAGATTTTATGGTAATATCTAGGTTAAACCGGAAACATTTATGACTCATTGCCAGAAAATATTATTCTTGGTTAGAGGCTATTGTATAACATGAACTATTACGAAGGGGAAGCTGGAATTTTTTGCTGAGGGTCAAAAATGGATTTTCTCTGGATCTGTGAGCTGCCAAATATTGCTCACCTGCTTTACAAAACAGGAAACATTTTATCCTGCAGATACCTGCCACAAAAACGTTTCTCTCCAACCCCAATGATTATAACCCATAAGACAAATTCTCTCTGTTAAACAAATTGGATTTGGCTCAATGGATGTACTTTACCCCCAAGACACAAAAAAAAATCTGGGTTCAGATGCCATCTCAGAGATTCCAGTTCATAATCCAGGCCAGCTGTTCAGAGAACTTGCTTTACTATTGCTAAATCACTTTGGAGCATGCTCAGACAAAATCCCACCACAGCAGCCACTTCATTCAAAGCAAGATCCTGAAGCAGAGTTTCAAACCAAAACGTCAACAGTTCCTTCCCCAACCTCCCCCTCTGAAAGATGTTACTTGACCTGTGTAGTTTCTTCAGCAGATTGCTGCTCCTGATTTATGTCTCTGTTTTCTCTCTTTCCCACTTATGACCAAGGGTTTCAGACTCAAAAAATTAAATGTTTCTCTTTTCACTGATGCTGTCTGCCTTGTTGAGTGTCTCCAGAATGTTATCATTACTTCAGTTTTCTGGCATTTCCGGCACTTTTAAATTTTATTTTTTATTTTTATGCTCACAAATAAAATGAGATGATGCCCAAATTGTCATGATTTTGAATAGGTTAGTTGATGATCTAGCACAAACAGAGAAATATTAACTGCACTTCTTTGAAATGCTGTAATGGCATCTTTACTGTTTTCCAGAAACATAATTCACTCCACTTTTTAAGAAGGAAAGGAGGAAAGAAAAAGGAAATTATAGGTCAGTTAGCTTGACTTTAATGGTTGGGAAGATGTTGGAGTCCATTATTAAAGTTGAGGTTTCGGAGTACCTTGGGACACATGATAAAATAGGCCAAAGACAGCATGGTTTCCTTCTGGGGAAATCTTGCCAAACAAACTTGTTGGACTTTGAGGAAGTAACAGACAGGATTGACAAAGGAGAGTCAGTGAATGTTGTTGACTTGGATTTTCAGAGGGCCTTTGAAAAAGTGCTGCACGTGATGCTACTTAACAAAATATAAGCCCATGGTATTCCAGAAAAGAAACTAGAATAGATGGAAGATTGGCTGAACTGACAAGAAACAAAGTGCAGGAATAAAGGGGGCCTTTTCTGGTTGGTTGCTGGTGAATAATGGTGTTCTGCAGGGGTCAGTGTTGGGGCATTTCTTTTCACTTTATATGTAAATAATTTGGATGATGGAATTGATGGCTTTGTGGCCAACTTTGTGGATGACACAAAGATAGGTGGAGGGACAGGTAGTGCTGAGGAAGGAGGGAGTCTGCAGAAGGACTTAAATGGATGAGGAGAATGAGCAAACAAGTTGCAGATGGAATATACCGTAGGGAAGTGTATGGCCGTGCACTTCAGTTTAAGGAATATGTTGTGGATTTAATATTTCAGTAATACTTGAGTATTATTGTAAATATATTGTTTGATTAAGCATTCTTGTTCATTAATAATTCAGTACAGGTTATATGTAAAAGTATTTGAATGGCATACGTCATCACGCCACCATATCATAAGTACTTGCCTCGCTAAAGTAAAAAAAAAGTTTACATGCATCTCTTAGTTCCCTTTTTTTTGTTCTTTGTTTCCATGTTAATTAGTTGTTTCTTTTTGGAGTTACAAAATATAACAGTGGCAACCAGGAAATTTTAAATGAACTTGAGATGACTACCTACCTGTTGAAGCAAAGCAAGACGTTCTAGTTAAAAAAAAGTGCAACGAGAAACGGTCGAGTAAAAAAAAGTGTAGCACATGTTTCTTCAGGAAGGGACAGAAATGATTGAAATAAGACAAAAAGCAAAAAATGGATGAAATTCACAGCTTCATAACCATTGAGTACAGGTGACAATAATCATAAATTTTAAAAAAGCAGAAATAGCTGGCTACATCAGACAGATAGATATGCTGGATTGCACAAGGGATAGCTGAATATTGTATACTGAACAAATTGAGCAGTATTTTATAGATATTGTATAGCCAATGAGATGACTGTTCCAGTCTTGCTGAGGGTATTGGGTGGAAGAGTATACAGTTTGTGTATTAGTTTGACTGTGCCAATTCAAACTAGCTGAAATGAGCTTTGTTGATATCATAAAAGCAGTGCAGGAATATTTAGAACCAAAAACTTTGTGAATTGCAGAACAATTTAGGTTCCTTAGGTGGAATCAAAAGGAAGTGGAGTTCATTTCAACTTACATGATTGAACTGAAGAAATTGCCTGACCATCGTCAGCTCGGTGATAGACCTAATGATGCACTCAGACATTATTTAGTTTGTGAAATTTTACAAGAAAGCATTCAACAATGGTTCTTAACTGAAACACAGCAGACATTTAAAAGAGCAGTTGAAATAGCTGTATCAATGGAAATCAGAAACACAATCCAGTTGGAGTCAAATATGAAAGAGAGTGTGAACAAAATTGCAATGTCCCAAACAGAAAATGCCTGGCCAAACAAATAGTTTTCAGTCCTGCTGAAGGGTCTCAGCCCAAAATGTCGACTGTACTCTTTTCCATAGATATTGCCTGGCCTTCTGAGTTCCTCCAGCATTTTACGTGTGTTATCAATAAGGATGACAAGAAACATCTCCAAAAGCTCAAAGCTGTGTTATAACAATTGGAAGATTTTGGGCTCAGAGAACGATGAGACAAGTGTGAATTCTTTAAACCAAGCAACATTTTCTGTGGTCACACCATTGATGCACAAAAATTACACAAGTGTGCTGAGAAATTTCAAGCAGTGGTGGATGTCCCAAGGCCAAAGGATGTGTCACACATGGTTCCGGTCCTTTTCAGGATTTGTCAATTACTATAAAAGGTTCCTGGCAAACCTAGTTTCTGTTCTCCACCTTTTGAACTCATTACTATAGATCGGGAAGAAATGACAATGGACAAAGCAGTGTGGGGTGGTTTTCCAAAAGGTAAATCAACAGTGAAGTCAGACACAGTATTCATACATTATGACCCACATCATCCAGTAAAACTTGTCTGTGACACCGCGCCCTATAAGTGCAGCCATGTCATGTTCTGAGTGATGGAAGTGAACACCCCAAAACCTTTGCATCCACCTCCACAAATCATTTCCTTAGCTCCAATCATAAAGCCATTACTGTCACCATGTTCTTGCAAAAATCCGTGTTTTTAAAATCAAGAATGTTGTTGGAAATTGGAGGAGATTTAGCAAGAAACAAACAGGGGAGAGGGTTTGCCATCCGTTCTAGTGATCGGAAATACACTCTCTGAAAGTAAGTTCAGTTACAACTTTCAAAAGTATTTGGAGATCAACATCTAAAAAGGAACAAATGTCAGCGTTGTGGGAGAACTGTAGGGAAGAATGAATTAGGTGGTTTTTGCTAAGTGTTGAACCAAGCAAAATGGGCTAACTGCTCTCCTGTACTATATCTCTCTATGGAATGTGGAGGAAATCTAGCCTTGCCTGCAGACAACAGTTAGGGTTCATTACTATCTGTGATAGTTAATTTTATCAGACCATGATCTGTATTGCTTTATCACAAGTGGCATGCTTAGAGAACCTAAATTCTCCAGATTTGTTCTAGTTTTCTCTGTAGGGCCCTGCAACCAAATTTCCTTCAGAAGTGTGGAAAGTGCAAAGTGCCGATCTTATCCCTTACACATGCACACACACACATATAAGCAGCCAGTTAAGAGTAGTGCTCATGTCCAGAAGAGCACAAATGGAAAATAGACTATTTCCCATTGTTTCAGAGTTAACGGGCCTGGTGACCATTACAGTATTATAGCAATGCTATACCCGCTAAGCTTGAGCCGATCAAATCTGCAGAAAAAGAGCTGTGTTGTGAAGTGAAGCTAATTTGATGCAGGCTTGTGAAGCATCATAAGTGTTTTTTTAAAGCAACATACCCAAATATTCGTGCTGTACTGACTATCAGCAACCCTGTTCTCTAGTTGTTGAGCTCCTGGCAATATAAATTCCGTTCATTAAACATCTTCCTGTGTCTCAGATAACATTTTCAGAGTTCAGCTCAAGTTAAAGCTATGTCAAGCTCTGTCCATAAGACCATATGACATAGGAGCAGAATTACGCCATTCAGCCCATCGAGTCTGCTCTGTCATTTCATCGTGGTTGATCACAGATCCCACTCAACCCCATACACCTGCCTTCTTGCCGTTTCCTTTGATGCCCTGACCAATCAGGAAACAATCAACTTCCATCTTAAATATACCCACAGACTTGGCCTCCACCGCAGTCTGTGGTAGAACATTCCACAGATTTTCTACTCTCTGGCTAAAAAAAATCCTCCTTACCTCTGTTCTAAAGGGTTGTCCCTCAGTTTTGAAGCTGTGCCCTCTAGTTCTGGATAACCCCACCAGAGGGTACATCCTGTCCACATCCACCTTATCTAGTCCTTTCAACATTTGGTGGGTTTCAATGAGATCCCCCCACATCTTCTAAATTCCAGTGAGTACAAGCCTAAAGCTGCCAAACGCTCTCCATACGTTAACCCCTTCATTCCTGGAATCATCCCTGTAAACCTCCTCTGGACTTTCTCCAATGACAACACATCCTTTCTGAGATATGGGTCCCAAAACTATTGACAATACTCCAAGTGTGGCCTGACTGGTGTCTCATAAAGGCTCAGCATTATCTCCTTGTTTTTATATTCTATTTCCCTCGAAATAAATACCAACATTGCATTTGCCTTCTTTACCACAGACTCAACCTGTAAATTAACCTGCTGGCAGTCTCACATGAGGACTCCTAAGTCCCTCTGCACCTCTGATGTTTGAACCTTCTCCCCATTTAGATAATAGTCCACATTATTGTTCCTTTTACCAAAATACATTATTGTACATTTCCCAACACTATATTCCATCTGCCACTTTTTTGCACATTTTTCCAATTTGTCTAAGTCCTGTTGCAATCACATTGCTTCCTCAGCACTACCTACCCCTCCACCTATCTTCGTTATATCCGCAAACTTTGCCACAAAGCCATCAATTCCATTGCCTTTATTGGATTTTAAAAGCTTCTCAATCATCCAACTTCCCACTCACTTTTGCTACCTTAAATGCCCTTTCCTTGGCTTTTGTGCAGTCCTTAACTTCCTTTGTCAGCCATGGTGCCTACCCCTGCCATTTGAGAACTTCTTCCTCTGTGGGACATATCTATCCTGCGCCTTGTGAACTATTTCCAGGAACTTCAGCCTTCTCTGCTCTGCTGTCATCCCAGCCAATATCCTCCTCCAATCCACCTGGGCAAGCTCCTCTCTCATGCCTCTGTAATTCCCTTTATTCCATTGCGAGACTGAGACATCCTACTAATGTTTCTCTCTCTCTCAAATTGTAGTATGAATTTAATCATATCATGATCACTGCCTTCTAAGGGTTCCTTTATGTTAAGCTCTCTAATAAGATCTGGGTTATTACACAAAACCCAATCTAAGATGGCATTTCCCAAGTAGACTCAAGCACAAGCTGCTCTAAAAAGCCACCTCATAGGGATTCAACAAATTCCCTCTCTTGCAATCTGACACCAAACTGATTTTCCCAATCCTCTTGCATATTGAAGTCTCCTATTACAATTGTGTCATTACCTTTGTTACATGCCTTTTCCAGCTCCCTTTGCAATCTTAACCCCATATCTTGGCTACTATTTGGAGGCCTATACATGATTCCCATAATTGCTTTTTTTCCCTTGTAATTTCTTAACTCCACACACAAAGATTCAACATCTCTGATCCTATGTCACCTCTTTCTGAAGTTGTAATTCCATCTCTTACCAACAGAGCCACACCACTGCCTATGCCTTCTAGCCTGTCCTTTTGATACAAAGTATATTCTTTGATGCTAAGTTCCCAACTATGGCCTTCTTTCTTGGGTGAGAACAGGCGCAGGCTTGAACTCAAGCCTGAGAAGTTAGAGGTATAACAGGTGCAGGCAGGATGGTAGTTCAGGCAGTGGAACGCTCCTCCTGTGAAAAGTGAGATTGCATGGTCTCCCTGATGACTATATTTGCAGGAAGTGCACTCAACTTCAGGTCCTGACTAATAAGATCAAGAAACTGGAGTTGGAGCTGCATAAACTCAAGATAATCTCGGAGGTGGAAACCCTTACAGATGAGACTTTTACTGAGATGGTCACACACAGAGTGCAGGCTTCAGATGGTAGCTCAGTGACAACCAGGAGAAGTAAGGGGATTAAGGAGTTAGTGCAGGGTTCTCCAGGGGCCATTCCATTCCCTTCAGCAACAAGTATACCCCTTTAGATGCTGCTGGCGAGGATGACCTATCAGGGCATAGCATCAGCAGCCTCTCCAGCGGCACCATGGCTGGCTCTGAGACTCAGCAGGGAAAGGTAAAGTCAGGTTAGGTGGTGAACAGGAGATTCTGTGGACACAAAAGAGCCACCAGGGTGGTGTGTTGTCCCCCAGGTTGTAGGGTCCAGGATGTCTCAGAGCAGCTGAAGGCGATTCTCAAGAGGGAGGGTGAGTAGCCAGATGTCGTGGGGCACTCCCAAACCAATGACATTGACAGAAAAGGGGAAGAGGTCCCGTGTGGTGAGTATAGAAGAGCAGGACTTCTAAGGTAGTAATTTCTGGATTACTCCCACGTGCTAATCAGGGCAGGAACAGAATGATAGTACAGATGAATGAGTGGCTCTGGAAATGGTGCAGGGGGCAGGGTTTCAGATTTCTGGATCATTGGGATCTCTTCTATGGAAGGGACAGTATAACCTGTACAAACAGATCAGGTTACACCAGTGGGACTTCCTGTCTCTATCCTAGTTGTGAAAGTCATGACACAGAAATTAGAAAATACAACTATACCAGAAATCAAACCCAAACTCTGGGTGTGCTATGTGGACCACACCTTTGTGATTATCAAGGACAATGATGTAGAAAGAACACATCAACTGCTAAATAATGTCTTTAACGACATCAAATTCACAATGGAAATTGAAAAGGAAAGCCAGCTCGCATTCCTGGATGTTCTTATCAAGAGAACTATCACTGGCCAATTACAGACATCAGTTTACAGGAAAGCAACACACACCAATCAAATTCTGAACTTCAATAGCAATCACCCGACGAGTCACAAACAAAGCTGTGTGAAAACCTTATTCAAGAGGATTGAGTCCCATTACAACACCATAGACACAAAACTGGAAGAAGAAAAGCTCCTCTTCAAGACCTTTCAACAGAAAGAAGCTTCATCTGAAGGTATCTCAAGGTCAGAAATCCAAATATACAAACTACATAAACGATGAATAAATGAATTGGACTGTATTGCCGTACATAAAGAATGTCTTAGAAATGACAGCAGGATTGCTTCAGCAACACAGCATCACAGCTGCTCACAAACCAACTGCAACTTTGAGGAGGAACTTATCAAAACTTAAAGTGCAACAAAATGTAACTGATAGAACAAATGTTATCTACAAAATCCAGTGTAGTGACTGCGACAAGTACTATGTTGTTCACACAAGAAGTAAACTATTGACTAGGCTACACGAGTATCAGTTAGTGAGCAGAAGGCATGACCCACTCTCGCTTGTATTAGCTCATGAAGATGAAGAAGGACACCATTTCAACTGGACAACAGCCAGAGTCTTGAGCGAAGCAAGAACAAGAATTTCTCGAAGCATGGTTCTCTACAGAAGGATCCATCAACAAACACATCAACATACATCTGGTATATGAACCCTTACAGAGAAAAGAGAAACGACGTCAACAATCAACGAATCGCCAGTAATCTCAGGATCTGGACAGCAACAGACCTTCCTTGAAGCCAACCAGTCGGAATCTTCCATTGCTAAACTGTTCTCAGGTGTTTTGAGCCAGTCAACCAGATCATGACATCTAATCAATATTTATTTGGACTCCGGAGGAGTATATAAGCCGGCATTCTGAGAAAGCAACACCCTCAACTGCACACCAATGATGGCTTCTCAATTGAAACTGAAACGTCTGCAAGTACTTTGCCAAGTTTGGCGATCAACTCAAGCTTACAAACAGAATAAGGTAGATATTCTTGTAGTGCAGATAGAGAGTGGCAGGTATGGCTCTGTCGGTTAAAAATGTGAAATCAAATTCTTAGAAAGAGCATACTTAGGCTCGGAAGATGTAGAATCCTTGTGGGAAGAGTTAAGAAACAGCAAGGGTAAAAAGAAACTGATGGGATTTACATGTGGATCCCCAAACTGTAGCCAGGATGTGAGATGTGAATTATAATGGGAGACAGAAAAGGCATGTAAAAAGGGCAATGTTATAATAGTAATGGGGATTTCAATATGCTGGTAGATCAGAATCAGATTTAATATCACCAGTATATGTCGTGAAATTTGTTAACTTTACGGCAGCAGTAAAATGAAATACATCATAAATACACATATAGAGAGAAAAAACTGAGTTACAGTAAGTATATGTAGAAGTTAATTAAATAGTTAAGTTAAAATAAGTAGTGCAAAAAAGCAGAAATAAAAAAAAAAGTAGTGAGGTAGTGTTCATGGGTTCAATGTCCATTCAGAAATCAGGTGGTAGAGGGGAAGAAACTGTTCCCGAATCGCTGAGTGTGTGCCTTCAGGCTTCTGTATCCCCTTCCCGATGGTAATAGTGTGAAAAGGGCATGTCCTCAGTGGTGAGAATCCTTAATGATGGACACCACCTTCCTAAGGCACTGCTCCTTGAAGTTGGCTTGGATACTATGGAGGCTGGTACCCACGAGAAAGATGACTAATTTTACAAGTTTCTGGGACTTATTTTGATCTTGTGCAGGAGCACCCCTCCCCAATACCAGATAGTGATGTAGTCAGAATGCTCTCAATGGTACACTTGTATAAGTTTTTGAGTGTCTTAGTTGACAAACTAAATCTTCTCAAACTCCTAATGAAATATAGCCTCTGTCTTGCCTCCTTTATAGCTGCATCAACGTGTTGAGTCCAGGTTAGGTCCTCAGAGATACTGACACCTAGGAACTTGAAAATTGCTCACCCTCTCCACTTCTGATCCCTCTACAAGGATTAGTTTGTGTTCCCTCATCCTACCATTCCTGAAGTCCACAATCAGCTCCACAATCAGTCTTGCTGAAGTTTGGTGCAAGACTGTTGCTGTGACACCACTCAAGTAACTGATAAATCTCGCTCCCGTACGCTCTTTCGTCACCATCTGAAATTCTGCCAACAATGGCTGTATCATTAGCAAATTTATAGATGGCATTTGAACTATGCCTACCCACATAGTCATGGATGTAGAGAGAGTAGAGCAGGGGGCAAAGCACACATCCTTGTGCAGCACCAGTATTAATTGTCAGTGAGGTGGAGATGTTATTTCCAATCTACATAGATTGTGGTCTTACGGTTAGGAAGTTGAGGATCCACTTACAGAGGGAGGTACAAAGGCCTAGGTTCTGTGGCTTTTCAATCAGGACTGTAGGAATGATAGAGTTAAATGCTGAGCTATAGTTAATAAACAGCATCCTGACATAGGTATTTGCATTGTCCAGGTGATCCAAGGCTACGTGGACAGTCATTGGGATCGTGTCTGCTGTAGATCTTTCGTGACAATAGGCAAATTATAGCGGGTCCAGGTTCTTCCTGAGACAGGTGTTGATTCTAGCCATGACCAACCTCTCAAAACATTTCATCACTGTAGATGTGAGTGCTACTGGATGATAGAAATTGAGGCAACTCACGCTGCTCTTCTTGGGCACTGGTATAATTGTTGTTCTTCTGTAGCAGTGAAGGATTGAAAATATTTTTGAATACTTTGAAAAATTACATTGGGAACATCAGGTTGGTGCTGGATCCCAAGAGAGGGAATTTGTAGAATGCCTACAAGATGGCTCTTTAGAGCAGCTTGTGGTTGTGCCCACTAGAGAAAGAGCAATTCTGGATTGGGTGTTGGGTAATGAACCAGATTTGATTAGGGAGCTTAAAGTAAGAAAACCCACAAGGAGGTGGTCATCATAATATGATAGAAATAACTGCAGTTTCAGAGGAAAAAGCTAAAATCATTTGAATCAGTATTGAATTGAACTAAATTGATCGTATTTCTTACATCCTTCACATACATGAGGAGTAAAAAGCTTTACCTTAAGTCTCCATCTAAATGTGCAATGTGCAATCATAGTAAATAAAACTGTTAATGTAATATAGAGTACACTCGGAGTCTGATGGTCTGGTGGAAGAAGCTGGTGGTCCTGGCTTTTATCATTTCCTGGATGGTCCCCAATAATCCTTCAGGCCCTTTTAAATATCCTGAATCATGGGAAGTTCACAACTACAGATGCGCTGGGCTGTCCGCACCACTCTCTGCAGAGTCCTGCGATTAAGCGAGCCATACTAGGCAGTGATGCAGCCAGTCAGGATGCTCTCAATTGTGCCCCCATAGAAAGTTCTTAGGATTTGGGGGTCCATACCAAACTTCCTCAACCACCTGAGGTGAAACATACGCCTTTTTCACCACACAGCTGATGTGTACAGACCAAGTGAGATCCTCGGTGATGTGGATGCCGAGGAACTTACAGCTGTTCACCCTCTCAACCCCAATCCATTGATGTCAATAGGGGTTAGCCCGTCTTCATTCCTTCTGTAATCCACAACCAGTTGCTTTGTTTTTGTGACATTGAGGGACAGGTTGTTTTCTTGACACCAGTGTGTCAGAGAAATGACTTCTTTCCTGTAGGCCACCTCGTTATTGTTTGAGATAAGGCCAATCAATGTAGTGTCGTCGGCAAATTTAATTAGCACATTAGAGCTGTGGGTGGCGACACAGTCATGGATATACAGGGAGTAAAGGAGGGGACTTGGTACACAGCCCTGAGGGGCTCCTGTATGGAGAATCAGAGGGGTGGAAGTGAGGGAGCCCACCTCCACTTTACAATGGAGTAAAGGGATGAGAGGAGCTGGCTAAAGTTGATTGGAAGGGGACACTATCAGGAATGATAACAGAACAGCAATGGCTGGAGTCATTGGGGACAATTCAGAAGGTGCAGGATAGATGCATCCAAAGAAAAAGTATTCCAAAGGGAGGATGACGCAACCGTGGCTAACAAAATACAATGTAAAACTAAAGGAGATGGCATATAATAGAACAAAAATTAGTAGGAAACTAGAGGATTGGAAAGTTTCTTAAAACTAACAGAAGCTAACTAAAAATGCCATAAGGAGAGAAAAGATACAATATGAAGGTAAGCTAAAAGAGATACCAGAAGTTTTCTCAGATACACAGTCCAGTATAAAGAGTGAAAGAGGGGTGAGAGTGGATATCGTATTGCTGGAAAATGATGCTGATGAGGTAGTAATGGGGAACAAAATAATGGCAGAAGAACCTAATACGTATTTTGCATCAGTCTTCACTGTGGAAAACTGTGTAGAAGTGAGTGTTGTTGCTATTACTAAGGAGAAGGTGCTTGGGAAGCTGAAAGTTCTGAAGGTAGGTAAGTCACCTCTAGCTCCATAGGAGTTTGTGAAGATTCGGCATAACATCTAAAACTTTGATAAACTTCTATCTATGTGTAGTGGAGAGTATACTGCATTACAGACTGGTATGGAAACATCAATGCCCTTGAATGGAATATCCTGCAAAAAGTAGTGTATACGGCCCAGTCCATCATGGGTAAAGCCCTTCCCATCATTGAGCACATCTACTCTAAGCATTGTTGGAGGAAAGCAGCATCCATCATCAGGGATCCCCGCTACACAGGACACACTCTCTTCTTACTGCTACCATCAAGAAGGTGGCACAGGAGCTTCAGGACTCACATCACCAAGTTCAGGGATAGTTATTACCCTTCAACCATCAGGTTCTTCAATCAAAGGGGATAACTTCACTCAACTTCACTTGCCTCATCATTGAAATGTTCTCACAACCTATGGACTCACTTTCAAAGACACTTCATCTCATATCCTCAATATTTATTGCTTATTTGTTTATTATTTTTATTTATTCCTTTTTGTACCTGCACAGCTTGTTGTCTTTTGCAGACTGGTTGAACGCCCAAGTTGGTGCGATCCTTCATTGATTCTGTTATGGTTATTATTCTATTATGGATTTATTGCGTATGCCAGCAAGACATTGAATCTCAGGGTTGTATATGGTGATAATAAATTTACTTTGAACTTTGAAGAGCATGCTTTATTCATTCACAAATGTTTGCACTGCCAGTAAGGTGAGCATTCAATGCACGTCTTCCTGTGGTAAACCTGGGCAACCAATAAGGTGAGCCGTTTCAAAAGAAAGTTAAGCGTTAACCATATTGCAGAGTTCTATGTGTACACCAGAAGAGTTGCGACCTCCATTGCTCCCCCAATTTGTTTTTAACCTGGTCAAAAAGGCAAGATTAGCTACACAGCTCCTATTCCACTATGACTACACAACAGTTGTACAATTTTCACATTGCTATGCATCTGGGTGTTTATGTACAAGCAGACTAGGTCAACTCTGCAGGCTTCCTCCCTGAAGAACATTACTCAGCCAGATTGCCTTTTTTATGAGTCATGGCCACCTTCACTGATAGCAGCTTTTTAGCTCTAGAGTTTAATTAATGAATGCCCCAGCTGCTGTTATTGGATCTGAACTAAATCCTCCGGATAATTAGTTCAGGCCTTTGAATGTAACCACTATCCTACTGTTCCATGTTCTTATTAAATGCCATATCAGGTTCAGAGGGCTGTTTGGCTGCTTCTGCTCATATTCGTATGCCACTGAAGTTGCAGTGAACCATTGGGAGAGCAACCTTTGAAGTAAACCAAGCTCTGCTATTTAGATTAATATACTCCCACATTGTTTGTAGAGTAGCAGAGAAATTCTCCTTCAATTGCCTACCTTTCAAATTTTGTCAGTCAAGCACTTTACCTTAGTTGTTACCTCTCTACTATGGGGGCCTTGCTTTCTGCAAATTGCTGAATGCATTGTTCATATCATCATGGTTATCACAATGCTTGCAAAAGCCTTTGGATATCCCTAGGTCATGAAAGATGCTGTACCTATTCAAGTAACGCACACAAAATGCTGGGAGATCTCAGCAGGCCAGGCAGCATTTATGGAAAAAAGTACAGTTGGGCCAAAACGTACTTCTTTTTTTCCTATAGACGCTGCCTGGCCTGCTGAGTTCCTCCAGCATTGTGTGTGTGTGTGTGTGTGTGTGTGTGTGTGTGTGTGTGTGTGTGTGTGTGTGTGTTGCTTGGATTTGCAGCATCTGGAGATTTTCTCTTGTTTGTACCAATTCAAGTTATTGCTTTCTGTCAACTTAGTTGATTAGTTCCAGACTTCCAACATCCGGTGATTTTGGTACCACCCTCTGATGTCCATACTCATAGAAAGCTGTTCACTTAACACAACATTGTAAATACTTTCATCTGTGGACAACTTCAGTGAGGATATTCTGACAGCAATTGCTAATGGCGCTCTAAGTCCCCAAACAACTTTAAAGATAGTCAACAAATAATATTTAACATCAAAATTGTAATATTTATGGTCATATTTGCAAATTGGTGCAGGGGTAAATAGGCCATTTTCAGGTTGGCAAGCTATGACTGTGGGCTGCCACCAGCATCAGGGCTGCAGCCTCAGATATTTCCATATTTTTCCGTAAGATCTTGTATAAAAGGAGAGACAGTCACCATTGATTTGTCTGACTAACTTCATAGAATATTTCCAGGAGGTACTGTAAGAAGTGTTAATGAGGACAGTATATGTGATGCTGTATACATGAATTCTAGTTAAGCAACTGACAAAATCACACATTGGACCTCTTATTTAAAAAGGGATATATAGTACCATTAGAAGCAGTCCAAAGAAGATTCACTAAGATAACACTTCACCTGTGAGTTGGCTGGGGTGATATACTGCGTCCGGTGCTCCCGATGTGGCCTTTTATATATTGGCGAGACCCGACGCAGACTGGGAGACCGCTTTGCTGAACATCTACGCTCTGTCCTCCAGAGAAAGCAGGATCTCCCAGTGGCCACACATTTTAATTCCACATCCCATTCCCATTCTGACATGTCTATCCACGGCCTCCTCTACTATAAAGATGAAGCCACACTCAGGTTGGAGGAACAACACCTTATATTCCGTCTGGGTAGCCTCCAACCTGATGGCATGAACATCGACTTCTCTAACTTCCGCTAATGCCCCAACTCCCCCTCGTACCCCATCTGTTAATTATTTTTATACACACATTCTTTCTCTCACTCTCCTTTTTCTCCCTCTGTCCATCTGAATATATCCCTTACCCATCCTCTGGGTCCCCCCCCCTTGTCTTTCTTCCCAGATCTCCTGTCCCATGATCCTCTCGTATCCCTTTTGCCAATCACCTGTCCAGCTCTTGGCTCCATCCCTCCCCCTCCTGTCTTCTCCTATCATTTTGGATCTCCCCCTCCCCCTCCAACTTTCAAATCCCTTACTCACTCTTCCTTCAGTTAGTCCTGACGAAGGGTCTCGGCCCGAAACGTCGACTGTACCTCTTCCTAGAGATGCTGCCTGGCCTGCTGCGTTCACCAGCAACTTTGATGTGTGTTGCTTGAATTTCCAGCATCTGCAGAATTCCTGTTGTTTGTCACTAAGGTAACTCCTGGGATGAGAGGGTTTTTTCTATCAAGAAATCTACGCAATTTGGGTTTGTATGACTTGAGGTTTAGAAAAATGAGGTGTGATATATGATCCTAAGGAGACTGGACAGGGTAGATATTGAGATACTTTCATCGCTCGGGGAGTCACAGGAAAGGGACGTAGTGGTTGGTTACTTAAAACTGAAGTGCGCAGAAGCTCAGAACAGAGCTAATACTTGGAATACTCTGCCACTGAGGGTGGCAGCTATTGGGAAGGTCAAGGGATTGAAGGAAATTGCCACAGAAGAGGAACTGAGGCCAGCATAGATCGGCCATGATTATATTGAGTGGTGGAGCAGGCTTGTGGAGGCTGAGTGGGCGACTCCTGCTCCTGTTTTATTATATTCTTGTGATTGATCAGGAAAGTAAAGCCTAAGCCAGTGGTGGTGAACCTATAGCACATGTGCTCAAGACGGCACACACAAAAATTTTGTTGGCCCTGCCATCCCATGATTCTTTAAACCCCCACAAATAATAAAAAGATACGTAATGATTAACTTTACTGCCAAATGAAGCAATGGATGTCCGTGTAGGTGGATGGGTTGGAAAAGTAGTTTGATTTACTGTTGTTATTTTGTTGCATTTTGTACTGTTTTGCTAGGCATTGTGGGCATGCTATGTTAGTGCTGGAATGTGTGGTGACATTTGCACATCCCCTAGCACATCCTTTGTTGTTAACACAAACTGCATGTTTTGATGGACATGTGATAAATAAAACAACGAAAGTTTACAAGGAAGTTGCTGGGTCTGAAGGACCTGAGTTATAAGGAAAGATTGAATAAGGTTAGGACTTTATTCCTTGGAATGTAGGAGATTAAGAGGAGAATTAATAGAAGTATACAAAGTTATGAGGGCTATAGGTAGGGTAAATGTAAGCAGGCTTTTTCCACTGAGGTTGGGTGCCATTACAACAAGAGGTCATGGGTTAAATGTGAAAGGTGAGAAAGTTTAAGGACAACATGAGGGGAAACTTCTTCACTCAGAAAGTCTGGAGTGAGCTGCCAGCACAAGTGGTGCATGCGAGCTCGATTTCAATATTTAAGAGAAGTTTGGATAGGTACATGGATGGTAGGAGTATGGAGGGCTATGGTCCCAGTACAGGTCAATGGGACTAGGCAGTGTAAATAGTCTGGCATGAAATCGATGAGCCAAAGGGCGTGGTTCTGTGCTGTACTTTTCTATGACGCTATGACTGTATAAATGGATAAATGAATTATTTTTTTACAATCTGAGAGCAGTGAAATTCTTTTCACAGCTCATTTTGGACACAAAATTTGGTCAATTGAAAAGCTGAACTAGAATATATGAAAAAGATTGGCTGTCGAAACAATGAACACACATAAATAAACAACAGCACTGCTCTCATTTCTCCTTAAAAAAAAGCTCATGCGAGTGAATTTTTTAGAAGATTATCACCAATCTGGCCATATGCTCTCATAAAGAACTGGCAAACTTTATCTAAGGGAACTAAAGGAAAGAGACACGTTGGCTCAGTGGGAGAGTGCAGAGGGTGATGGCTGATGGGTTTTGTGACTGAAAGGCAGTATATAAATGATGTGGATTTAGATGTCACAGGTACAATTAAGAAGTTTGCCAGTGATTTGAAGGTTAAAAATGAGGCTGATAGAAAGCTGCAAACTTTAAGATTACTGGCAGACCTCTTAACTGTGCGCACAAAGATGCCAAAAAGGATTTTACCTTGCAGAAGTGTTTGGTAACACCAGCTGAAGGATCAAACAAGATGGGGAACGCACAGTAAATGGAATGGAATAAGAAGTGTGGAGGAATATAGGGGATTGTGGAGTGGTTGTCCACAGATTCCTCAAGGATAGTAGGAGCAGTGAATAAGGTGGTTGAGTTAATAAATGGGGATCTTTCCTTTATTGTCCAACGCACAGTATATAAGAGGAGGAAGGCGTGCTAGAACAGTGGAAAACATTGATTAGATAATGGCCGAAGGATTGGAGTTCTTGCCACCACACTGTAAAAAGCATGTGATAGATCCAAAAGGATGCAGAGGGGATTTTCCAGGAAGTTGTTGGGGCTAGAGAACAGTATATAGAACATCTAACAGTACAGCACAGCTAGGCACTTTAGCCCACAATGTTGTGCTGACTTATATAAACCTACTCCATGATCAATCTAATCCCTCCCTCCCACATAACTGATAATCCTCCACTTTCCTTTCACCTATGTGTCTAAGAGTCACTTAAATGTCCCTAATGTATCGGTCTCTGCCACCACCCCCAGCATTCCCCATATTTACCAGTCTCTGAAAACAACCTACCTCTGGCCTACCCAAAAATTTCTATGCCTCTCATAATCTTATACCCCTCTTTCAAGTCACCTCTCAGCCTCCTTCACTCCGAAGAGAAAAGCCCAAGCTTACTCTATCTTTCCTCATGAGATATACTCTCTAACCTGGGCAGCATCCTGGTAAATATCCTCTGCACTTCCACATCCTTCCCATGATGAGGTGACCAGAACGGAACAAAACACTCCAAGTGTGATCTAGTAGAGTTTTATAGAGTAGCAACATTACCTTGCAATTCTTGAACTCAGTCCCTCGACTAATGAGGCCCACAAACCATACGCCTTCTTAACTACCCTATCAACTTGCTCGGCAACCTTGGAACAAATGACACCCAGAGAATTAAATGAGTTGTATAAAATAATCAGAGGGCTGGGGGGCGGGGGTGGAATCAAGAAATATTGACTTCCTGTAACAGCAAAGATAATAGTAAGTCGGAGACTGGAAGTCTTTGTCTGAGAGGGTGGTGTAGGGAGGAACCCAGACCACATCCAAGAATATCTGAATAGTAACTTGGGGATTCACAAACCATAAAGTAAGAATGGAGAAGAGGGAAGCAGGAGAAATTCAATCCACGTTGAGGCATCTTGGATATATTGGACTAAATGAATTCATCTGTCCAAAATTTACCGCGATTGTCCTGGTCTTTATGCACATCACTCAGGTAGGCTTCACTAAATCAAAATCTTGGGGACTGGTCATGAATCAAGAGACCAGTAATCTGCTCTAGACACGGACCGTCTAAGCTCCTCCAATGCAGACACACACCATTTTGCTCCCTACTGTCTGGCTCCAGGGGTGCAGACACCAGCTGTCTGACTCTGCTGGTGTTGATGCCCGCCATCTGACTCCGCTGGCGCAGACACCTGCTGTCTGATTCCACTGTCACCGATGCCCGCCCTCTGGCTCCCCTGGCGCAGACACCTGCTGTCTGATTCCACCGTCACCGATGCCCGCCGTCTGGCTCCCCTGGCGCAGATACCTGCTGTCTGATTCCACCGTCATCGACGCCCGCCGTCTGGCTCCGCTGGCGCAGACACCTGCTGTCTGATTCCACCGTCATCGACGCCCGCCGTCTGGCTCCGCTGGCGCAGACACCTGCTGTCTGATTCCACCGTCACCGACGCCCGCCGTCTGGCGCTGCTGGCGCAGACACCTGCTGTCTGATTCCACCGTCACCAACGCCCGCCGTCTGGCTCCCCTGGCGCAGACAGCTGCTGTCTGATTCCACCGTCAGAGACGCCCGCCGTCTGGCTCCCCTGGCGCAGACACCTGCCACCTGGCTCCAATAGCACAGACACCCGCCATCTGACTCCACTAGCACTGGCTACTGTCTGGCTTAGTTGCAGATGCCCGCTATTGGACTCCCCTAGCAAAGACACTCTGTCTTATGGCTCCCCTAATGCAGCCCCCCACTGTCTGGCACCCCCAATGCAGGCGCCCACCATTTTAATATCCATGATGCAGACACTCATTGTCTGGCTATCCCTGATGCAGAGTCCTGTCATTTGTTCCACTCAGTTTGGAAGCTGGAAGTTTCTGGGACAGAGTGGGGAGCGTTAATACAAGATGATATGAGAAATATTCCGAATGCTGGGAAGTGTTTTAAAAGCTTGACTTGTTTGGAAGGCACACACAGATGACTTAAGAAAAATATCCCTCTGAGACACGGTTAGAGGTGCATAGAACCATCTGAGTCCTGGCATCGTGTGTGAGAGTGGCAGGGTGCTGGATGATGGCTTGGTCTAGTACCTCAGCCCTGTTCTCTTTCAGCCCGTATTTACTTGGCTCTGTCCACCGATTAGCAGAGTTTCTAACTCTGAGATGGATTGCTGGCACCTTCCCACCCCATAATAAATGTCAACATTGTGTGCCTCGCTCGCGCTGAGCTTCCTCCTTGCACCTGCTCCTTGCTGTTGTGGAGAACAACCCGACCAACCCCGCCCCCCCCATGCAACACACTTCAGTCTCCTATTCAGCTGCACTTTCCCACCCGACTCTGCTGGGGTGGAGCGAGGAGGGAGAGGTCACACGACGCCACTGCCCTGTTCTCCCTTCTCACGGTGCCTGTGGGCCCTGTTGCTTATTTTGCTGTGAGGCACTTGCTCCAAGGCCTCCGAAGTTCGGCCATCCCATGCTTTGTTCTCTGCTCTCTTCCCCCACACCCTCCCCCACCCAGGATTACAGCGATCAATACAGGAATTGTGCAAGGCCAAAACAAGGAAAATAGGCCTGACTTAAAGCATGAATGCCCTCACTCAATCATCACTGAGTCTTGGCAGTGAATAGAAATACTTGCATAATGGTAGAGTTCCCTTCGGAAGAGAAAGTCAGAGAGAGAAAGTGAGAGAGATTGAGAGAGTGAGAGCGTGAGCTGGTGAGAGAGAGAGAGAGAGAGGGAGAGAGAGAGAGTGAGAGGGAGAGGGAGAGTGTGTGTGTGTGAGAGAGAGAGAGTGAGTGTGTGTGTGTGTGAGAGAGAGAGAGAGAGAGAGAGAGAGAGTGTGTGTGTGACAGTGAGTGAGTGTGTGTGTGTGTGTGTGTGTGTGTGAGTGAGAGAGAGAGAGAGAATAGAGATAGATAGAGGAAAAGGAAATGGTTCAATTGAAAGTCTTGCATCTTGCCTGTCCTTAATTGCCTTGAACTGCAGGAGGAATTGAGAAATGAAAGCACTTAAAGGACAACAAATAAAATACTACTTTGACTGCCGTAGAAATACACTCCTACAAGCATTGTTAATTAAAAGAGCTCGAGTACAGGCCTCTGAAAGTCTCTGTGGATATCTAATTAGCAATTAAGTTAGAAAAGACAGGACAAGGGCAATTTCCCTGTGAAAAGAGGTCTCATTTTACTGCCCTGCTCCAGATCCACCCCCACTCTTGCCCCTATCTTCCGTTCACTCTTGGATCTCTGCAGCGTATTGTCAAGTTGCCTCCTTCTGCACTGTGAAGGACAGGGATATAATGAATGGAGCCACCAGCGGCTGTTTCTCGAGCTTCCCATCGCTGCCTAATCTCCCTGTTGTCTGGCCTCTCAATGCGGCATGCACTCTGCTCCCTAGGTGACATTTACTTTGATTTTATTTTTGCAACGCAGGGCCTGGGGTAGGGGGATGAGGCCTTTGAGATACAAGAGGAACTTGGTTCTCAGCTTACTTGCCAGATTCCCAGGCGTGTGGGGAGGTGAGGTCAATCTGCACACCTATGGCAACAACATCTGGATGGCATGCCCTGCATCGAGATGATCTCTCTTTGAATAAAATGTGCCACAATCAGCAAAATGCTGAGAGTACTCTGAATCTATTAGGGTGGCAAGGCTCAACTTCGTGCCTTTTCTAACCACCCAGAGCAGGGAAATGATTTATTTCCAGACCTTCTCCTGTGCTTTTTGGAAGTGGGGGTTCTGTTTTACATTCTCTCTCAGGGTGCGGACTGCTTTCTCTGGTTTGCTGACATGGTCCCATGTCAGCTGTTCCTCATGAGCTTGGAAGGAGATTGATGCAATGTCATACAGGTATATGGCGCAGGAGCACGACCTTTGGCCCACTGAGTCCATGCTGACCATCAAGCACACAATTGTGCTCAGCGTAGTCTAATCATATTTTATTCTCCCCCCACCCGCCCATTCCCATCCTCCACACTCAAACACAGTCTGAGGGCAACTTACAGTGGCTTCTTAACCTACCAAGCCGAATGCCTTTGGGATGTGGGAAAAGAAGATGGAGTCTCCAGAGGAAACCCCACATACACGGCACTGGAGCTCGGCATTGAACCTGGGCTGCTGGAACTGTGAGCCAGTAGCTTTACCAGCCATGCAAATATGCTCAGAAGCAGGAACCCTTGCTGACTTTCTTCACAACTACCTGTCAGCCCTGATGTTTGTCAGATCCTCTACCTGTTGCCCCAGCAGCAGCAAGCTACTTCATCACCTGTCTGGGCTTGAGTCCTGGAACTTGCCCAGTCTGCATGGGTTCTCACTGCTACATGTAGTACCTTACTGCAAGAACACACGATGGAGCTTATTGCCAAAGGTCACAGCCTGAGAATAAGATCAGTCTCAAAGAGCAGAGAAACTTTGGAAATCTATACCCCAGGTGGGATTGGAAGCTTACTGTTCGTTTAAAAGTAAGACATTGGTTTCTGGACATTAAAGTGATGAAGGGATATAAAGTCAAATAGTCATACTGCATGGAAACGGACCTTTTGGACCAACTGAATATGCCAACCAAGGTTCCCATCAAGGCTAGACCCATTTGCCCATGGTTGGCTCATAGTTCACGAAACCTTTCCTATCCGTGTACCTGGCTAAGTGCCTTTTAGACCATAGACACAGGAGCAGAATTAGGCTATTCAGCCCATCGAGTCTGTCTACCATTCCATCACAGCTGATGTACTATCCTTCTCAACCCCATTCTCCTGCCTTCTCCCCATAACTTTTGACTCCCCTACTACTCCAGAAGCTGTCAACCTCCGCTTTAAATATACCCTGTGATTTAGCCTCCATAGCCACCAGTGGCAATGAATTCCACAGTTTCACCAGCCCCTGCCGGAAGAAATTTCTCCTCACCTCTGTTCTAAGGGGATGGTGTTCTATTCTGAGCCTGCATCCTCTGGTCGTAGACTCCCCACTATACTATAGGAGACATCCGTTCCATGTCAACTCCATAAAGGCCCTTCAATATTCGGTAGATTTCAATGAGATCGCACCCCCTCCAATTCTTCTAAACCCCAACAAGTACAGTCCCAGAGCCATCAAATGCTCCTCACACATTAACCCTTTCATTCCTGGGATCATTCTCATGAACCTCCTCTGGACCCTCTCCAATGCTAGCACAACATTTCTTAGATAAGGGGCCCAAAGTAGCTCACAATAGTCTAAATGCAGTCTGACCAATACTTTATAAAGCCTCAGCTTTACATCTTTGCTTTTATATTGTAGTTTTTCTTCTATAATTTAAATGCTGTTGATGTACATGTCTCAACAACTTCCTATGACAGCTCATCCCATATACCAATACATTTCTTCTTGGTGGAAAAAGTTGTCCTTTAGACTTCTATTAAGTATGTTCCCTCTCACCTTAAATCTATGTCCTCTAGTTCTTGATTCAACCCTAGGTATAGGTGAGTGAGACAGTGCAGAAAAATGGCAGATAGACGATCAGCTATGACAAGATGGATTGCAAGGTAGGCTTGCTCATAACTTCTCTTGACTTTAACTTTGCTTCTTTATTCTGGCAAGTGGCAGCATTTCAGCTAGAAGAATATGGGTTGCAAGACCATCACAGAGAGCTGAGCATGAAATTCAAGCTAATGCTCTCAGCACAGTACTGAATGAGTTTTGTGCTGTCAAAGAAGATGTTAAAACAGAACCCAGTTGCTGTCTCGGATTTACAGTATAGTGATGGAAGGTTTCAGCCAGACATTTTGACAGGTGCCAGCTTTGCATGCCAGTATTCTGTCCTTTTATAAACAACCAACACAGCGTCCACTCTGTGTCTCCCTTTATCTGCAGGTACATTTGAGCAAACAGGGTTTTGGTTATGGAAACCCACCAGTACTGGCTCTGTGACCAAAAACGATCTCCTGGCATGTGTTCAATGAATCATTAGATACAATTGCCTCTCACAGTCAGGGTTATCATATCTGTCTTTCTCTTCTGTCATCCATGTCCCTCAGCTCAATGAGAGCCACTGACAGGGCTGTTCATCTGTGTCATTAAGCCTGAAGCCGGAGCCTTGGCTAATTTTTCACACAATGGCCAGCCTGATGCACAGTGATCAAAAAGAACATCCACTGTGACTAGAACACTCCTCCGATGTTACCATTCAGAGTGGATCATCTCAAACCAGAGCCCAGAAATAACAGCGACCTCTTTTGTTGCTGAACAGCATCTCTAATTTAATCCATTCAGGACTACTAATCATCCTGTTTACAGAGTCTGAATGTGTCCTAACTCTGGGAACGCAAGTGAATTTGGACAGGCATGCACTGGAAGACCCTGACTGACAGCTGCTGACAGAGAAATAAAGCAACAAATGTGACTTTCACAGTCACCTAAACAACAGGGACATGTACTGCACACTGTCAATTTAACCCTTGTTGTGCAAATGCCTGAGAATTGGGTTTCCTTACCTTGTGTGCTAAAACATTTTTGTGTTTAGTGCTTGTACCAAAATGGGTCTCCCTCAAAAATAAACTGAAAATAGCAAGTACACACAGAAAGAAGGGTTAAAACATAATGTAGGGCACTGCCATTAAAGGCATACTTTCCTTGTCAGTCGGACAGCAGCTAAACATATTATAGCTGCCATGAAGGAGGGGTAAGAAGAAAGAAATTCACGGAGAAAGATGAAGGAGTCTCATCAATCAGATACATCCTGCCGGAGTGGAAAGGTACAGCCAGGTGACTTACCAAAACTATTTTTTGTTTCCCTTGGGAACAAAATGGGAAATTGCAGGCTGCAGATATTGTGATGAATGGGTGATAGTAGTTAGTACAGGTGTGGTAATAAACAGGAGTCTGCAGTTAGTACAGGTTACTGTTAAATGGGAGACTGCGGTAAGTAGAGAGCATGTAGCAAATGAAAAATTGTGGTAGTGGAAAGTTTGTACAAGGCATTGTGGTTAATGGGAAACCATTTAGTGCAGTGTACTGTGGTAATGCAAAGCATATTACTACAAGGTAACATCTTAAATAAGCGAATGCGTAGGAGCCTGTACTTAGTACAGAGTAGTGTCAACTGGGAGGCTGTAGTTGGTACACAGTACAGTGGGTAAGGTTAGTACTAACCTTACTACTATACTAGTTAGTACTTGCTTGGACTGCGTTGCCTTAAAAAGCTGTAGTTACAGGAATGATTTTGTATTAAACGCAAGACTTTATTTAACAACGAGTAGTATGATAACCGTGAGACTGCAGTCAACACAATACAGCATGGTAAATACCAGCCTGTGAACAACAGGGTATTCTGATGAATGGAAAATTATCATGTTAAACGGATGTTGTAGTTATTACAAGGCATTGTGCTAACGTGGACGTCATAGTTATCACAGCATAACAGTATATTGAGTTAAAAGGGCAGAATAATTAGAATAGATTATTGTGAAGAAGGAGGGTCTGTGGTTGGAGGTTGTAGTTGTTATGGGTGTTGTGAGTGACCACAGTTTGAACAGGCTATTTGCAGTATATGGGAGATTGTAAATATTGCAGAATTTTGTGGCAAAATGAAACCAGCCAGTATGGAGTATTGTGGCAAATGGGATGTTGCAGTTGGAATAAGACATTCTTGTATGAATAGTTAGTATTACATATTGTGTTAAAAGGGAGTGTTGTTGCTAGAGGTGTTATGATATATGGGAGACTGTCTTTAGTGCAGATTACTGTTACAAAAGGATTAATATATTGTGGGGAGTGTGAAATGAACTCAATTACATTAACAACAGGCAGTCTTGTAAAATAGCTGCCAACTGATTTATACAAGATCTTTTCCTGTGTGTTGCAGCCCTGGAGACCAGCTCTTTCTATGTCGTAACTTTCGTAGCACTGAATTGTGATAGTTTACTCTCCTATTCTTGCTGGAAAATAGTTCAACAGTTTTGGGGTCTGTCAGCATATAGCTAGTCTTTATAGATATAAGATGCTCAATAATGCAGGCCATTATTGTGAAATCCAAGTTTACTACCTCTCCTCGGGTACTTCTCCTGTCCCTATCAATGACGCAAAGATCATCGTAAGAGGCTCAGCAATCTCCTCCCTTGCTTCCCACAGTAGCCTGGGGTATATCTCATCTGGTGTCTTATCTAACTTAATGCTTTTCAAAAGCTCCAGCACATCCTCTTTCTTAATGTCTATATGCACAAACATTCCAATCGCTGTAAGTCATCCCCTTCAATTGCCAAGGTCTTTTTGCCTGGTGAATACGGAAGCAAAGTATTCATTAAGTACCTCCTCTACCTCCTCCGACTCTATGCACATGCTTCCACTATCGCACCTGATTGGTCCTATTCTCACACGGCTCATCCTCTTGCTCTTCACAAACTTGTAGAATGCCTTGGGGTTTTCCTTAATCCTGATCACCAAGGCTTTCTCATGGCCCCTTCTGGCTTTCCTAATTCCATTCTTAAGCTCCTTCCTAGCAATTTTCTAGGAGCTCTGAGAGTATCTAGTTTCTTGAACCTTTTGTAAGTTTTTCTTTTCTTCTGAACTAGATTTTCTACATCCTTTTCTTTTCTCCTACCATCCTTTCCCTGCCTCAATGGAATATACCTATGCAGAACTCCCTGTACATTTTCCCTGAACAATTGCCACATGTTGCTATGCATTTCCCTGAAGACATCTGTTCCTATTTTATGGTCCCAAGTTCCTGCCTAATAGCATCATATTTCCCCCTACCCCAATTAAATATTTTCCCAAATTGTCTGCTCCTATCCCTCTCCAGCACTATGGTGAAGGAGATAATAGTTGTGGTCACTACCTCCAAAACACTCTCCCACTGAGAGATCTGACACCTGATCAGGTTCATTTCCCAATACCAGATCAAGTACAGCCTCTCCTCGAGTTGGCTTATCTACATATTGCATCAGGAGACCTTCTTGAACCACCTAACAAACTCCACCCCATCTAAGCCCTTTGCACTAAGGAGATGCCAATCAATATTAGGAAAGTTAAAATCTCTCATATCAACAATCCTATTATTATTGCACCGTTCCAGAATCTGCCTCTTTATCTGCTCCTCTATGTCCCTGTTACCATTGGGGTGTCTATAAAAAACACCCAGTAGAGTTATTGCCCCTTCCCTATTTCTGACCTCCACCCACACTGACTCAGTAGACCATCCCTCCATGACTTCCTCCTTTTCTGCAGCCGTGACACTATCCCTGATTAGCAATGCCACGCCCCACCTCTTTTGCCTCCCTCTCTGTTCTTTTTGAAACATCTAAAGCCCGGCACACTCAGCAGCCATTCCTGCTCCTGAGACATTCAAGTCTCCGTAATGGCCACGTCATAGTTCCATATATTGATCCACGCTCTAAGTTCATCCGCCTTGTTTATTATAATCCTTGTATTAAAATAGACACATGTCAAACCATCAGGCTGAGTGCATCTTTGCTCTAACATCTGCCTATCTTTCCTCACAAACTCCCTACAAGCTGTCTCTACTTGTGCTCCAACATCCCCATCCTCTGCCTCTTCCCACCCCCTGCAAATCTAGTTTAAACTCTCCCCAATAGCATTAGCAAACCTCCCTGCCAGGATATTGGTCCCCCTCGGATTCAAGAGCAACCCATCCTTTTTGTACAGGTCACACCTGCCCCAGAAGAGGTCCCAATGATCCAAAAATCTGAATTTCTGCCTCCTGCATCAATCCTTCAGCCACGCATTTATCCTCCAACTCATTCTATTCCTATACTCAATGTCGTGTGGCATAGGCAGCAATCTCAAGATTACTACCTTTGAGATCCTGCTTCTCAGCTTTGTTCCTAACTCCCTGTATTCTGCTTTCAGGATCTCTACCATTTTTCTACCTGTGTTGTTGGTACCAATATGTACCACGACCTCTGGCTGCTCACCCTCCCATTTCATGATATTGTGGACATACTCAAGAACATCATGAACACTGGCACCTGGGAGGCAAACTAGCATCCTTGTTTCTTTTATGCACCCACAGAATTGCCCATCTGTCCCCCTAACTACAGAGTCCCCTACTACCGCTGCCACCTTCTCCCATTCCCTACCCTTCTGAGCCATAGGACCACACCGTGCCAGAGGCACGGCCACTGTTGCTTCCCCCAGGTAGGTCGTTTCCCCCAACAGTACTCAAAATGGAGTTTTTATTGTTAAGGGGGTCGCCACGGGGGTGCTCTCCACTACCTGATGCCCTCCTTTCCCTCTCCTGACGGTCACCCACTTATCTGTCTCCTGTGGCCTCGGGGTGACTACCTGCCTGTAGCTCCTGTCTATCATTCCTCACTTTCCCTAACAAGCTGAAGGTCATCGAGCTGCAGTTTGATGCACCTGGTGCAGATGTGGCCATCAGGGAGGCTGTCTGTCTCCCAGACATCCCACATCTGACACCCAGAACAGAAAACTGGCCTCACAGTCATACCCACTATTTTTGTCAGAGGGGGAAAAAAAAAGTAACCTACCTTGCCTAGGCCCGATGAGCCAAAGCCCTACGACTCTGACTTACACTACTCGGACAACAGCTCCTTCAACGACCACTCCGCTAGACAATGACTCTCTTTTATTTTGGAGCTTTCTTAGCGTCCTTGCGTGATGACGAGCCACTGCGTCTGCCAACTTGTGCGAGGCTCACTCTCTTCGAATCGATTGATCTGCCGCTAATGCACCAAGCCCTGTGAAATGCTCGTTTTTAAACTTTTCTTCCCTACCTGTGTGAAGCTCTCTCTTCAAATCGATTGGGCCGCCGCTAATATGTTAAGTCCTTGCATTTTATTGCCTGGCTGCACTGTGCTTTCTCTGTAACACTTTCTTTTGAATTCTGTTATTGTTTTTCCCTTGTACTACCTCAACATACTGATGTGATGAGATGAACTGTGTAGATAGCATTCAAAACCAAGGCTTTCATGGTACCTCTGTACCCGTGACAATAACAAACCAATTTACTAATGTAGGAAACGACGCAGCTGGTGCACAGCAAGCTCTCCCAACGAAAAAGTGACATGACCAAGGAAAATGCTTCACTGATGTGAACTTAAGGGGACACCATCCAACAAAAGAGACCCCAAAACATCCTGTCATTTTAACTCTTCCATTCCATTCTGACCACTCTGTCCTCCACCTCCCACACTGCTCCGCCAATGCTGAATGTGAATTTGCAGAACAGCACGCCCAACATTGTTCAAAAACTTTAAGTAATGAGCATTTGCAGAATTTCCTGCTTTTACTTCAGTTTCCAGCTTCCATCATGCTTTTATTTTCATTAATTTCAAATAATACATCAGCTTCTTTGATTTTCACCTCATGATTTTTGTTACTACCTGCATTGGCTATAAAGCATGTGAGATGTTTCAGGCACTGCAGAAATGTAACTTGTTTTCCATCATTAATTCACTGCTGCCCTGAATTTCTCTTTTATTTTTCCTCTTTTTCTCTGTACACTCACAACTTTCCCTTTTCCTACTTCTAACAAAAGGTTAGCGACCTCCCATGTCTTCTTTCTCCACAGCTTCTATTTTTAGCACTTTCTGTTTTGATATAAATATTGGATAACTTCATGATTTTTTAAAGCAAAATCACCTTAGCTTCTTTGTTCAAGCAAACTACTACCACGTTTCTAACCCCTTTTCCTTTCTTAAGTCCTTAGGCACACATAGCTTCCTGGATTCAGGTGCACACTTCCAGAAAACCTACAGTATTTCTGAAGCCCTTCAATTAGGTTTCCATACCTGCCACAGCACCAAAGGCCATTACAAAACGACAAACAGTGCCAACACTTTGACGGTTACTTCATTGACTCTTCAGCTTTTCTGGGATGTTGTGCAACTTTTTTTTCTGTTTATGAACAAGAAACTCTAGGCAGTTTGTGGGAACACAGAACCTCCAAAGAGATATAATGGAGGAATGTTGGAAACTGGAAATAAAGCTGGCAATATGTTATAAGTTCAGAGATTGGTCCAGATGAAAAGTCTTGACCCAAAATGTCTGGATTTCTCCAGCATCTTGATGTTACTACAGATTCCAGCACCTGCAGTCTCTGATGTCACCATTAATCCTGGGTGCTGGACTAAACATCCAGAGAGAATAGTTCTAATCCTGGCAGTAGAATCTAAATACAGGTATTCAAATCATCTGGAATTACAATAAAATGCTACCTTCAGTCAGGAGACAAGTGGCTTTCTTTAAGAATGCACCTGATGTCTAATGCCACATATTGAAGTATGTATATCTGATACCCTCTTATCGAGACCAATCTTCTTGTCACTGCAGGCCCACAGTCAAGTGGCAGACTCTTAAAGACCTTCTGAAATTGCTTTGGATGTATTCCAAGTGCAATGCTAAAGCAGAAAGAGAATCAAGAGGGATAGACCACTTGGCATCAAGCCAAACACCAGACTTGGACATGGCAGGGCCATTTCAGTTAGCCAGTCCTCCTCACTGGTATCTAACTTTGGAGAACTATTGCTCAGAATGATCAGGCCTGATACTGGTGTATTCACAGAATCATACCTTAGAGACAATGTGCCAGACTTCTCCATTACAATCCTTTTGGCCTCTGTGCTGGCTAAGCTGTTCCTGTACAGTAACAACATTGATCTCTACCCAACAATGTGGGAAATTGCCCCACAATGTCCTATTCAAAAAGAAGTAAGAAGTGAGACAAATCAAATCCAGATATTTGTATTGGTTTTGGTATTGATTTATTGTTATCACATGTACCAAGATACAGCGAAAAGCTTTTGTATTCCTGCTATGCAGATAGATCATTCCACACACAAGTACATCAAGATAGTACAAAAGGAAAACATAATGCAGAATAGAGTGTTGAAATTACATGGGCCATGACGAGGTAAGACTGGAAGATCAAGAGCTCACCTTTTAGTGTCTGAGAGGTCCATTCAAGAGTTAGCTAACAGTGAAATAGAAGCTGTCCTTGAGCATCGTGGTACATGGTCTCAAACTTTTGTACCTTCTGCCCAATGGAGAAGAAAGAAAGTGAGGGCTCTTTGATCATACTGGCTCTTTTCCTGAGGCAGCGGGAAAGGGAGGCAGAGTCAATAACGGGAAGGCTGGCTTGCATGATGCTTGGGCTGCGTTCACAACTCTACAATTTCTTCTTGGGCAGACGGTTACCATACCAAGTTGTAATCCATCTGGAGAGGAGGCCTTCCATGGTGCATCTGTACAAATAGGTGAGAGACAGCAAAGATATGCTGAATTTCCTTAACCTACTGAAGAATTACAGATGTTGGTGTGCTTTCTTGGCCACAGAATCCAAGTAACTGGATTTGACCGATTGTGGCAACAACGAGTCCTAGTAAAACTTAAGTCACAGGGGAAAAGACTCTATGGCTGGAGTGAAACCCTCACTCAAGGGAAAAGTTTGTGTTTGGTTCTCAGAGGTCAATCATCCTGCTCCAGGATATCACTGCAGGAGTTCCTTGGCTACAGTGTCCTAGAGCTAACTATCTTCGGTTGCTGCATCAATGATCTTCCTTCCATCATAAGGTCAGAAGTTCAGACGAGTGTTGATGTTTGCATAATGATCAATTCCATCTGAAGCTCCTCAGCAAATGAAGCAAGTACATGAAGCAAGACCTAGATAACATAAGTAGCAAATACTGTTCATGCTCCAGATGTGCTGGGCAATAACCATCTCCAACAAGACAGATTCTATTCACCTATCCATCACATTCAAAGGCACTGCCATCCTCATACCAGAGCCTGATATCCTGTGTTGACTAATTCACTTTCTAACACCACAAAACTTTTCCATCACCCACAAGGAACAAATAAGGAGTGTGATAGAACAATCTTGACTTATCTGGATGATTACAGCTCCAATAACTTCATGATGCTTGGCATCACCCAAGACAAAATTTTCTATTTGATTACTCCTCCATTCACAACCTTAAGTATTCATTCTCTCTACCACAGTCACATTATAGCTGCAGTGTGTACCATCTTCAAAATGTATTACAGCTACTTGCCTGGGCTCCTCTGAGAACCCTTCAAAAACGCGTGACCTTTGGGCCTGGAAGGACGAAGGCAGCATGCACATGGGAGTACCACTATCTCCAGGTTTCCCTCAAAGATGCACACAATTCTGACTTGAAAACATATAATATATCCATTCCTGAGGCAAGGTCTCAACTCAGAACTTCAACTGATGTAGCCTGACTTGCTAAGTTCCTCCAGCCAGTCACAACTCCAGTCACCATGTCTTGATAGCAGTCTCCGGAACTGTGTGTGGAGTATGCGCTCGCTCCCTGTGATCACGTGGATTTCCATCCGGTGCTCCACATCACACTTACTAAAGATATGTGGGCTGGCAGGTGAACTGGCCACTGTAAAATTACTGGTGTGTGGCAGCAGCTGAGTTGGGGTGTGGGTGGGGGGGTGGGTTGAGCTGATGGGAATGTAAGGGGAAACATATAGTGCCCGTTTCTCTGCTATATGGCACTTCAGATTAAACCGAAAGTGTCTGGATTTCGGAAGGTAGGAGATGAATCTCAAGAACTAAAAGCCCTGTAAGTAGCAAATGACTGAATTTTTGTTTAACTCTTATTTCCCAACAGCATATATCAAGGTGGAAAACAGAGAGCTGATCACTAGCCATTGTGAAGGGAAAATGTTTCAACTCAAACGGAAAGAGCAATCAGGGAGAGAACTGCATCAACTGAGTCCCAATGGGCTGTTGACAGTTTGTCTCAGCACAGCTCTTTTAAATGAAAACAAAATCAGAGATGCTGCTTGTTTAACCGGAAGCTTGGACTCCGTAATGACCAGGATGACTTCACTGAAAAGTGCACACACACGTACACACTATAGCAAGCCCTCAGTCTGCTTATTTCAGTGTTAGTATATTACAACTATCATCAGAGTCCCCGAGCAGCACTCTTGATTCCTGCTAGAAAATGGGAAATGGAAGGAGGGAGAATATCTTGAAGAAAAGCATGAAATGGTTGCAGTTAAAATGCACCTACCAACACTTAGTCTCAGCTGAAGCTGTCAATCTCTCCAAGATGGTCCTGGAGTTTCCAGGAGTAAAATTTCTCGGAATATTTTATTCACAGAGGAAAAGAATCAGAACATCAAAAATATTAAGCACTTACCTTACTTTTTTGAAGAAACTCAATTATTTGTTAAAAATGGATCTACAAAAACAAACCTGATCATAGAAACTCATTTTGGGTTCTGCCAAAATCACTCAGCTCTTGACCTCATTACAGCCTTAATTTAAACATTCGCAACAGAGCTGAACTACAAAGGTGAAGTGAGAGGAGCAGCTCTTGACCTTAAGGCAGCACTTGATTGAGTATAGAACTAAGAATCCCTGGGTTTTTGGGAAAAATCTCTACTGGTGGGAATCATACCCAGTGCAATGGAAGATGGTTGGAGGTCAATCACCTTTGTCATAGAACATATATGCAGGAGCTCTTCAGGGTAGTGTCTTCAGTCCAATCATCTTCAGCTGCTTCATCGATGACCTTACTTCACTTGTACGGTCAGGAGGTGGGATATTTGCTGATGATTGCACAATGTTCAACACCATTTGTAACTTTTGAAATAATGAAGCAGTCAACATCCAAATGCAGCAAAACCTGGACAATACCCAGGCCTGGGCTGGTAGGTGGCAAAGAAAATTCACTCAAAGCTACTGCATTCCAGTGGCAATATACAGTAAAAGAAAATCCACCTATCAACTCCTGGCATTTAATGGCATTACCATCACTGAATCCTCACTATCAATATCCTGGGAGTTACCATTGATCAGAAACTAAACTGAAGGACCAGAGGGATCTTGGGGTCCGAGTCCATAGGACGCTCAAAGCTGCTGCGCAGGTTGACTCTGTGGTTAAGAAGGCATACAGTGCATTGGCCTTCATCAATCATGGAATTGAGTTTAGGACCAAGAGGTAATGTTGCAGCTAAATAGGACCCTGGTCAGACCCCACTTGGAGTTCTGTGCTCAGTTCTGGTCACCTTACTATAGGAAGGATGTGGAAACCATAGAAAGCAGAGGAGATTTACAAGGATGTTGCCTGAATTGGGGAGCATGCCTTATGAGAATAGGTTGAGTGAACTCGGCCTTTTCTCCTTGGAGCGCCGGAGGATGAGAGGTGATCTGATAGAGGTGTATAAGATGATGAGAGGCATTGATCGTGTGGATAGTCAGAGGCATTTTCCCAGGACTGAAATGGCTAGCATGAGAGGGCACAGTACTAAGGGTCTTGAAAGTAGGTACAGAGGGGATGTCAGGGGTAAGTTTTTTACACAGGGAGTGGTGATTGCGTGGAATGGGTTGCCGGTGATGGTGGTGGAGGCGGATACAGACAGACATACTTTATTGATCCCGAGGGAAATTGAGTTTCGTTACAGTTGCACCAACCAAGAATAGAGTATAAATATAGCAATATAAAACCATAAATAATTAAATAATAATATGTAAATTATGCCAGATGGAAATAAGTCCAGGACCAGCCTATTGGCTCAGGGTGTCTGACCCTCCAAGGGAGGAGTTGTAAAGTTTGATGGTCACAGGCAGGAATGACTTCCTATGACGCTCTGTGTTGCATCTCGGTGGAATGAGTCTCTGGCTGAAAGTACTCCTGTGCCCAACCAGTACATTATGTAGTGGATGGGAGACATTGTCCAAGATGGCATGCAACTTGGACAGCATCCTCTTTTCAGACACCACCGTCAGAGAGTCCAGTTCCATCCCCACAACATCACTGGCCTTACGAATGAGTTTGTTGATTCCGTTGGTGTCTGCTACCCTCAGCCTGCTGCCCCAGCACACAACAGCGAACATGATAGCACTGGCCACTACAGATGATACTATAGAGTCTTTTCAGAGACTCCTGGATGGATACATGGAGCTCAGAAAAATAGAAGGCTATGGGTAACCCTAGGTAATTTCTAAGGTAAGAACATGTTCGGCACAGCTTTGTGGGCCGAAGGGCCTGTATTGTGTTGTAGGTTTTCTATGTTTCTATGAGCCACATACACATGGCTACAGGAGCAGATCAGAAATGAGGAAAACTGCAGGGAGTAACTCATGTTCTAACGCCCCAAAGCCTGTCCACTGTGTATAAGGCTCAAGTCAGGCCTGTGATGGATTACTCTCACTTGCCTGGATGAGTGCAGCTTCAGCTACACTTAAGCTCAATACCAAACAGGACATAGATACCTGCTTGATAGGTACCCCATTCACAACCATTCAATCACTCCACATCTGATGCACAGTAACAGCAGTCTGTACTACCTACAGGATGCACTGAGCAATCGACCAAGATTCCTTGGACTGCACCTTCCAAACCCACGATCTCTACCAGCCAGAAGGACAAAGCATGGGGCTTGCTCTGCAAGGCACACACCATCTTGACTTGGAAATATATCGCTGCCATTTCTTCATCATTGCTAGGTCAAAGTCTTTGAAATCTCTTCCTAATAACATTGTGGGTGTACCCACATTTCAAGGACTTGCAGTAATTCAAGAAGGCAACTCACCACAACTTCTGTAAAGCCCCTAGGGATGGGCAATTAAATGCTATCTCAGCTTGCAAAGCCAACATCCCTTGAATTAATATATAAAAAGACTACACAACGTTAGCAACACATTACACAAAAGAGCCTAACTGCTCAGTCAATGGCTCTCCACCATTTTGCCCTATTACTAACATACCATTTCATTTGTTCCACACATTGGTCTCCCCATTCTTCCTGACTTAAACTAACTTATAAACTCTTCTCGGGCTTCCAGCTGGGACCAGGCAGTCCCAAAAGCTATCGGCACGGCACAGTAGTTTTGTTCTGTTGAGGTCAATCCTGTGGTCATTGCGTACACAATGTTCTGCTACTGCTGATTTCTCCAGGAAACCCAACAACGAGGAGGAACCCGTCGTGACTGCCTGCCTTCACTAATTTTCCACGGTTTCTAAAAGGATCACCAGGATCCTGAAGAAATACCAGATTAATACCACCCACAAACCCGTAAGGAAGCCCAAATCCTTGCTTATGCGGGTCAAAGATGACCTGGGATTCAGGACAGCTGGTGTTTACAGGATTCCCTGCGAATGCGGAGCAGCGTATATTGACCAGGTACGGTGGAAATTTGCATCAAGGAGCACAGGAGGTGTATCTGTTTGGATTACCCAGAGAAATTGGCTGTAGCAGAACACTGTATTCGCAATTGACTTTGGTGGCACTAAAACTACTGTGTTGTACCAATGGCTTTTGTGAACACCTGGCGAAGGAAGCCACTGAAATAAGACTAGAGAATAAGAATTTTAACAAAGCCAAAGGTCTCGCTCTAAGTAAGAACTGAAATACAATTTTAAACAAGGTGGATAGTGGAAACCTGATTGTTTGAGGACTAACCAATCAAGAGGGATGGACAGTGGGAGTTGAGTATATATACCACTGGACTAGACGTGCCTGGGCATTATCCCTGATGAAAATGGTGGAGTTTGTCATCAAAATGTCAGTTGAAATCAACACCTGTACCTGGCTGGAAGCTAAAGAAGAGTTTTTACGTCATATATGTTGGGAAAGTACTAGGTCCTTTTTTACACTAACTTGTTTTCTCTCCTTTTCAGTTCTGATGAAGAATCTTTGGCCTGAAACGTTAATTGTTTTTCTTTCCACAATTGCCATTTAACTGGCTGAGCTGTTAACATAGCAACATGGCCTGAGTGAGCAAGACAAGGAACAGGATGTGTCTTTTAACAATTATATTTCAGAATTGGGAAATTAAGCACATGGGCTGAGAAGAAAGCCCCAGTTTGAAGGAGTGAATTCGCTGCTAATTCAAATACAAGATAAAAAATAAGAAGCAATTGAAGTCAGAATGGAAAGGAAACTTTTTACCCTCATATTTCCCATTTTTTTAATAAACCAACAATTTGTAACACTTGAAGGAATGACATTCTAAACCTGAAATGATTAATTTTCAGCAGCTATAGTTTCTCAGCATCTATTAACCCAGTTCCTCCAGCATTTTGTGTGTGTTGTCCTGGTAACACTGCCTCCGTACAAAACTGAATAAAGAATCTATTGCACCTTTAGGCATGAAATTACTACTGCCAATAAAGATAAAGAGAATATCGTGACCTTTCAATTAGAAAAAGTACCAGATAATTTATTATTGACTATGAAAACCATTTCAGCTTATATATCTATATCAGTAGAGAAGTTCCTACCTTGAAGAATAAGGCCTGAATTCTGAATGGTGAAATCAAACATGGCAAACGGAGCAAGTGGAGACTTGGCAACAATGATCTGAAAAAAAAGAACAAAGGAGAAAGTAAGATGAGTTAAAGACAAAAGAGTAAGGCCAAATCTGCAGGAAGTATAATAGAAATGGAAGCTGCTCGTAATTCCTTCTGCCACCTTCAAACTATTTTGAAAATTATGAATTTACAGTCCAGAAGAAATACCTCAATTGAACATCAGAAGAGAAGGCTTCTCATCAACAATTTAATGCAATATATGCCCACTTTTGTCCGACATCCCTGAAGACTTTTCTTCAACTAAAGTCTATTAGTTCTAGATGTAAGACTATAAATGCCCTATTAACAATGGCTGCACTCTGAAAAGAAGGTGCAAATTCCCTAAAGAATTCAGCATGCTCCCTTTGACCCTCACCAATTTTTATTGACGCATCACAGAGAGCATCCTATCTAGATATATCACAGGTTGGAATGGTAACTGTTCTGTCCAAAGCCACAAGGAACTATGAAGACTGTGGACACAGCTCAGCTCATCATGGAGACCAGTCTCCCCTCTGTGGTCCTTGTCTACACTTGTTGCTGCCTCTATAAAGCAGCCAGCTTAATCACAGACCCCTCCTACTCTGCACATTCTCTCTTCTTGTCTCTCCCATCGTGCAGGAGATGCATAAGTCTGTAAACACACATCACTAGATTCAAGGATAGCTTCTATCCTGCTGTGATAAGACTAATGAATGCTCCCCTAATACGATAAAATGGACTCTTAACCTCATGATCTACCTTGTCATGGACATGCACCTGATTGTATGCCTGCACTTTATCCATAAATGTGACACTATATTAAAATATAGAACAGTACGGCACAGCATAGGCCATTCAGCCCACAATGTTGTGTTGACTCTTTTAACCTATTCCAAGATCAATCTAACCCTTCCCTCCAACATAGCCCTTCATTTTCCTCTCATCCACCTTCCCAAGAATCTCTTAAATGTCCCTAATGTTTCTGCTCGTACCATCACCCCTGGCGGTACATTCCATGTACCCTCCACTGGCTATGTAAAAGATCTACCTCTGACATCCCGTCTATATTTTCTAAAATCACCTTAAAATTATGTCTTCTTAATTATGTCATTGCAGCCCGAGGAAAAAGTTACTTGCTGTTCACTCTTTCTATGCCTCTTATCATCTTATACACCTCTATCATATTCTGCATTACTATTATTTTTCCCTTGTACTATCTCAATGTACTGATGCAATGAAATGATCTGTATAGATAGTATGATAAACAAAATTTTTCATTATACCTCAGTATATATGACAATAATAAACCTACAGCATTTGCATGCAGGATGATTTCCAAATTTCACAGCAGAAAGACGTGCTTCACCCAGGACATGCCCTTTTCTCATTGCTACCATCAGGAAGGAGGGACAGAACCTTGAAGGCACACACTCAGTGATTCAGAAACAGCTTCTTCTCCTCTGCCATCTGATTCCTGAATGGACATTGAACCCATGAACACTACCTCACTTTTATTATATATTATTTCTGTTTTTGCACTATTTTTAATTAAACTATTCAATATACATATATATAGTTAGTGTAATTATTTATTTATTTATTCTATATTATCTGGTATTGCATTGTACTGCTGCTGCTCAGTTAACAAATTTCATGACTCATGCCAGTGATATTAGACCTGCTCTGTTTCTGTTTCACAGTACTATTCTAGAGATAAACCCTTCGGCCAAAAGAAGAGCTATTCATTTACCTATAACTTCCATTTAATGACTTGAATATTTCAAATCACCTGTTGACCTTCTAAGTTCTACACTGCCACCTTGGTTTGTAGATAAACTCCTCATAATCCAGGACATATCTACTCTGCACTTCTTCCAATACTAATCCTTCCCAGAGTGCTGACAGTATTCCAGGTACAGTGTAACCACAGCTCTGTAGAACTGTGGAATAATTTCCAACCACTTGTCAACAGCTCTCTGTTTGCTGCAGAATGTGTTAGGAATGTTACGTTAATGCCAGTGATGCTCGGTATCATTTGTCATACTGTGGATGTTTCTTCACTTCTGGGCACAAACCATCAATGTTGCCACACAGGATTCTTCAAAAGTCAAGGACAGGAGAGTGAAAGAGCATGACAATAAACAAGATGTAGCTTCCCCTATACAGTACATCCCAGATCAACTATGGCAGTGTATTAGTATTTAAATAATAAAGGCCCTCGCCTGGGTTTTGTGCAAGGTTCCAAACCTTATGTGTCTTAATGCGAGTCTCCAAAGTTACCCTCTACTAAAAATGTTACACTCTTGAGTTATGATCCACACCCTTCACCTATAGATATGACATTGTTGAAACAGTGTAAGCCTTTGTTTCCTTGAGATTTGACTACTTCTTAGCTAGTCTAGGCCCAGCCTTCACTCCCTGCCAATTGAACTTGTTCCACTCCTCAGTTGTGTGGCCCAACACATTCTAAATCCCCTACCCACTGATGTACAGTGGTTCCAGTTAACTTTATACACTGTCTTACTTGCTTTCCAATATCTCCTTTCCTTATCATAGGAGAAAGATGATAAAGCAGTAAACCACTGGAACAGGTCCTTCACCCTCAGTGTTGGCGCCAACCTTGATACTAATCTAAACAAGTCCAACCTACCTGCATAAAGAACATATTTCCTGTATGTCCACATGCCTAAATGCTCCTTAAACATTACTATCGTATCTGCTTCTATCACTTCACCTGGCAGTGCATTCCTCTTGATCATCCACGATTGCTAAGCATCAGGAGACGTGTTTTCAATTGTTAAGACCATGATCTGCCTTTCCCACCCTTTACCTCAGGCTCTTTACCAGGTTTTACTCCATTGCGTGGAATAACAAACCCCTCATTCTATTGTATGAAAGATGCCTCCTGAGAATACAAGCTCCAGTGTGTCAACCTACTCCACATACAAAACATTAGGAGCTGGGGCTTAGGCAGCTATCAGTATGTCCCACTACCGAATCTAATTGGTAGAATCACATCTCAGAGTGATCAGATTGCTCATATCTCGTACTTATTTTTCAGGAAAGGCTGCATTTATGCTCTCAGAGCATTCTCACTAGTTTCATTCCTCCAGTTATTTCCCTGTCACCTCCTTTTTCTCACACGCCCACCACTCCTCTGACCCTGATTCTCCACTCATCCACATACACAAGAGATAATTTAGGAGGAAATCGAGGGGGGGGCGGTGGGAGAAGAGCCACTTGTTCACAGAGAGAGGGCAGGTATCTATTTTGAGTTTATTGGGTAGGTCATCGACCTAAACAAAATATATCTTTCTATTTGCGAAGGGTAAACTGGCACTGGTAAAATAATAAAATAATAAATTAAAATAGAGAAGACTGCACTGTCGAGTCTGGGTGTGATCAACCATAGAACATAGAATATAGAATAGTACAGTACAATACAAGCCCTTCGGCCCACAATGTTGTGCCGACCCTCAAACCCTGCCTCCCATACAAGCCCCCTCCTTAAATTCCTCCATATACCTGTCTAGTTGTCTGTTAAATTTCACTGGTGTATCTGCCTCCACCACTGACTCAGGCAGTGCATTCCACGCACCAACCACTCTCTGAGTAAAAAACCTTCCTCTAATATCCCCCTTGAACTTCCCACCCCTTACCTTAAAGCCATGTCCTCTTGTATTGAGCAGTGGTGCCCTGGGGAAGAGGCGCTGGCTATCCACTCTATCTATTCCTCTTATTATCTTGTACACCTCTATCATGTCTCCTCTCATCCTCCTTCTCTCCAAAGAGTAAACCCCTAGCTCCCTTAATCTCTGATCATAATGCATACTCTCTAAACCAGGCAGCATCCTGGTAAATCTCCTCTGTACCCTTTCCAATGCTTCCACATCCTTCCTATACTGAGGCGACCAGAACCGGACACAGTACTCCAAGTGTGGCCTAACCAGAGTTTTATAGAGCTGCATCATTACATCGCGACCCTTAAACTATATCCCTCGACTTATGAAAGCTAACACCCCATAAGCTTTCTTAACTACCCTATCTACCTGTGAGGCAACTTTCAGGGACTTGTGGACATGTACCCCGAGATCCCTCTGCTCCTCCACACTACCAAGTATCCTGCCATTCACTTTGTACTCTGCCTTGGAGTTTGTCCTTCCAAAGTGTACCACCTCACACTTCTCCGGGTTGAACTCCATCTGCCACTTCTCAGCCCACTTCTGCATCCTATCAATGTCTCTCTGCAACCTCTGACAATCCTCTACACTATCTACAACACCACCAACCTTTGTGTCGTCTGCAAACTTGCCAACCCACCCTTCTACCCCCACATCCAGGTCGTTAATAAAAAGCACAAAAAGTAGAGGTCCCAGAACAGATCCTTGTGGGACACCACTAGTCACACTCCTCCAATCTGAATGTACTCCCTCCACCACGACCCTCTGCCTTCTGCAGGCAAGCCGATTCTGAATCCACCTGGCTAAACTTCCCTGGATCCCATGCCTTCTGACTTTCTGAATACACCTACCATGTGGAACCTTGTCAAATGCCTCACACATCAACTGCACTACCCTCATCTATATGCCTGGTCACCTCCTCAAAGAACTCTATCAGGCCTGTTAGACACGATCTGCCCTTCACAAAGCCATGCTGACTGTCCCTGATCAGACCACGATTCTCTAAATGCTCAGAGATCCTATCTCTAAGAATCTTTTCCAACAGCTTTCCCACCACAGACGTAAGGCTCACTGGTCTATAATTACCCGGACTATCCCTACTACCTTTTTTGAACAAGGGGACAACATTCGCCTCCCTCCAATCCTCCGGTACCATTCCCGTGGACAACAAGGACATAAAGATCCTAGCCAGAGGCTCAGCAATCTATTCCCTCACCTCGTCGAGCAGCATGGGGAATATTCCGTCAGGCCCCAGGGACTTAGCCATCCTAATATACTTTAACAACTCAAACACCTCCTCTCCCTTAATATCAACATGCTCCAGAACATAAACGTCACTCATATTGTCCTCACCATCATCAAGTTCCCTCTCATTTGTGAATACCGAAGAGAAGTATTCATTGAGGACCTCGCACACTTCCACAGCCTCCAGGCACATCTTCCCACCTTTATCTCTAATCGGTCCTACTTTCACTCCTGTCATCCTTTTTTTCTTCACATAATTGAAGAATGCCTTGGGGTTTCCCTTTACCCTACTCGCCAAGGCCTTCTCATGCCCCCTTCTTGCTCTTCTCAGCCTCTTCTTAAGCTCCTTTCTTGCTTCCCTATATTCCTCAATAGACCCATCTGATTCTTGCTTCCTAAACCTCGTGTATGCTGCCTTCTTCCACCTGACTAGATTCTCCACCTCACTTGTCACCCATGGTTCCTTCACCCTACCATTCTTTATCTTCCTCACCGGGACAAATTTATCCCTAACATCCTGCAACAGATCTCTAAACATCGACCACATGTCCATAGTACATTTCCCTGCAAAAACATCATCCCAATTCACACCCGCAAGTTCTCACCTTATAGCGTCATAATTTGCCCTTCCCCAATTAAAAATTTTCCTGTCCTCTTTGATTCTATCATTTTCCATGATAATGCTAAAGGCCAGGGAGCGGTGGTCACTGTCCCCCAGATGCTCACCCACTGAGAGATCTGTGACCTGACCCGGTTCATTACCTAGCACTAGATCTAGTATGGCATTCCCCCTGGTCGGCCTGTCCACATACTGTGACAGGAATCCATCCTGGACACACTTAACAAACTCTGCCCCATCTAAACCCTTGGAACTAATCAGGTGCCAATCAATATTAGGGAAGTTAAAGTCACCCATGAGCACAACCCTGTTATTTTTGCACCTTTCCAAAATCTGCCTCCCAATCTGCTCTTCTGTATCTCTGCTGCTACCAGGGGGCCTATAGAATACCCCCAGTAGAGTAACTGCTCCCTTCCTGTTCCTGACTTCCACCCATGCTGACTCAAAAGAGGATCCTGCTACATTACCCACCCTTTCTGTAGCTGTAATAGTATCCCTGACCAGTAATGCCACCCCTCCTTCCCCTTTTTCCGCCCCTCTCTATCCCTTTTAAAGCACTGAAATCCAGGAATATTGAGAATCCATTCCTGCTCTGGTGCCAGCCAAGTCTCTGTAATGGCCACTACATCATAATTCCATGTATGTATCCAAGCTCTCAGTTCATCACCTTTGTTCCTGATGCTTCTTGCATTGAGGTACAGACACTTCAGCCCTTCTACTTTACTACCTTTACACCGTTTATTCTGCTTCTCTTTCCTCAAAACCATCATGTACATAATCTGATATGTTCTAACAAAATTTTTAAAAATTAAAAACTTTATTAATATAGATCCAGACAAATATAAAAAGTTAAAAGCATGCAAAATCACCACCAAATACAGTGGATTTTGGTTAACTGGGCCATCGGGTAATCAGGTCAGCTGTTTATTTAGGTCACTATGCTGCTTAATTGGAACAGGAGACTTGCCGAATGGTTTCTAATCAGCATCAGTTGCATGTGCTTGTGTGGTTCAGACACCACACCGTGCTTAGAGAGAACAGTTTTTAGGGAGTGTCAGTTGTGTGTCTGTGTTCAAAAAGCAGTGATTTTTTTGTTACTGGCAGTTGGCGCAAAATAAGCAGTAAGACAATTCAGAACAGTTTTGCTCACTGCATTTCCAAGCATTGAGCTTGGAGAAGCCAGAAATGTCTGGGAGTGAAAATGAAATGATTTCACTACCTTAACAAGTTGGGAACTATGACAAATTTTAAGGTATTGACAACCATCTTGAATGTTACAATGGAAATGAAGATTTGGAGGATACAATTGTCGAAAGCGTTGTATGAAGGCAGTCCATTATCTACACTAGGTGTCTGCACTGATTTTGTTTACTGCAGTCAATCTAAAGAACACAGCAACTGGATGAATTCCTCTGATGATAACTATTAAGAACTAATACATATTTTTATAGTACAGTAGTAGTATTGGTAGTGTTCTAATTTGTTTTGTATTTCATTTAAATACATAATTTGTTAGTTAAACTAGTTTGTCTTTTTTATACCCTTTTAACTATTTCCATGAATCTTCGGCTAATTGGGGCAGCCAAAATGGTCCTGGTGTGTCCCAATTACCCAGAACCCACTGTAAATAAAACTAATCACGAATCCATTAAAAATATGCAGAATTTCAGAGATTCTGCCTAGCACTTTCCTTGATAACAAGGAGGCGAAATTTTATATTGAGTGATGCCCAGATATCACATGGCAAATAAAAAGGGATCACTTCCTCTGAATACCAAAGACATATCCAAAATAGATGAGCTCTTCAGTGCCAGAACTGAGAGGCAGCAACGTTAACTTGGCAATGCTTTGTGCAAGCACACACAATATAGATCCTGAAAGCACCAAGAAAGTCCTCAAATCAAGAAAGCATCAAATAAAGTCACTCCTCGTTCCATGGAATAAGGACCGAGCCAAGTCAAACTCTCCCTATAACTGAGACCCTCTAGACCTGGCAACATCCTTGTAAATGGTCTTGCTTACTACTGCTTCTGCTTCCTGCTAAATCTTCTGTCAGCTTCTGATAGATTAGAATTTATTTAAAATCTTACATCCATCCCACAACATGAGGGGGTATAAATTTTTGCATTATGACTCCGTTGCAATGTACAGACATATGAATTTAAAAGTCTAATGGCTTGTAGAAAGAAGCTGTCCCGTAGATCATAGAGTCACAAGCAATACAGCACAGGTACAGGCTTTTTGGCCCATTGAGTTCATACCAACCATGGTGCCCATCCAGCCATCCCCATGTCCTGCATATAGCCCATGGCTCTCTAAGCTAGGGGCTTCCATCCCTTATTATGCCATGGACCCATGGACCCCAGATTGGGAACTCCTGCTCTAAATTCTGCTCCTCCATATATCTATCCAGTTACTTCTTAAAATGATACTATTGTACTTGCTTCAATCACTTTGTCTGGCAACTCATTCTATATAAATTTATCACGTTCTGTGTGAATAAGTTGCCCTATAGGTCCCTTTTAAATCTTTCTTCGCTCAGTTCAAACCTATGGCCCCTAGTTTTGGATTCTCCCACCCTGGTGAAAAGACTGTTAACACCCATCTTACATATGCTGCTCGTAATTTTAAACACTTCTATAAGGTCACCCTTCATTCACCTACGTTCCAAGGAATAAAGACCTAGCTGGCCAACCTCTCCCTAACCTGGCAACTTCCTTGTAATTCTTTCTGCTTATTCCTGCTTCTGCTTTCTGTTAAATCATTTTGATTTTTGCTCATGCGTCTTCCCAGTTATAGCCCATGGCATGCTTTGGAAAATAAATGATGGCCAGACAGTCAGAGGACTCTTTGATCCACTGTCTTCACTGAGCATCAGCCACCCATTTATATTAACCCGACATTAATCTCATCTTTTAAAATATTCTCTACCACATTCTCAGTAACATCCCCCAAATCCTACCACTCACCTACACACCAAGGCCAATGTACAGTGTCTAACCCACCAACTCACACATCTTTGGGGTGTGGGAGAAAACAAGGACACACAGTGGAAACTCCTGAGATTACAGAGAAAATGTAAATATTCTATACAGACAGCACCCGAGCCCAGGATGAAACACAGGTCACTGGTGCTGTGAGGCGGCAATTCTATCAACTACATCACTGTAATTGGAAAGGAATTGTTAAAAGTAGGAAAGGCAGAGAAACAGACATCTCTGCAAGTCATGAACTGCAGAGGCTAATTCAAAATTGTACAAGGAATTATTTTGTGTACATGACTTCACGGACAGAAATTAGTTCAATGTAAGGATGGATAAAAACCAAATATTTATTAGGATATGTAAGACTTGATACTTCACTGGCTGCTGAACTGAACCAGTGCTGTCACTTGCACCGAGTTTGCAGCAAAGTTTCTCCCCCTTATTTAATTATCCGAAATATCTTTTATTCCTAACTTCATATGAAAGACAATGCCATGAGAACGTTTTACCTTTCCTTTATATTGGTTAGGGATACATTTCTTTTAATCTAGTAAGCACCTAAGTCTGAGAACTCTCCTTCCCTCATGCAGCCCACAAAGAAGCTTGTGCTGTATTCCAAAACTGGGAATATTATAATGCTGTCATTGGCCTTGGATTAAGAGGAACATCTTAGCAAAAAGAATACAGATGATCTGGTCAAAACACCAGGAAAGATGTGATTAAGCTAGGGGAGGTGCAGAAAAGATTCATAAGGATGTTGCCTGGACTGGTGGGTTTGAGTTATAAGGAGAGATTGGAAATGCTAGGTCTGTTTTTCCTGGAGCAAAGGAGGCTGAGAGGAGACATGATAGAGATAAATAACATTATGAGAGGCGTAGATAAGGTAACTAACCAGAGTCTGTTTCCATGGCAGGGGTGCCTAAAGCTTTGAGGGCACAGGGTTAAGGTGAGAGGGAGGAGGTTTAAAGGGGATCTGAGGGATAAATTTTTCACACAGAATGTAGTTAGTACCTGATGTGAGCTACTGGGGCAGGTATGAAGGTAAGAACAGGAAGAGCATTTAAGGGGTATCTGTACAGGTACTTGAATAAGCAAGGCATAGAGAGATACAGAATTAATATACAAACGTAGGTAAGCATGGTTAATCTAGATGGCTGCAAAATCCGCAGTGGGCCCATGGGCTTGTTTCAATCCTGTATAAATCCATGCCTCTGTTCTGAGTGAGGAAAACACAAGGGTTAGGGTTAGAATAGGGAATCCATCAGGAATCTGAAGGTCTGTTCAATGGGCCAGAACATCCAGCTGCTCTCTGCCAGTAACTTAGCTGACAGAAATAGCCACAGCGCTGGCTGATCGGCTACCCCCACTAAGCCTATCAAACTTCCAGAGTTCAGTGAATTTCATCTACAGCACAAGTAAAACTAGCCCCCAGCAAAAAATGATTTTTCAAATCAAGTTCAGCACCTACCTTGTACAAGTGATTGCATGGATAATTATTGCCAAATGTATAACTACGTTTCAAATAGATTGTTTAATTTGAATGGATAGAACTTTTTTTTAGCCTTTTCAGTATTTAATTCTATTTGAATCGGAATATAACAATTATGCACAACTTCATAATTCTTTGTATGATTTTGTAGAATGAATATCACCACTTGCAGAACCAGTAAAGGACTCTGCCAATCTGTGTTGCTTTATAAATGTTATTTTTCACAGCTAAACCAAGACCTGACTGGAACAGATTTTATTGACAGGTTATTGATTTCTGTAATAAAGTAATATCAGACAGAGGCAGTAGGAACACAAGGTACTTTATGACTGCCCACAGGTAAATTTTCATGGGCAGGTGGCAATGAGTTTGAGTCCCATGGCTCTTTGTGCAGAGAATGAGCGCACACTGTCTCACCTCCAACTTCAGCACTCTGAGCAGATGCATTTCCTTTAACAAGACTTCTAACATAGCTACCCCCAACTTTCCACTGCAACACTAGCCACTTCAGAATAAGAAAGAGTTAGATTTTATATTTTTAAAGTTTTTTCCTTATAACACAAGAACAGGCCTTTTTGCTCACTGGGTCTATGCCAGCTTTTTGGCTCAAGCTCATCAGTCCCATCCCCACACTTATTTCCCTACAACCTATTGTCTCTCACATGTGCATTGACTCCTCCCCATCTCCTGCCAAACACTTCAACGAGAGTGATTTACAGTGGCTAATTTAGAACGTAGGAGGAAACATTAGCACCCAGAGGAAACCTATAGAGGGAAATCGCGCAGACTTCACTTAGGTAGCTTCCATAGTTCGGATTGAATCCAGTTCACTGATAGCACGATTGTACCGCTGTCCTCCTCAGGTCTCACTCAGCCAGAGACCTCCAGCATTCTAACTATCAAGGTACAGTAAAAACAATGTTGGCAGTGCCCAAATCGTTGATAGTGGAGGCTGCTCGCTGGCATAAAGGTTCCAAGGGAACAGTAGAGAGAGGTTCCAAAGGTCATCCACTCAGACACCTTCTGCTCTGAAAGTAAGTGACAGCTATCACTCCATGTTGGCAGCTCTAAGGTCTTAGCTCATCAAGGAGAGTGAAGTTGAATGTCCAGACCTGCTGTCTGCCACCTTCTTACCAGTGACCACGCAAAGCATCAGCAAGTTTGCTGAACTCCTGTGCTTACAATCTAATTCGTGTTGTTGTCCCGGTAAAAGTAGAAGAAGTTAGCACAGCCCCAGAACTGGTTCTCTGACCTCATGGGCAAGGATGACACTTGAATTTCCTTCATGAATGAGGAAAATAGAGTGAAAATAGACCAGGGTAAAGCAAGATGATAATCAAAGAGCACAAATCTGCTTGTGCCCTACATCTGAGGGGGAAAAAAAGCAGAAAATACCGGAAGCACTCAGCGCGTCAAGCAGCATCTGCAAATGGAGAAACACCAGGGCAATAACTTTCATCAGAATTGGAGAAAAGGAGAATGAGAATTACAATCAACTTTAATATCACTGGCATATGTCGTGAAATTTGTTAACTTTACAGCAGCAATACAATGAAATACATGATAAATATATACAGAGAAATAAAACTGAATTACATTAAATATATATGTCTATTATTAGGTTAAAATAAGTAGTGCAAAAAAAACAGAAGTAAAAAAGTAGTGAGGTAGTGTTCATGGGTTCAATGTCCATTCAGAAATTGGTTGGCAGAGGAGAAGGTGTTCCTGAATCACTGTATGTGTACCTTTAGGTTTCACTCATTTATTTTAAATTGTGCAGGAGGTTATACAGAACAGAGAGAATGTCCATAGTAATATGTTACAGCCCGATAATTTCCTCCATTTTCCCCACCAACTCACCCACCCACCCACACTGCCTCATTCTGGACAGAAACAGTTAATATTTCAGGTCGATGCCCTTTCATCAGAAATGGAAAAATGAAAAATGTGCACTTTTTAAGTTGCAGAGAAGTGTTGGATTGGAGACTAAGTATGTGGTAAAATGGCGATCTATCACAGACTCTAAAATATGGGATGAGAGGGGGAGGTGCAGAGAATGCGAAAGAAACTATTCTACAGGACTCGATAATGGTCTCTAATAACCTGTGACAGACACACACACACACACATTGATATCTCCGCCCCTCATACGCTCTGCAACTTCAAACAGGTTTGTTCTCTCACTTTTTCAGTTCTGATGAAAGGCCAACGACCTGAAATATTACCTCTGTCAACCTCTCCTCAGATGCTGCCTGACCTGCTAAGCATCAGGAGCATTTCCTACTTTAATTTTAGCAAAGAAATATTTGATTGGAAACTTGACTTCATTTGAAATACTCAGCAGATCAGGCTGCAGCAATTTGGAAAAGCAACAGTTAACATCCCAATGGTGGCACTGCTTTTACTTGATCCCCTCCCCCATCCTTTCTGCAAATTAACAAACTTCCTTTGTCTCTGTCTCAGATCTGACAAAAGGTTTTCAGTTTGAAACATTAACTCTGATTCTCTTTTCACAGATTCAGCCTGGCCTTCTGAGTATTTCCAACATTATCTGTTTTTTTATTGAACTAAAAGACAACTGTTATTGCAGAGAACGCCCAGGTCTTTCTTGCATAATACCCTAGGATATTCAATGTCTATCTGAGGAATAAGATGGCTTCCAGATTTAATGTCACTCACAGAAGGAAGGGGAGTACTGGAAGGAATGTACAAAATTTTTGATGGAACAATGGCACATTAATTAAACTCTAAATGCCACCTCACTGCAGGTAATGAAATGAGAGGATGACTACTCGAATATCTCACTTGAAAAGAGGCACTTCTCACACTGTAGCACTCTCTCAGTATGGCATTGAAGTGTCAGCCAAGATTATACAACATTTTTCAAGAATCCCTTCTCTAAGATCATTCTGCACTAAAATATTTCCATCAGATAACAGTATCTACAGACATCGGAAAGAATTTGGAAGACTACAGCATATGGTCCATAAAGTCCAGATTTTGGTTTCAAAGATAAAGCGCAGAAGTACAGGCACAAGCCTGCTCAGAGATGTTATGCTTGGATTGGGATCTGATGTGGTTGAAGTGAATAAACTCTGGGAAACAGGAATGCTACATTCAGTTGAAGAATGCCTTTATCTGCACTGTGTCATTTCTGGTATGCTGCAGTGTTATCCAAAGTAACCACTCAGTGAAACAGCCAACGAGCTGGGCCAGAGTCACGTTGGGGCCTTACTAATTCAAACACTTAGATTTATGTAATCTCTTCCATAAGTTCAAGATGTTTTATAAGCATTGAAATCTTTCTAGAGTGCATTTATAAAGCAGGGATCAGCAGCATTTTTCCATGCATTAGAAGACATTGTTTGTTTGCACAACAAAGTGCAAACTACCAGATAATTTTAACATTTGGATTCCACAACTCAATTCAAATTTCAAATTTGGAAAGGTTATGAAATTGGGGAAATACAGCAAAGAACTCATGGCCCGTGGAGCAGGAGCATTTTGTGATGACACAGAGGACTTTGAGCTTACCCATCAAACACAGAGTTGGTGGATTCCACCTGAACCAACCACCCTATCAAAACCTAGTGCCTGTCTGTAGCAGAACCTGCTGGTCCCACATTGATCTCGTCAGCTTCCTCAGAACTGGAATGGAAACAAGTCTTCCTCAATTCCAAGGGACTACTCAAGAAGAAAGATGAAACACCAATCTACAGCCAGTTACCAAAAGCTTGCCACTTGTTCTTAAACAGGTCAGTCGCTATTCCATTATTTTCATTAATCATAGAGTGGCACAGGACAGAAAACGGCCCTTCAGCTCGCTGACTGTATTGTACATCCATATTAATCCTATCTGCCCTCATTAGATCTGTATCTTTCAGTGCCTTCCTATATCAGGGTCTGTTTAAATTCCTGTTAAACATAGTAATTGCATCTGATTCATCACATTTTCTGGGTGCAATTTCTGCCTGTTACAACATGATGCGGCCAACAGTCACATCTTCACCTCTTCTCACCTTTCTGTATTTTGCAGGGACTGCTCACTCTGTGACTCACTGGGCCCCTCTCTGTTACTACGCACCACTTCCCATCCATGGCACTTGCAGATGTTCCACCTCCCTTTCACCTCTTTCCTACACCTTCATCCAAGGACTCAACAGTCATTCCAGACAAAGCAGCAATTCACTTGTACTTCTCCCAACCTCGTCAAGCCAACCATATGATCTTAAGTCAAACAACAGGAATTCTGCAGATGCTGGAAATTCAAGCAACACACATCAAAGTTGCTGGTGAACGCAGCAGGCCAGGCAGCATCTATAGGAAGAGGTGCAATCGACGTTTCAGGCTGAGACCCTTCGTCAGGACTAACTGAAGGAAGAGTGAGAAGGGATTTGAAAGCTGGAGGGGGAGGGGGAGATGCAAAATGATAGGAGAAGACAGGAGGGGGAGGGATAGAGCCGAGAGCTGGACAGGTGATAGGCAAAAGGGGATACGAGAGGATCATGGGACAGGAGGTCCGGGAAGAAAGATGGGGGGGGGTGACCCAGAGGATGGGCAAGACGTATATTCAGAGGGACAGAGGGAGAAAAAGGAGAGTGAGAGAAAGAATGTGTGCATAAAAATGAGTAACAGCTGGGGTACGAGGGGGAGGTGGGGCCTAGCGGAAGTTAGAGAAGTCAATGTTCATGCCATCAGGTTGGAGGCTACCCAGACAGAATATAAGGTGTTGTTCCTCCAACCTGAGTGTGGCTTCATCTTTACAGTAGAGGAGGCCGTGGATAGACATGTCAGAATGGGAATGGGATGTGGAATTAAAATGTGTGGCCACTGGGAGATCCTGCTTTCTCTGGCGGACAGAGCGTAGATGTTCAGCAAAGCGGTCTCCCAGTCTGCGTCGGGTCTCACCAATATACAAAAGGCCACATCACTCTGTGCTTTGAAAACTCTTCACCCAGGTCTGAGGAAACTTGATTATCCCAAAAAATTGACTACTTTCCCTTTCCACAGATGCTGCTTGACTAGCTGAGATCTTCCAGCGTTTTCTGCTTTTCTTTCAAAATTCTATCAGGTCCTTGGGATTTTCCTGTTTTCAGGCCTATGAACTTATGTATCTAGTAGTTTTTCTTTAATGGTACTAATCTCTTTCACTTTATAAGTTCTGGATACTTGGTTTTCTGATACTTCAAAAGATTTTGGTGATTTCTGGGAAGATAATACAAATTATTTATCTAATTCCTCTGTTATTTTTTTCTATCTTCATCTATAAGGAATATTAAATTGTACACTTGTACTTTCACTTTTACATACTTACGGAAGCTCGTGTTGACTGTTTAGTCTCATATACTTTTTTTTTCTTCCTTTATCAATTTCTTGGTCATTTCTTCAACGAATTCAAAAACAAATGTGGTCTGTGGACTTCCTATTTTGCCTGAAAACTTTATAAGTATTTTCATTAGATTTGATATTCCCTCCGCTTCTATGTACTAGCCACCTATCAGTTCCCAGCCTCTGTCTCACAGCTTCCTTTCACTTCATGGTCATTCTCCCCCTGCATTCTCAGCCCTAATGCAGGGCTTTGACCCAAAACATTGACTTTCCTTTTGCCTCTACAATTGCTTCGTCACCCATTGACTACTCTCTAGCAGTTTATCTTTTCCTCTGGGTTCCAGCACCTGCTGCCTCTTTGGTCTCCTGGACCACTTGTGTTTCTGTAAAGAGATATATTTTTGTTGCAAAGCACATCATATTTCTGGAAAAGATGGTCCTTGTCTTTCCACTTTTCCCAGTCTGCCATTCATGCCTTTGGTTTCCTTTGTTTGGGTTGAAAGCCTGAGCACATGATTCTATCCCTTGAACCCAATAATATTTTGCCAAAGCTTTGGCTTTGGGTAGGCCATTACTTACCCATAAATGAACACAGCTTGATTACAATGGATAGGTCACAAAATATTGAAGTTAACGCTAATTTCCCAAAATTTTGATAAATTGCTGCATAAAATTTTGTGCAACAGGTTAAACCAATAAATTATGAGCAATTCTCAAACCACTGGAGGAATGAAATGAATCACAGCAGCATCTGTGGGGGGAATTGGACATGTGATGTTTTGGGTCAAGTCTGTTATTCTGAACTGAAAGATATAGGGAGATGGTCAGTAGAAAGAGGAGGAGGAAGGGGTGGGGTGAGAGCTGGCAGGTGATAGGTGGATCCATGTAACTGGGGGTGATAGAATAGGGCTAGAAGCTGGGAGCTGATTGGTGGAGGTGACAAGGGCTGAATATGATGGAATTTGATAGGAGAGGAAGGTGAATCATGGGATAAAGAGAGGAGTGTGGGAGAGCAGAGGGGAATAGAACAGAGGGAAGCCAGTATAATGAGTTGTGGCATAAGGGGCAGATGGAGAGAGTGGAGTGGAAGGAGACATGGTGACAGGGGCCAAGTGTTGCAGGTGTTGTTTTGTTGCATCTGTAGTCTTTTGTTGTTTCTAAACTACAGGCAATTCCAGGGTAGATTCCAAATATCTCCTCAATTTTGTGCTCTCTGCCATAGAGTCATAGAGAGATATGGCATGGAAACAGGAGCCTGGGCCCACTGAGTCTACACTGAACATCAGCTACCATTTACACTAATCCCCACATTCACATCAATGCACTTATCTTCCACCACATGCTGAAACACTCAAGGAAATATACAGTGGCCAGTTAACCCACCAACCTGCATATCTTTGGGGTGTAGGAAGAAATCAGAGCCCACTGAGGAAATATATGTGGTGACAGGGAAAACATGTTAACTCTCAACAGAGGTACTGGAGGCCAGGACTGAACCCAGGTCTCTGGATTTGTACGGTAGAGGCTCTATTATCTACACCACTGTGCATCGTTGACTTCAACACCACTGGGTTAGTGATGGAGAAGTAGCATCCAGGCCTCACAACCCAGCCACTCACCTGTGAATGCTGCTGGAAAATGCAGATGCATTGGGGTTGACTGCAGTGTACTCTTCTAAGGATACCTTTGACATAGCGAACAAACAGTGTTTGTGATGTACAGCAGGATTTCCAGTCTGGGAAAAGTGAGAATCTTATACAAGGTGTTAATCGTAACCTCAGAATGACTTACTGGCACTTTGCAGACGTTGAAGTACTTTTGAAATACAGTGGATTCCAATTAATTGGGACCAGTATATTTTGTTCCACTTGTGCAGCCGCCCCAATTATCTGAAGTTTCATAGAAATAGTTTAAAAGGTTTAAAAAAGACAAACTGAGAAACAAATTATGTAGTTAAATGAAATACAGATCAAATTTGAACAGCAGCCAATCAAGAGATTGGGAGCGAGAGAAGAGGTGACTCTCACAATCGGTGAGTGTGCATTAAAAAGCATTGCTTCACTGGAACTTCAGTGTTTGCACAGCAGTCAGTCAGAGATTGTGAGCAAGAAAAGAGGTGACTCACACATTTGCATGGGTGCAGTAAAAAGCAGCACTTTGTGGAAGTTTCAGCGTTTGAACAACCACCAATCAGAAACTGAGAGTAAGGGAAGAGGTGACTCACATAGGTCTTATGGTCTTGTGAAATGCATTAAAAAGTAGTGCTTTGCAAGAGTTTTGCCAGTTGAACATCGATCAATCAGAATCAGGTACAGTATCACCATATTTCGTGAAATTCATCATCTTAGCGGCAGCAGTACAATTCAATGCATGATAATATAGGGAAAAAATAAATAAGTAAATCAATGACAGTAAGTATATCTATGCACATTAAATTTAAAAATGTGCAAAAACAGAAATAATAAAAGTGAGGTAGTGTTCATGGGTTCAATGTCCATTTAGAAATCAGATAGCAGAGGGGAAGAAACTGTTCCTGAATCACTGAGTGTGTGCCTTCAGGTCCTTCCTACCTGATGGTAACAATGAGAAGAGGGCATGTCCAGAGGGATGGGGGTCCTTACTGATGGACGCCACCTTTCTGAGGTACCACTCCTTGAAGATGTCTTGAATACTAAGGACCCAAGATGGAGCTGACTAATTTTACAACTTTCTGTAGCTTCTTTCAATCCTATACAGTAGCTCCCCATACCAGACAGTAATGCAGGCTGTCAGAATGCTCTGCACAGTACATTTGTAGAAGTTTGATTGTCTTAGGTGATAAATCAAATCTCCTCAAACTTCTAATGAAATACAGCCACTGTCTTGCCTTCTTTATAGCTGCATCAGTAGGTTGGTCCCAGGATAGATCCTCAGCGATATTGAAACCCAGGAACTTAAAATTGCTCACTCTCCCCACATCTGATCCCTCTATGAGGACTGGTGTGTGTTCTCACTCTTTCTGAAGTCCATAATCAACTCTTTAGTCTTACTGACAGTGAGTGCAAAGTTGTTGCTGTGGCACCACTCAACTAGCTGGTATATCTCACTCCTATATGCCCTCTCGCCTCCATCTGAGATTCTGCCGACAATGGTTATATCATCAGCAAATTTAGAGATGGCACTTGAGCTATGCCTAGCCACACATTCATGGGTAGCTCACACATTCAGCTCAAATCCCTGAGGTGCACCAGTGTTGATTGTCAGCAGGGAAGAGATATTAATACCAATCCACTCAAAGGTTTCAAAGATACATTTAATATCAGAGAAATATATACAATATACATTTTGAAATTCTTTTCCTTTGCAAACATCCACGAAAACAGGAGCGCCCCAAAGAATGAATGACAGTGAGGTCTCACGAGTGCTTTATCGAGTCTCAACATCACAGCCCTGCTCTTATATTCTATACCTCTAGAAATGAATGCCAACATTGCATTTGCCTTCTCCACCACCGACTCAACTTGGAGGTTAACCTTTAGCGTATCTTGCACAAGGACTTCCAAATCCCTTTGTATCTCTTCATTTTGAATTCTCTCCCCATCTAAATAATAGTCTGCCTGTTTATTTCTTCCACCAAAGTGTATGACCATACACTTTCCAACATTGTATTTGATTTGTCACTTCTTTGCCCATTCCCCTAAACTATCTAAGACTCTCTGCAGGCTCTCTGCTTCCTCAACACTGCCCACTCCTCCAACTATCTTTGTACCATCGGCAAATTTAGCCACAAATCCATTAATCCCATATTCCAAATCAGATGCCAGGCAGGATAGATGAGGTCTCCTTTTGCAGGATGTGGAAAGGCAGGGGGAACTCCAGTGTCCTTGATGATTTCATCTGCACGATGTGGTACATATAGGTACCAAATACAAAGATAGGAAGAGGCACGAGATTCTGCAAAGTGAGTGCAGGGAGTTAGGTCCTAAGTTGGAAGGCAAGATCTCTAGGGTTGTGATCTCAGGATTGAGGCCAGAAATAGGAAGATCATACAGTTTAACACATAGCTAAGGAGTTCGTGTAGGAGGAAGGGCTTCAGATTTTTAGATCATTGGGCTCTCTTCCAGGGAAGGTGGAACATGTACAGAAGGGATAGTTTGTATCTTCGCTGGAGGGGGGTCTAATATCCTAGTGGGAGGGATTGCTAGCACTGTACAGAGTAGGATAAACTAGGGGGATGGGAAGCAGAATGCCAGATCAGCTAGCAGCTGTGGAGGCTAATGTTGGTAAGACCTCAGACAAAGTCAGGAATCAAACGGTTGAGCATGGTGCGACTAGTGTCCTGAGCTGAAGATTATTGAAGGCAGGTGTGCTCAGGTCATGGATCAACACATGGATTTATGATACTGGAGCCATCAGTGAGACTTGGTTGTAGGAGGGGTAAAACTAGTAGCTCAATATACAGGGGATCCGTTGTTTTAGATGTGATAAGAGTGGGAAGGGGTGGCATTACTAGTCAGGGAAATTGTCAGGCAGTGCTCAGTCAGAACCTACTTGAGAACTCGTCTAGTGAGGCTTTATGGATGGAAATGAGGAATAAGAAAGAGAGTGCGCGATACTTGATCTGCTATGAGGGAATGATACAGGGCAGGTGACAGAAGTTTGTGTAGGGGAATATTTTGCCTATAGTGACCATAATGCTATTAGCTTCAAGGTATGGAAAGGAGTAGGTCTGGACCTCGGGTTGAGATTCTAATTGGAGAAAGGCCAATTTTGATGGTATCAGAAAGGACTGGGACAGGCTGTTTTCTGGAAAAGATGTACTTATTAAGTGGGAGGCCTTTAAAAGTGAAATTTTGAGACTACAAAGCTTGCATGTGCCTATCAGCATAAAAGGCAAAGATAACAGGTTTTGGGAAACCCTGGTTTTCAAGCGATATTAAGGCTCTGGTTAAGAAAAAAAAGGAGGTGCATAGCAAGTATAGGCAGATAGGAAGAAATGAGGAGCATAAGAAATGCAAGAGAAGGAAATCAAATCAGGAGAGCTAACACAGGGCATGTGGTTGCTCTAGCAGACAAGATGAAGGAGAACCCTAAGGGCTTCCACAGACATGTTAAGAGGAAAAGGGACAAAATTGGTCCCTGGTAGACTAGAATGGTAATCTATGCATGGAGCTGAAAGAGATGGGGAGATCTTAAATAGATATTTTGCATCTGTATTTACTCAGAAGATGGTCACGGAGGTTATAGAAGTGAGGCAAAGCAGCAGCGAGGTCATGGACCCTAAACAGAATACAGAAGAGGAGGTGTTTGCTGTCTTGAGGCAAATTAGGGTGGACAAATCCCTTGGCCCAGGCAAGGTGTTCCCTCAGATCCTGAGGGAGGCAAGTGCTGGGGCCCTAGCAAAGATATTTAGATCATCCTTGGTGACAGGTGAGGTGCTGGAGGATTGGAGGATAGCCAGTGTTTTTTCCGCTGTTTAAGAAAGGCTCTCAGAATAAACCAGAAAACTGTAGGCCTGTGAGCCTGACCTCAGTAGTGGGAAGGTTACAGTGACTATAAAAAGTATTCACTCTCCTCCCCTTGGAAGTGGAAAAGTTACTGGTAAGTATTCTAAGAGAACAGATATATGAGTATTTGGAAATACCTATAAATACAAATACCTATGTCAGGATGCTACTTTTTGACTATGGCTCAGCATTTAACACCATCATTCCCACAGTCCTGATCAAAAAGCTACAGAACCCAGGCCTCTGTACCTCCCTCTGCATCCGGATCCTTCACTTCCTAACCGGAAGACCACAATCTGTGTGGATTGGAAATAACATCACCACCTTGTTGACAAATAACACTGCCGCTGCACAGGGATGTGTGCTTAGCCCACTGCTCTACTCTCTCTACACTCATGACTGTGTGGCTAGACTCTTACACTGAACGTCAACAAGACCAAAGAGCTGATTGTGGATCACAAAGAGGGTAAAACGAGGGAACACAAACCAATCCTCATAGAGGGATCAGAAGAGTGAGCAATTTCAAGTTCCTGGTCAATACCTGGATGCAACACATTGATGCAGCTATAAAGGAGGAAAGACAGTGGCTATATTTCATTAGGAGCTTGAGGAGATTTGTTTCTTTAACTAAAACACTCAAAAACTTCTACACATGTACTGTGAAGAGTATTCTGACAGGCTGCATCACCATCTAGTATGTGTGGGGCTATTGCACAAGATCAAAGTAAGTTGCAGAAATTTGTAAATTTAGTCATCTCCATCATGGGTACCAGCCTCTGTAATATCCAAGTCATCTTCAAGGAGCAGGGCCTTAGGAAGGCGGCATCCATCATTAAGAATCTCCACCACCCAGAACGTGCCCTCTTCACATTGTTACTGTTGGGAAGGAGGTACAGGAGCCTAAAGGCACACACTCAGTGATTCAGGAACAGTTTCTTCCCCTCTGCCATCCCATTCCTTGGACATCGAACCCATGAACACTACCCCACTACATTTTTTATTTCTGTTATTCTGCACTACTTATTTTAACCTAACTACGGTGGCATGCAAAAGTTTGGGCACCCCGGTCAGAATTTCTGTCACTGTGAATAGCGAAGCGAGTAAAAGATGGCCTGATTTCCAAAAGGCATAAGGTTAAAGATGACACATTTCTTTAATATTTTAAGCAAGAAAACTTTTCTATTTCCATCTTTTACATTTTCAAAATAACAAAAAAGGAAAAGGGCCCGAAACAAAAGTTTGGGCACCCTGCATGGTCAGTTCTTAGTAACACCCCTTTGGCAAGTATCACAGCTTGTAAACGCTTTCTGTAGCCAGCTAAGAGTCTTTCAATTCTTGTTCGGGGGATTTTCACCCATTCTTCCTTGCAAAAGGCTTCTAGTTCTGTGAGATTCTTGGGCCGTCTTGCATGCACTGCTCTTTTGAGGTCTATCCACAGATTTTCAATGATGTTTAGGTCGGGGGATTGTGAGGGCCATGGCAAAACCTTCAGCCTTCAGCTCTTGAGGTAGTCCATTGTGGATTTTGAGGTGTGCTTAGGTTCATTATCCTATTGTAGAAGCCACCCTCTTTTCATCTTCGGCTTTTTTACAGACGATGTGATGTTTGCTTCCAGAATTTGCTGTTATTTAATTGAATTCATTCTTCCCTCTACCAGTGAAATGTTCCCTGTGCCATTGGCTGCAACACAAGCCCAAAGCATGATCGATCCACCCTCGTGCGTTACAGTTGGAGAGGGTTTTTTTCCATAAAATTCTGCACCCTTTTTTCTCCAAACATACCTTTGCTTATTGCGGCCAAAAAGTTCTATTCAAAAGGTTCAAAGGAACATCTAAACAAGCCTGATGCATTTTGGAAACAAGTCCTGTGGACTGAAGAAGTTAAAATAGAACTTTCTGGCCGCATTTACAAGCTGTGATACTTGCCAAAGGGGGTGTTACTAAGTACTGACCATGCAGGATGCCCAAACTTTTGCTTCGAGCCCTTTTCCTTTTTTGTTATTTTGAAAATGTAAAAGACGGAAATAAAAAAGTTTTCTTGCTTAAAATATTAAAGAACTGTGTCGTCTTTAACTTTATGCCTTTTGGAAATCAATTCATCTTTTACTCGCTTAGCTATTCACAGTAACAGAAATGTTGACTGGGGTGATCAAACTTTTGCATGCCACTGTATTTAATAGACATATATACACTTAATGTCACTCTGTTTTTCACTATACTTACTTATTATGTATTTCATTTTTCTGCTGCCGTAAAGTTAACAAATTTCATGACGTATGCCAGTGATGTTAAATCTGATTCTGATTGTGGATAGACAGGGACTGATTAGGGATAGTCAGCATAGCTTTGTGCATGGTAGGTCATGTCTAACCAATCTTACAGAGTTTTTCAAGGCAGTCACCAGTAAAGTTGATGAAGGTAAGACAATTGTTGTCTACATTGACTTCAGCAAGGCATTTGACATGGTTCCGCATGGCAGATTGGTCAAAATTCAGTTGATTGGAATTATATTAGATTAGATTGTGAGGACAATCAGTCCTCGTTTATTGTCATTTAGAAATGCATGCATTAAAAAATGATACAATGTTCCTCCAGAATGATATCACAGAAACACAAGACAGACCAAGACTAAAACTGACAAAAACCACATAATTATAACATATAGTTACAACAGTGCAAAGCAATACCATAATTTGATAAGAGCAGACCATGGGCACGGTAAAAAAAAAGTCTCAAAGTCCTGATAGCCCCAACATCTCACGCAGACGGTGGAAGGGAGAAACTCTCCCTGCCATGAGCTTCCAGCTCCACAAACTTGTCGATGCAGCACCCTGGAACCAGATCACAGTCCGACTCTGAGTCCATCTGAAAACTTCGAGCTTCCGACCAGCCCTCCGACACCGAGCACCGAGCACCATCTCTGCCGAGCGCTTCGACCCCGGCCCCGGCCGCCAAGCAACAGGCAAAGCCGAGGATTCGGGGCCTTCCCCTCCGGAGATTTTGGATCACACAGTAGCAGCAGCAGTGAAGCAGGCATTTCAGAAGTTTCACCAGATGTTCCTCCGTGCTCTCACGTCTGCCTCCATTAAATCAGGATTGTGAATGGCCTCCTACTTGACAGATTACAGATATTCATCACCAGAGAGGCTGTGCATGCTGCGTCGCGCCACCATCTTCTCCTCCTCCCAACGTGCAAAGTGATGTAGCAAATTGGATTGGACATTGCCTTTGCAGGAGAAGCCAGAGAGTGGTAGTAGATGGTAGTAGAGTTGCCTCTCTGACTGGAGGTCTGTGACTAGTAGAGTGCCACAGGGATTGGTGCTGGGTCTATTGTTGTTTGTCATCTGTATCAACGATCTGGATGATAATGTAGTGAACTGGACAGCAAAGAGAACTATCAAAGCTTGCAGCGGGATCAGGACCAGCTGGAAGAATAGGCTAAAAAATGGCAGATGGAATTTAATGCAGACAATTGTGAGGTTTTACACTTTGGGAGGACCAACGAAGGTGGGGCTTACGCAGTGAATGGTAGGGCACTGAGGAGTGCAGTGATACAAAGATATCTGGGAATACAGGCCCATAATTAATTGATAGTGGCGTCACAGGTAAATACAGTCAAAAATAAAGTTTTTGGCACATTGACCTTCATAGATCAAAATATTGAGTACAGGAGTTGGGATGTTACGTTGAAGTTGTGTAAGACATTGGTGAAGCCTAATTTGGAGTATTGTGTGCAGCTTTAGTCACCTACCTACAGGAAAAATGTAAATAAGATTGAAAGAGAACAGAGAAAATTTACAAGGATGTTGCCAGGAATGGAGGGCCTGTGTTATAAGGAAAGATTGAATAGGTTAGAAGTTGATTCCCTAGAACGTAGAAGATTGAGGAGAGATTTGACAGAGGTATAAAAATTACAAGATGTACAAGATCTGATAGGGGTATAGATAGGGTAAATGCAAGCAGGCTTTTTTCACTGAGGGTGTGTGAGACTACAACTAGAGGTCATGGGTTAAGGGTGAAAGGTGAAATGTTAATGGGAACACGAGGGGAAACTTCTTCACTCAGAGAGTGGTGTGACTGTGGCACAAGCTGCCAGCACAAGTGATGGATGCAATTTTGATTTCAACCTTTAAGAGAAGTTTGGATAGGTACATGGATACAAGAGGTATGGAGGGCCATGGTCTGGGTGCAGATCGATGGAACTAGGCAGCTTAAATGGTACAGCAGAGACTAGATGGGCTGAAGAGCCTGCTTCTGTGTTGTACTTCTCTATGACTCTATGGTTCTATGATTACCAATACTAGTACAGTTCTACAAAACTGTGCATTAGTTCCTAATAGTTATCGACAGAGGTATTCATTCAGTGTACGCTGACGTGTTCTTTTGATTGATTATAAATGAACAAAACCAGCCCAGGTACCTAGTGCAGATAGTGGACTGGCTTTAAACACTGCTTTCAACAATTGCATCCTCTAAATCTTCATTTCAATTGTAACATTCAAGATGATTGTTGATACCTTCAGATTCTTATTGAAGTAGTGAAATCGTTATATTTTCACTCCTGGCCGTTTTTGACATCTCCAAGCCTGAATGCTTGAAATCCCAGTGAGCAAAACAGTTTTGAATTGTCTATATTTAATACTTGCCAACTATCAGTGACAAAAGTTACCATTTTTTGAACACAAACATGCAAGTTATACTATTTAAAAACTGTTTGCTCGATGTTCAATGCCTCTTAGATATTGCAACTGTATCCACATCAGCCACTTCCTGTAAAATTAGCAGCACAGAAATTTAAGTAATGATTAACATTTGTCCTCATGTAAATCCTGAAAGCAAATACGATACTGAAATAACCTTTTTATGAAAAGCAAAAGACAAACTGTAATACAATATCCAACACTGGGAAAAACAGCACCGCAGAACACAAAGTCCTACAATATATTGAGGGTCTTCTGCATTCCAAACAGAAATTGATTCATAAACTATTTCATCTACCTCTGCAGAAATACTCAAGTACAAAGTAATTGCATTCATGTTCTCACATTCAATCTGTTCCTTTTTTCTTCTTTTGCCCGTTCCGCTGCTGGCGTTCAGGGCAGCATTGAAGGTTTTCCATCTCTGGCAGCGTTCACTGCTTCCTTCATGCCTGTAGCTTCCCCTCAGTTTCTCTACTGTCAGTCATGCAAGTCCCAGGTAGAGACTCAGGAATACCGTTGCACTCAGATGTAGATGGATTCTTCATTGCTATTTCTGCAACAGTTGTGTTTGACCAATCAGGGTTGTTAGCCCTGAGCTGAAACTCTGTCCATTTAATGTAACAGAAATATAAACAGAATATATACAGTGCAGTACACTGAGTGTAGGAATAGAGTTTATTTTGTGAATTTGAAAGGTGACCCATTTACAATCTCCAGCTAAACAAGGTCTTGATGAGCTAATTACTTAAACTGCACATAATGTTGTTAGAATGAGTTGCTAGTTTTTTTATGCAAACACCTACTACAAGATAAAAATGCACGGTGAATGACTGGTCTCTCTTTAAAGTTGCTTTTTATGTTACAAAGGTGGGCAGAGCAATGGCTGATGGAATTTAATTCCATTAAACGTAAACTGGTGCATTCTAGAAAGACATGCATTGTGTATGTCCTGTACTGTAGTAGGGCCTACAATACAAGAGCATGGAGGTAATAATATACCTTTTTGTTGGCCACAATTGGAGTTGTGGCTTCAATTCTGGATGTCATTGTCTAGGAAGACATGATACACTTGAGAAGGCAGAACAAATTCACCATTATGTTGCCAGGGCTGGAGCATTTATGCACCAAGAACCACGGGATAGGCTAGGTTTGTTTCCTTGATGTAGATGAGACAGAGAGCGACCGGACAGAGGTAAACAATATTCTGCAGTGAACAGATAGGACAGATGATTCAAGACTTTACCCCATAGCAGTAATGTCTAAAACAAGAGAGGAAAGATTGAGACAAGGGTCAGGAGATTTACAGGGCAGCTGAGAATTATTTTTCTCCCATCTTTTTTCCTGTCAGCAGTATTCCAAGGCTTCTTTGACAGCACTCCGCAAATTTAACACCATCATCTCTTGCTAAATCCAAAAGGAAGCAAAGTGTATGGAAATACCACAATCTTCCCCTGCCATGGAAATTTTTATCTGTTTTAACACTGAAGGAATCCGGACACTCCCCAGTTAATAGCATTGAGACAAACATATTAAATGACACAGATCAACATGTTGTCTCACCCCCAACTCTGTGAAATTAGAAGTACACAATTCTTCACTGTCTTGCCAGTAATCCCCACATCCTAAGACTGAATTTAAGACAAATCCAATTTGAGAGGGAAGTTCGGCATGGTTAGGGTGTCTTTTACACTAAACTTACAAAATCAGCAGAAATTATTTCCATCAAGATTTAGTCAATATTTACCAGCAATAATGGTGTAACACCTTTCACACAAGGGTCAATTCCATCTACAACAGTTGTCCTGTCTTCAGGTTAAATTACTGTGTATCCAGATTGGCAGCTTTGAAAGTGTGGGCAGGGAAATGTTTTAAAAAGTCATGAAAATACATCAGGCAAAGGTCAGTAATCTGAAGCCCGAGGATTGCAGATACACACAAAAGCGGAGCCCAAAGTACTTGAACAGAGCACAGAAGAGGCTCAGGGAGAAGGGAATCTGCAAATTGGAAAATTATACATCCTGCCTCTGCTCTGGTTTGTCTAAAACCACATAACGATGTTTAACAGTGAAATTTATATGAATCTCATTTATCGTCATAATACTGGCTTGCTGGCATCCACAAGTAGATGTACAGTACCCTAGTTATTATTGTGGGTTGGATGGATGAACCATATGGTTAAAGTGCTACCACAAGAAGTTTGAAAGACAATAATCTGAATAATACATCGGGTTTTATCATGATAATGTATCAGACTTGACTTAGAGCCAAGGGTAACAAAATGTCAGTAGACTGTGGCTGATAAAATGTCCCTGAAATATCAAGTATTTGACTCCAGAGAAAATTGGTGTCTTCATTTAAGTAAGAACAGATATTTTAAATTGCAAACACACTGTTTTTAGACATCACTACTGAATTTAAATGATTAGAAGGTGATTTCTAAGATAGGGAATGATCTGAGGCCAAGTGCTGGAAAATGGAATTAATATGGATGGATACCCACCAGCCAGTCTAGGCGTAATGAGCTGAATGGCATGTCCCTGTGCAATATGAATCAAAAGGGCTACTTACAAAAGATGATCACATGGAAATAATTCTTACATAACCAGGCTTTCTTGCATAACTCCCAGTGATTACCATGTGTTTTGCACTTATTTTCTGCTCTGTGCTGTGAAGATATTATTGGAAAATGTCAAAAAGGCCTGCAGTTACCCCTTGGGGTAAATGAAAAGAAAAAGAGGAAGCATTTATGTTTATCGATAACACACAAAGTCAAGCTGTTGGTAAAACTTGACAGCAGTGTAAATGTGAAGCATCTGACAGAGGAGCGAGCACTGTAAGGGTCATGTTTTTTGACTTCTCCAGTGCGTTCAACACCATCCGCCCTGCTCTGCTGGGGGAGAAGCTGACAGCGATGCAGGTTGATGCTCCCCTGGTATCATGGATTCTTGTTTACCTGACTGGCAGACCACAGTACGTGTGCTGGCAACACCGTGTGTCAGACAGAGCATCAAGTGTACCATCAAACTTTACAACTCCTCCCTTGGAGGCTCAGACACCCTGAGCCAATAGGCTGGTCCTGGATTTATTTCATAATTTACATATTACTATTTAACTATTTATGGTTCTATTACTATTTATTATTTATGGTGCAACTGTAATGAAAACCAATTTCCCCTGGGATCAATAAAGTATGACTATGACTATGACTATGGTGTAGGTATGACCACCATCTTGGACCCAAAGGGACAGAAGGACAACTGTTAAAGTTCTCTGTTGAAAGTAATGAACAGAAGTTAATAAAAAATAGAAAAACACTGCATAAAGTGAAAAATGAAGATCTTGATCGTGTTTGAAAGAGTGGATTAGTCAGCGTCGGAGTGAACTGCTTAACATTATGCTGATCATGAAACAAGCCAAGATCCATCACAATGAACTGAAAATTGAAAGTAATTATGAATATTCAGCAGGCTGGTTGCAGAAATTTAAGAAAAGGCACCGCTTTAAACTCTTAAAGATTTGTGGTGATCACGAAGCAGCAGAGAAACTTACTGATGACTTTGTCAAGATCTTAGCTGATGAAAATCTAATGCCAGAGTAAGCCTGATGTTCCTCCTCATAATGATGATGTACAATGTGGTTCTCACATTGATGTGGTTGTAGTGTTTGGTGCTGCATTTGTCCCCTTTAGTAAGTGAAGATCTTTATATTGTTTGGCAATTACAAAACATTATTTTTGCATGAAATCTAAATTTCATCTCCACTGAAAATCCCAATTTGAGTGTAACGTGACCAGCGTCATTATTGCGTTAAAAATAAAATGTTGACTTTTTCAGAGTTTTTATTACATTCACCTGTGACTAAATTCCATCTTGTTTTTATACCTGAACATAAAACCTGAAATAAAAAGGTAAACTACAAATACAGTGCACTTCTAATCAATAGAAGTGCATCATAGGTGGAGACTGAAAACCTGTCATTTTTGTTATTCAACAGCTGATTCAGGTTTTCTCTCCCCATGCTGCTGTGCTCCTTCTGTTACCCTGCACACATTATAGCTTCACTATATTAATGGTATGGAATCATTTTTATCATTAAGTATATATGTCTGATGAACAAGTGTAAGACAAAGACTGCTTACCAGTAGCACATAAATTCAGAGTTGGGAATAATGGTGATGCCAAACAGCCACTGACTGTCCACCTGAGCGGCCAAGGTAGTGATAGATTACCTTTCTGATGGTTCAATGTACACATTATCGTTTCATGCACAAAATTGTTAAAAACATTTTGTATGAAACTACCTTCAGGTATATGTATAAACTGTACATGTAATGTGATTCTTCCATCAGGAAGGAAGTACAGGAGCCTGAAGGCACACACTCAGTGATTCAGGAACGGCTTCTTCCCCCTCTGCCATCTGATTCCTAAGTGGACATTGAACCCATGAACACTACCTCATTACTTTTTCATTTTTTACTTTATTTTGCACTACTTACCTTAATTTAACTATTTAATGTACATATATATACTTAATGTGATTCTGTTTTTTCCTATATTTCTCATGTAATGCATTGTACTGCTGTTGCAAAGTTAACAAATTTCACAACATATGCCTGTGATATTAAACCTGACTCTGTTTTTCTGATCCTGGGATTTACATGGGTTTTGTGCTTAGACTTGGGTCCCATCCCCAAGGTATCTCATTACGTAGATGCAAATATTTCAAAATCTGAAATCTGAAACACTTCCAGATGCAAGCATTTCAGATGAGGGGTGCTCAACCTGCAATTCCATTAGTGCTCAGTTGTTCCGGCTATAACAGTACATCAGCTAGAATTCACTTCCCATAGCATTGCTCATGGACAGAAACTTAAATCAAAAGATGCTGTTGTTTATTATGTTGTCTGCATTTGAGAAAAAAGGCATTAAAGCATATATATTAAACACACTGAGCCAAATAAATTCATTATTAAACCCTACAACACATAGCCATAGTCATACTTTATTGACCCTGGGGGAAATTGGTTTTCGTTACAGTTGCACCATAAATAATTAAATAGTAATAAAATCATAAATAATTAAATATTAATATGTAAATCATGCCAGGAAATAAGTCCAGGACCAGCCTATCGACTCAGGGTGTCTGACCCTCCAAGGGAGGAGTTGTAAAGTTTGATGGCCACAGGCAGGAATGACTTCCTATGACGCTCTGTGTTGCATCTCGGTGGAATGAGTCTCTGGCTGAATGTACTCCTGTGCCCAACCAGTACATTATGTAGTGGATGGGAGACATTGTCCAAGATGGCATGCAACTTGGACAGCATCCTCTTTTCAGACACCACCGTCAGAGAGTCCAGTTCCATCCCCACAACATCACTGGCCTTACGAATGAGTTTGTTGATTCCGTTGGTGTCTGTTACCCTCAGCCTGCTGCCCCAGCACACAACAGCAAACATGATAGCACTGGCCACCACAGACTCGTAGAACATCCTCAACATCGTCCGACAGATGTTAAAGGACCTCAGTCTCCTCAGGAAATAGAGACGGCTCTGACCCTTCTTGTAGACAGCCTTAGTGTTCTTTGACCAGTCCAGTTTATCGTAAATTCGTATCCCCAGGTATTTGTAATCCTCCACCATGAAAACACTGACCCCCTGGATGGAAACAGGGGTCACAGGTGCCTTAGCTCTCCTCAGGTCTACCATCAGCTCCTTAGTCTTTTTCACATTAAGCTGCAGATAATTCTGCTCACACCATGCGACAAAGTTTCCTACCGTAGCCCTGTACTCAGCCTCATCTGCCTTGCTGATGCATCCAACTATGGCAGAGTCATCAGCAAACTTCTGAAGATGACAAGAGTCTGTGCAGTAGTTGAAGTCCGAGGTGTAAATGGTGAAGAGAAAGGGAGACAAGACAGTCCCCTGTAGAGCCCCAGTGCTGCTGATCACTCTGTCGGACACACAGTGTTGCAAGCACACATACTGTGGTCTGCCAGTCAGGTAATCAAGAATCCATGACACCAGGAAAGCATCCACCTGCATCGCTGTCAGCTTCTCCCCCAGCAGAGCAGGGCGGATGGTGTTGAACACACTGGAGAAGTCAAAAAACATGACCTCACAGTGCTCGCTGGCTAATCCAGCTGGGTGTAGACACGGTTCAGCAGGTAGACGATGGCATCCTCAACTCCTAGTCGGGGCTGGTAGGCGAACTGGAGGGGATCTAAGTGTGGCCTGACCATAGGCTGGAGCAGCTCCAGAACAAGTCTCTCCAGGGTCTTCATGATGTGGGAGGTCAATGCCACCGGTCTGTAGTCATTGAGGCCGCTGGGACGCAGCGTCTTCAGCACAGGGACGAGGCAGGACGTCTTCCACAGCACAGGAACCCTCCGGAGCCTCAGGCTCAGGTTGAAGACATGGCGAAGTACTCCACATAGCTGAGGGGCACAGGCTTTGAGCACCCTGGTTCTGACACCATCCGGTCCTGCAGCCTTGCTTGGGTTGAGACGTTTCAGCTGCCTTCTCACCTGTTCAGCTGTGAAGCCCACTGTGGTGGTTTCATGTGGGGAAGGGGTATAGTCATGAGAGCAGGGTGGGGGACTGTGAGGAGGGGTAGGAGGAGAGAGTGGAATATGTGTTGGTTGGGGGCCGACAACAGATGACTCATGTGGAGGATGGGCAATGTCAAATCTGTTAAAGAACAGGTTAAGTTCGTTGGCCCTGTCCACACTGCCTTCAGCTCCTCTGTTGCTAGTTTGCCGGAACCCAGTGATGGTCCTCATCCCACTCCAGACCTCTCTCATGTTGTTCTGCTGGAGTTTCCACTCAGGCTTCCTCCTATACCTGTCTTTAGCCTCCCTGATCCTGGCTTTCAGGTACTTCTGTATTGCCCTCAGCTCCACCCTATTTCCATCTCTAAACGCCCTCTTTTTAGCATTCAGGATGTCCTTAATGTCCTTTGTTACCCATGGCTTGTTACTTGAATAACAAAGGACAGTTCTTGTCGGAACATTGCAGTCCACACAGAAGTTGATGTAATCCATGATGCACTCTGTGAGCCCATCAATATCCTCTCCATGTGGCTCACAGAGTGCCTGCCAGTCTGTCACCTCAAAACAACCCTGGAGCACCTCATAAGCTTCCTCCAACCATTTCCTCACTGTCCTTGAGGTTGCAGGTTTACTCTTCACCAGAGGCACGTAGCAGGGTTTTAGATGCACCAGGTTGTGATCTGACCTTCCCAGTGGGGGGAGGGGAGAGGAGCTGTATGCATCCTTAACGTTAGCATACATCAAATTCAGAGTCCTCTCCCCTCTGGTTGTATAGCTCGCATACTGAGATCATAAACAGAGATCCAGTAAATGATTAAAGGAAGCAATCTTTCTTTTGAAAGAGCTGACCATTACCTACTGACTTGTTGGATTCCACTGTGAGCAGAGGTTCAGTGGTACCACTCTTGCTTCTAAATCAAGGTCAGAAGTTGTAGCCCAACTCCAGAGACTGGGAGGATGACTGAAGTTGAAACCGGTGCAGTACTGAAGGAGTACTGTATGAAAGTTGCTGGTGAACGCAGCAGGCCAGGCAGCATCTCTAGGAAGAGGTGCAGTCGACGTTTCAGGCCGTGACCCTTCGTCAGGACTAACTGAAGGAAGAGTGAGTAAGAGATTTTAAAGTTGGAAGGGGAGGGGGAGATCCAAAATGACAGGAGAAGACAGGAGGGGGAGGGATGGAGCCAAGAGCTGGACAGGTGATAGGCAAAAGGGATACGAGAGGATCATGGGACAGGAGGTCCGGGAAGAAAGACAAGCGGTGGGGGGAACCCAGAGGATGGGCAAGGGGTATATTCAGAGAGACAGAGGGAGAAAAAGGAGAGTGAGAGAAAGAATGTGTGTATAAAAATAAGTAACAGATGGGGTACAAGGGGGAGGTGGGGCATTAGCGGAAGTTAGAGAAGTCGATGTTCATGCCATCAGGTTGGAGGCTACCCAGACGGAATATAAGGTGTTGTTCCTCCAACCTGAGTGTGGCTTCATCTTTACAGTAGAGGAGGCCGCGGATAGACATGTCAGAATTCCACATCCCACTCCCATTCTGAAACGTCGACTGCACCTCTTCCTAGAGATGCTGCCTGGCCTGCTGCGTTCACCAGCAACTTTGATGTGTGTTGCTTGAATTTCCAGCATCTGCAGAATTCCTGTTGAGTACTGTATAAGGTGCCTTTTTTTGGATGGGACGTTAAACTGGAGCCTCGGACTGAGTGAAGAAGACCCCACACAGAAATAATACTTAACCCTTAAATGACATCATTTAAAGCACAGGTTGTGGTTTATGGGAGCTTGCTGTGTACACAGGAACAGTGGAATTTCTCACATTACAATCCACAATAGATTCTGGTTAATTGGGCTATTGGTTAATCAGGGCAGCTACTTATTCAGGACAAATTTTAAAGAACAAAAACAAAGCAAGAAAATAGCTGGGATTTCCTTCATTTATTTGGGACACTATGCTGCTTAATTGAGGCAGGAGACTATTGCCGAACGTTTTCTAACTAGTGTCAGTCACATGCACGTCATGTGGCCATTAAATATTACATAGTGTTTAAAGCAAGCAGTTTTTAAATAGCATTGGTAGCATGTTTATGTTCAAAAAGCAATGATTTTTGTCACTGATAGTTGACGAGTAATAAACCATTAGATAAATTACTCTCTGCTTTTTCATGTATTCAGGCTTGGAATGCCAGAACTGGCATTTTACTCCTTCAACAAGTTAGGCACTATGAAGAATTTGAAGACATTGACAATCATCTTGAATGTTACAATGGAAATGAAGATGTGGAGGATACAATTGTCCAAAGCATTGTATGAAGGCAATCCATTATCTGCAATAGGTGTCTGCTCTGACTTTGCTCATTTATAATCCATCAAAAGAATAAGTCAGTGTACAATGATTGAATTCCTCTGTCAATAACTATCAGGAACTAATACACAGTTTTATACTGCTCTACCAGTATTGGTCATGTTCTAATTTGTTCTGTATTTCTTTTAACTACATAATTTTTTTTACACAGTTTGTCTTTTTATACCTTTTTAACTACTTCCATGAAACTTCGGCTAATTGGGACAGCTGCTTATTGGAACAAAATATACTGGTCCTGAGTGTGTCCCAATTAACTGGAATCCACTGTATTTCAAAAGTATTTCTGTCTCTGCAAAGTGCCAATAAGTCATTCCGAGATTACGATTAACACCTTGTATAAGATTCTCACTTTTCCCAGACTGGAAATCCTGCTGTACATCACAAACACTGTTTATTCTCTATGTCAAAGGTATCCTTACAAGAGTACACTGCAGTCAACCCCAATGTATCTGCGTTTTCCAGCAGCATTCACAGGTGAGTGGCTGGGTTGTGAGGCCTGGGTGCTACTTCCCCATCACTAACCCAGTGGTGTTGAAGTCAACGATGCACAGTGGTGTAGATAATACAGCTGCAGTCCAGAGACCTGGGTTCAGTCCTGGCCTCCAGTACTTCTGTTGAGAGTTAACATGTTTTCCCTGTCACCACATGTATTTCCTCTGTGGGCTCTGCTTTCCTCCTACATCCCAAAGATATGCAGGTTGGTGGGTTAACTGGCCACAGTAGAATGACTTGAATGTTTCAGCATGTGGTGGAAGCTAAGTGCATTGATGTGAATGTGGGGATTAGTGTAAATGGTAGCTGATGTTCAGTGTAGACTCATTGGGCCCAGGCTCCGGTTTTCATGCCGTATCTCTCTATCACTCCATGGCAGAGAGCACAAAATTGAGCAGATACTTGGAAGCCCTCACTTCGGGAAGTCTGATCACCTGGCTGTACTTCTACTCCCTGAGTAAAGGCAGAGATTGAAAACTGCAGCACCAGCAATGAGGACCAAGAAGGTATGGACAAGGGAAGCACAGGAGCACCTACAGGACTGCTTTGAATCGGTGGACTGGGCTGTATTCAGGGATTCATCTTTGAATCTGGATGAATATGCTGCAGTTACCGACTTCATTAAAACCTGTGTGGATGAGTGTGTGCCTACAAAGACTCACTGAACATTCCCAACCAAAAGCCCTGATGAACCAGGATGTTCGTCGTCTGCTAAAGGATTGATCTGTGACATTCAAGTCTAGCAACCCAGGTATGATTTGCGGAGGGCTATTCAAGGGCAAAGAGACAATTTTGAATGAGGTTAGAGGTGATATCAGATGCATGGCAACTCTGGCAGAGTCTGCAAAACATTACTTCCTACAAAGCGAAACCCAATAGTATGAATGGCAGCTATGTTTCACTACCAGATGAACTCGATGCTTTCTATGTACGCTTTGAAAGGGAGAACACAACTACAGCTGTGAAGATCTCTGCTACATCTGATGACCTTGTGATCTCCGTCTCAGAGGCTGATGTTAGACTGTCTTTAAAGAGAGTGAACCCTCACAAGGCAGAATATCCCGATGGAGTACCTGTTCCAACCAACTAGCGGGAGTATTCAAGGACGTTTTCGCCTCTCACTGCTACAGGCAGAAGAACCCACTTGTTTCAAAAAGGCAACAATTACACCTGTGCCTAAAAAGAATAATGTGAGCTGCCTTAACGACTATCGCCCGGAAGCACTCACTTCGACAGTGATGAAAAGCTTTGAGAGGTTGGTTATGACTAGACTGAACTCCTGCCTCAGCAAGGACCTGGACCCATTGCAATTTGCCTATCATCACAATAGGTCAGCGGCAGATGCAATTTCAATGGCTCTCCACACAGCTTTACACCATCTACGTCAGGAAGCTTTTATTGACTACAGCTCAGCATTTAATACCATCATTCCCACAATCCTGATTGAGAAGTTGCAGAACCTGGGCCTCCGTACCTCCCTCTGCAATTGGATTCTCGACTTCCTAACCGGAAGACAACAATCTCTGGGGTACTGCAAGCCTGTGTTCAGAATCTGTGTGGATTGGTGATAACATATCCTCCTCGCTGATGATCAACACTGGTGCACCTCAGGGGTGTGTGCTTAGCCCTCTGCTCTACTCTCTGTATACACATGACTGTGTGGCTAGGCATAGCTCAAATACCATCTATAACTTTGCTGATGATACAACCATTGCTGGTAGAATCTCAGGTGGTGACGAGAGGGTGTACAGGAGTGAGATATGCCAACTAGTGGAGTGGTGCCACAGCAACAACCTGGCACTCAATGTCAGTAAGACGAAAGAGCTGATTGTGGACTTCAGGAAGGGTAAGACGAAGGAACACATACCAATCCTCATAGAGGGATCAGAAGTGGAAAGTGTGAGCAGCTTCAAGTTCCTGGGTGTCAAGATCTCTGAGGATCTAACCTGGTCCCAACATATCAATGTAATTATAAAGAAGGCAAGACAGCAGCTATACTTTATTTGGAGTTTGAAGAGATTTGGCATGTCAACAAATACACTCAAAAACTTCTATAGATGTACCGTGGAGAGCATTCTGACAGGCTGCATCACTGTCTGGTATGGAGGGGCTACTGCACAGGACAGAGAGAAGCTGCAGAAGGTTGTAAATCTAGTCAGCGCCATCTTGGGCACTAGCCTACAAAGTACCCACGACATCTTTAGGAAGCGGTGTCTCAGAAAGGCAGCGTCCATTATTAAAGACCTCCAGCACCCAGGGCATGCCCTTTTCTCACTGTTACCATCAGGTAGGAGGTACAGAAGCCGGAAGGCACACACTCAGTGATTCAGGAACAGCTTCTTCCCCTCTGCCATCCGATTCCTAAATGGACATTGAACCCTTGGACACTATCTCACTTTTTTTTAATATACAGTATTTCTGTTTTTGCATTTTTCCCGTTTATTCCATATACATAATTGATTTATTAGTTTATTTATTATTATTATGTTTTATTTTGTTTAATATTATGTTTTCTCTCTGCTAGATTATGTGTTGCAATAAACTGCTGCTTCGAAGTCAACAAATTTCACGTCACATGCCAGTGATAATAAACCTGATTCTGAATCTACCCTGGCATTGCCTGCAGTTTAGAAACAAGAGACCACAGATGCAACAAAACAACACCTGCAACACTTGGCCCCGGTCACCATGTCTCCTTCCACTCCACTCTCTCCATCTGCCCCTTATGCCACAACTCATTATACTGGCTTCCCTCTGTTCTATTCCCCTCTGCTCTCCCACACTCCTCTCTTTATCCCATGATTCACCTTCCTCTCCTATCAAATTCCATCATATTCAGCCCTTGTCACCTCCACCAATCAGCTCCCAGCTTCTAGCCCTATTCTATCACCCCCAGTTACATGGATCCACCTATCACCTGCCAGCTCTCACCCCACCCCTTCCTCCTCCTCTTTCTACTGACCATCTCCCTATATCTTTCAGTTCAGAATAATGGACTTGACCCAAAACATCACATGTCCAATTCCCCCCACAGATGCTGCTGATTCATTTCATTCCTCCAGTGGTTTGAGAATTGCTCAGCATTTATTAGTTTAACCTGTTGCACAAAATTTTATGCAGCAATTTATCAAAAGTTTAGGAAATTAGCATTAACTCCAATATTTTGTGATCTATCCATTGTAATCAAGCTGTTGTGGCGACCCACTTTCTACACAAGCGAACCGGCTCACAAAATAGCCTGCGTGCAGGGAGAGACTTTTGTAATGCACCTCTGACGTCATTTCCGCCCAGAGAGGGCTGGAAGGGAACTGCTTAAAAGCCAGTGCCGCGAAGTTTGAATAAACGAATCTCGAGTGCGACTTACAGACTGCGTGTCGTTATTTCTAGCTCTGTGTGTAGCACATCACTACATTGGTGACCCCAACGGTCCAAACGGAATTTGGACCAAAGATGATCGACTCTTCATCTGTTCACACAGTTTTGCTAAAACTGCCAACTTTCTGGACGCTGCGACCACACACGTGGTTTGACCAAGCAGAAGCCCAGATTCGGCAGATATCTTCTGATTCCACACGTTACTATTACGCGGTGAGCTCCCTTGACCAGGAGACAGCCGCACGGGTTGGGGATTTCATACAGCCACCCCCTGAAGAAGGCAAATATGCAGCATTCAAAGCGCTGCTCATAGAGACCTTTGGCCTCTCATGGTATGAGCGAGGTGCCCGCTTGCTGCACCTGGACTGTTTGGAAGACAGGCTGCTGTCAGCATTAATGAACGAGATGCTGGCCCTGGCTGAAGGACACAAGCCCTGCCTCATGTTTGAGCAGGTGTTCCTAGAACAACTGCCCGAGGACATACATCTGCTGCTGGCCGATGCAGATTTCAGTAACCCCCGGAAGGTGGCGGCCCGGGCAGATGTGCTGTGGAAAGCCAAGAGGGAGAGCGGGGCGTCCATCGGACAGATTACCAAGCCACACGCCCAACAGCAGGCCAGATCAGGCCCAGCAACGGAGCGCACACAACCCAGAGGCAGGAGTGAGGAGGCCAATGGACAGTGGTGTTTCTACCACCAGCGGTGGGGCACAGAAGCTCGCCATTGTCGCCCGCCCTGCAAGTTCCCAGGAAACGCCAGGGCCAGCCGCCGCTAATGGCTACGGGACAAACAGTCGGGACGCCGGTTCTTGGTCAACACCGGAGCGGAGATCAGCGTCGTACCCCCCGACGGGGTATGACACCCACAACAGGGCGACGGGACCCACCCTGAAGGCCACAAACAGCAGCACGATTCGGACCTACGGCACCCGCACAGTGCAGCTAAAGTTTGGCGCCAGCCAGTTCACGTGGGACTTCACACTGGCCGCAGTGGCCCAACCACTCCTGGGGGTGGACTTCTTGCAAGCCCACAGCCTGCTGGTTGACTTGCAAGGGAAAAGACTGGTTCATGCCTAGACTTTTCAGACATTCTCCCTGGGTGAAGCCAAGTTGCCGGCCCCACACCTGGACTCCATCATGCTGTCTGACAATGAATTCATCAGAATCCTGGCGGACTTTCCATCGGTTCTGGCACTGCAGTTCACGGCAGCCATGACCAGACACAGAGTACAGCACCACATTCCGACCCAGGGACCACCCCTCCACACCCACGCATGAAGGCTCCCCCCGGACAAGCTCCGCCTGGCGAAGGAGGAGTTCAAGAGGATGAAGGAATTGGGAATCGTACGGCGGTCCGACAGCCCATGGGCCTCCCCCTTGCACATGGTGCCCAAAGCAGCCAGGGGCTGGAGACCATGTGGCGACTACCGCAGACTGAACGAGGCTACAACTCCAGACTGCTATCCCGTGCCGCACATACAGGACTTCACAGCAAACCTGCATGAGGCAAGCATCTTTTCCAAAGTAGACCATGTCCGGGGGTACCATCGAATCCCGGTACACCCTAAAGACATCCCCAAAACAGCACTCATCACCCCGTTCGGCCTGTTCGAATTCCTCCGAATGTGGTTCGGCCTGAAGAATGCCACACAGACGTTCCAGCGACTAATGAATGCGGTGGGTCGTGACCTGGACTTTGCATTCATCTATTTGGACGACATCCTCATAGCCAGCAGTAGTTGTCAGGAGCATCTGTCCCACCTCTGCCAGCTCTACTCCCGCCTGAGTGATTTCGGCCTCACGATCAACCCAGCCAAATGTCAGTTCAGACTCGACACCATCGACTTCCTGGGCCACAGGATTACCAAAATACGGGGCAACACCTCTGCCCGCCAAGGTAGACGCGATCCGCCACTTTGCCCGGCCCAACACAGTCAAAGGCCTGCAGGAGTTTGTTGGTATGGTGAACTTCCACCACCGCTTCCTCCCCTCAGCAGCCCGTATCATGCACCCTTTGTACACCCTGATGTCGGGTAAAGGCAAGGACATTACTTGGGACGAAGAGGCCGCGGCCACGTTCATTAAAGCCAAGGTAGCCTTGGCAGATGCCACGATGCTGGTGAACCCCAGAACGGATGTTCCAACTGCCCTCACAGTGGATGCATCCAACACAGCAGTCGGTGGGGTGCTGGAGCAACTCATTGAGAGGCACTGGCAACCCCCGCCATTCTTCAGCAGGCACCTACAGCCACCCGAACTCAAGTACAGTGCTTTCGACCGGGAGCTGTTGGTACTATATCTGGCAATCCGGTATTTCAGGTACTTCTTAGAAGGCAGGCCGTTCACCGCGTTCACAGACCACAAACCGTTGACCTTCGCGTTCACGAAGGCGTCCGATCCCTGGTCAGCCCACCAGCAGTGACATCTGTCCTACATCTCCGAGTACATGACGGACATAGAACATAGAACATAGAACAGTACAGCACAGTTCAGGCCCTTCGGCCCACAATGTTTTGCCAACCCTCAAACCCTGCCTCTCATATAAGCCCCCACCTTAGATTCCTCCATATACCTGTCTAGTAGTCTCTTAAAATTCACTAGTGTATCTGCCTCCACCACTGAAGGCAGTGCATTCCATGCACCAACCACTCTCTGAGTAAAAAACCTTCCTCTAATATCCCCCTTGAACTTCCCACCCCATACCTTAAAGCCATGTCCTCTTGTATTGAGCAGTGGTGCCCTGGGGAAGAGGCGCTGGCTATCCACTCTATCTATTCCTCTTATTATCTTGTACACCTCTATCATATCTCCTCTCATCCTCCTTCTCTCCAAAGAGTAAAGCCCTAGCTCCCTTAATCTCTGATCATAATGCATACTTTCTAAACCAGGCAGCATTCTGGTAAATCTCCTCTGTACCCTTTCCAATGCTTCCACATCCTTCCTATAGTGAGGTGACCAGAACTGGACACAGTACTCCAAGTGTGGCCTAACCAGAGTTTTATAGAGCTGCATCATTACACGCAACTCTTAAACTCTATCCCTCGACTTATGAAAGCTAACACCCCATAAGCTTTCTTAACTACCCTATCCACCTGTGAGGCAACTTTCAGGGATCTGTGGACATGTACCCCCAGATCCCTCTGCTCCTCCACACTACCAAGTATCCTGCCATTTACTTTGTACTCTGCCTTGGAGTTTGTCCTTCCAAAGTGTACCATCTCACACTTCTCCGGGTTGAACTCCATCTGCCACTTCTCAGCCCACTCCTGCATCCTATCAATGTCTCTCTGCAATCTTTGACAATCCTCTACACTATCTACAACACCACCAACCTTTGTGTCATCTGCAAACTTGCCAACCCACCCTTCTACCCCCACATCCAGGTCGTTAATAAAAATCACGAAAAGTAGAGGTCCCAGAATAGAACCTTGTGGGACACCACTAGTCACAATCCTCCAATCTGAATGTACTCCCTCCACCACCACCCTCTGCCTTCTGCAGGCAAGCCAATTCTGAATCCACCCAGCCAAATTTCCCTGGATCCCATGCCTTCTAACTTTCTGAATAAGCCTACCGTGTGGAACCTTGTCAAATGCCTTACTAAAATCCATATAGGTCACATCCACTGCACTACCCTCATCTATATGCCTGGTCACCTCCTCAAAGAACTCTATCAGGCTTGTTAGACATGATCTGCCCTTCACAAAGCCATGCTGACTGTCCCTGATCAGACCACGATTCTCTAAATGCCTATAGATCCTATCTCTAAGAATCTTTTCCAACAGCTTTCCCACCACAGACATAAGGCTCACTGGTCTATAATTACCCGGACTATCCCTACTACCTTTTTTGAACAATGGGACAACATTCGCCTCCCTCCAATCCTCCGGTACCATTCCCGTGGACAACGAGGACATAAAGATCCTAGCCAGAGGCTCAGCAATCTCTTCTCTCGCCTCGTGGAGCAGCCTGGGGAATATTCCGTCAGGCCCCGGGGACTTATCTATCCTAATGTATTTTAACAACTCCAACACCTCCTCTCCCTTAATATCAACATGCTCCAGAACATCAACCTCACTCATATTGTCCTCACCATCATCAAGTTCCCTCTCATTGGTGAATACCAAAGAGAAGTATTCATTGAGGACCTTGCTCACTTCCACAGCCTCCAGGCACATCTTCCCACCTTTATCTCTAATCGGTCCTACCTTCACTCCTGTCATCCTTTTTTTCTTCACATAATTGAAGAATGCCTTGGGGTTTTCCTTTACCCTACTTGCCAAGGCCTTCTCATGCCCCCTTCTTGCTCTTCTCAGCCCCTTCTTAAGCTCCTTTCTTGCTTCCCTATATTCCTCAATAGACCCATCTGATCCTTGCTTCCTGAACCTCATGTATGCAGCCTTCTTCCACCTGACTAGATTTTCCACCTCACTTGTCACCCATGGTTCCTTCACCCTACCATTCTTTATCTTCCTCATCGGAACAAATTTATCCCTAACATCCTGCAAGAGATCTCTAAACATCAACCACATGTCCATAGTACATTTCCCTGCAAAAACATCATCCCAATTCACACCCGCAAGTTCTAGCCTTATAGCCTCATAATTTGCCTCTCCCCAATTAAAAATTTTCCTGTCCTTTCTGATTCTATCCTTTTCCATGATAATGCTAAAGGCCAGGGAGCGTTGGTCACTGTCCCCCAGATGCCCACCCACTGAGAGATCTGTGACCTGACCTGGTTCATTACCTAGTACTGCATTCCCCCTGGTCAGCCTGTCCACATACTGTGACAGGAATCCGTCCTGGACACACTTAACAAACTCTGCCCCATCTAAACCCTTGGAACTAATCAGGTGCCAATCAATATTAGGGAAGTTAAAGTTACCCATGATAACAACACTGTTATTTTTGCACCTTTCCAAAATCTGCCTCCCAATCTGCTCTTCTGTATCCCTGCTGCTACCAGGGGGCCTATAGAATGTCCCCAGTAGAGTAACTGCTCCCTTCCTGTTCCTGACTTCCACCCATATTGACTCAAAAGAGAATCCTGCTACATTACCCACCCTTTCTGTAGCTGTAATAGTATCCCTGACCAGTAATGCCACCCCTCCTCCCCTTTTTCCGCCCTCTCTATCCCTTGTAAAGCACTGAAATCCAGGAATATTGAGAATCCATTCCTGCCCTGGTGCCAGCCAAGTCTCTGTAATGGCCACTACATCATAATTCCATGTATGTATCCAAGCTCTCAGTTCATCACCTTTGTTCCTGATGCTTCTTGCATTGAGGTACACACACTTCAGCCCTTCTACTTTACTGTCTTTACACTGTTTATTCTGCTTCTCTTTCCTCAAAGCCGTGTCTCCAGCATGTCTCAGGAAAGGACAACATCGTGGTGGACGCACTCTCCAGACCAGCTATCCAGGCCCTGTCCCAGGGGGTGGACTATGCAGCACTAGCGGAAGCGCAGCAGGCAGACGATGAGATGTCCAGCTACAGGACCGCAGTCTCGGGTTTGCAGCTGCAAGACTTCATCGTAGGCCCAGGTGAGAGGACCCTCCTGTGTGACGTAGCTACCGGCCAACCTCGCCCCATCGTCCCGGCAGCCTGGTGGCGGCGAGTTATTGACTCCATACACAGCTTGGTGCATCCATCTATCAGGACAACCGTCCGATTGGTCTCCAGCAAATTTGTGTGGCACAGACTTCGCGAACAGGTCAGCAAATGGGCCAAAACATGCACGCAGTGCCAAACGGCCAAGGTGCAGCGGCACACCAAAGCCCCGCCGCAGCGGTTCGAACCCACCCGCCGGAGGTTCGACCACATTCGTGTGGATATCGTGGGGCCCCTGCCAGTGTCGCGAGGAGCGCGGTACCTCCTAACTATGATAGACCGGTTCACCAGATGGCCAGAGACAGTCCCGCTCACCGACACCACCTCCGAATCCTGCACCCGAGCACTGATCGCAACCTGGGTAGCACGCTTCAGGATACCGGCCCACATTACCTCCGACAGGGGCGCCCAGTTCACCTCCAGCCTGTGGTCGGCTATGGCCAGCCTGTTGGGAACACAATTACACCACACAACTGCCTACCACCCACAGTCGAACGAACTGGTGGAACGCTTCCACCGTCACTTAAAGTCGGCTCTCATGGCCCGCCTGGAGGGGCCTAACTGGGTTGACGAACTTCCCTGGGTCCTGCTTGGAATCCGCACGGCACCCAAGGAGGATCTGCACACCTCGTCGGCCGAGTTGGTGTACGGCACACTCCTGGTCGTCCCAGGAGTGTTCATACCAGCCTCAAGGGGGCAAGAGGAAGAACCCGCAGCAGTCCTGGACAGACTATGCTAAAGGCTCGGCAACCTGGCCCCTGTACCAACTTCACAGCATGGACAAATCCTGACCTGCGTACCCAAAGACCTGCAGAACTGTAAGTTCGTATTCGTATGACGGGGCAGACACCGGGCACCACTACAGCAGCCGTACGAGGGGCCATTCAACGTGATCAGTAACAACGGGTGCACGTACGTTCTGGACATTGGGGGGCAAGAGGAGGTTTTCACGGTGGACCGACTAACACCGGCCCATGTGGACTTGGCACAGTCAGCCGAGGTTCAGGCACCGTGGCGCAGAGGCAGACCACCCAAACAGAGACTGATCCAGACTGTGGACATTGGGGGTGTATCGCCGGCTCTGGGGGTGGCGGGGGTGTTGTGGCCACCCACTTTCTACACAAGCGAACCGGCTCACAAAATAGCCCGCACGCGGGGTGAGACTTTTGTAATACATTTCTGACGTCATTTCCGCCTGGAGAGGGCTGGAAGGGAACTGCTTAAAAACCAGTGCTGTGAAGTTTGAATAAGCGAGTCTGGAGTGCGACTTACAGACTGCGTGTCATTATTTCTAGCTGTGTGTGTACACATCGCTACACTGTGTTCATTTATAGATAAGTAATGGCCTACCCAAAGTCAAAGCTTTGGCAAAATATTATTGGGTTCAAGGGAAAGAATCATGTGCTCAGGCTTTCAACCCAAACAAAGGAAACCAACAGCATGAATGGCAGACTGGGAAAAGTGGAAAGACAAGGACCATCTTTTCCAGAAATATGATGTGCTTTGCAACAAAAATACATCTCTTTACAGAAACACAAGTGGTCCAGGAGACCAAAGAGGCAGCAGGTGCTGGAACCCAGAGGAAAAGATAAACTGCTAGAGAGTAGTCAATGGGTGACGAAGCAATTGTAGAGGCAAAAGGAAAGTCAATGTTTTGGGTCAAGGCCCTGCATTAGGGCTGAGACCATGAAATAAAAGTGAAAGGAAGCTATGAGACAGAGGCTGGGAAGTGATAGGGGGCCAGTACATAGAAGCAGGAGAGAGTATCAAATCTAGTGAAAATACTTATAAAGTTTTCAGACAGAATTGCAAGTCCAGAGACTGTAATTATTTTAGAATTACTTTAAGGAATGACTAAGACATTGCTTAGGGAAGAAAAAAACGTTTACGAGACTAAACAGTCAACATGAGCTTCTGTAAGTTATGTATTGGTTGAAGTACAAGTGTGCAATTTTAATATTCTTTATAGATGAAGATAGAAAGAAATTGCAACTGAAATAAAGAAATAACAGATGAATTAGACAAATAATTTGTATTATATTCAAAGAAGACACAAAAACTTTCTGAGATACCCGAGATCCAAGAGTCAAGAGCATGTAAAGTGAAAAAAAATTAGTGCCATTAAAGAAAAACTACTAGATACATCAATTCCTAGGTCTGAAAACAGGAAAATTCCCAAGAACATGATAGAATTTTGAAAGAAAATCAGAAATGCTGGAAGATCTCAGCCAGTTAAACAGCATCTGTGGAAAGGGAAACCAGTCAATGTTTGGGACAATCAAGACTCTTCAGACCTGGGCACAGAGTTTTCAAAGTATAGCTGGGTGACAAGTGAATTGCAAGACTTACAATCATATGGTTGGCTAGACTAGACTGGAAGAAGTACAAGTGAATTGCTGCTTCACTTGGAATGACTATTGAGTCCTTGGCTGGTGGGGAAGGAAAGAGGGCAGTTGGAACATCTCCTCCAAATGCATTGGGAAAATGCCATGGGATGGGCAGTGGCGGGTAGTAACAGAACGTGGACCAGAGAGTCACAGAGTGACTGCAAAATGCAGAAAGTCAAGGAGAGGGGAAGATGTGACTGGTAGCCGGAAAATATTGTAACAGGCAGATATTGCAAAGCAATTGCTATGTTGAAAGCAATAGCTCACGGGGTGAAAGCTGAATATCAGAGAACCTCTGTCCTAGCAGAGAGGGGATGAAAATAGATATGCAGGAAATAGAAAAAATGTGGTTTAGAGCTCCATCTACTATGGTAAAGAGGAAGCAATGTTTCAATAAGAAGAAAGCCATTCAGAGCCACCTGGGGGAAGGCTAGATGTTCCTTAAATGAGAGTAACTCTCTCCATCACCTCTTCAGGTAGCACAATTCAGTCATTCAGACCCTATCCCTCTGTATGAAATAGTTCCCCTCAGACCTCCTCTAAACCTCTCACCTCTCATCTTAAATCTATATTGTACCTGCAGATCACAGAGCTGTCAAGAATGGAATTAGTTTCACACTCTATTTGTATCCTGAAACTTTCCTTCACTCAAGGGATTTTGGTGATGGAACCTGCTTTTATCATTGTATCTCCAGTTGAGTTCTGCTTCATTTTAGAGACGCAGCAGTACCTCCTCCACCTCACTTATATAAACAGTACGTTGAGAAAAGCGTAGTCTCTGTTAAGAAACAGCAATCTTCTTGAGGATTAGACAACTAAATGTGGATCTGGGAAGTAATGTTTGCTGCCAAAGTAGAAGGTTGGTGATCTCACATCCACGGACAGGCATGGGAGTTGGTCTATTAAAACAGCTCTCTCAGCAGGCCCAAGCTCTACATGTGGTGGACCACCAACAGCTCCGAAGCGCTAAGCAATTTGGAGCATTGCACTAGGGGCTCCCTACAGCCAAAACGCTAGAGAAAAAAATCAAATATAAACAGGGAATATTGGAAAAGATTCAGCATGTCAGGCAGCATCTGTGTGATGAATAAGACCCTTTGATAAAATGAGAAAGAGAGAAAACAAGTTAGTCTTCAGCAGGGTAGAAGGTAAGGGAGAGATGGGTAGGGTACAGGGAATATCTCTGCTGGAGTGAGGCCACATGAGGTAATGTGGTAGTCAGAAGCAAACTATGCTCCTTTCTGCTAATGGCAGGGCTGTGGGGCATGTCCAGCATTCCGCAGCATAATAATGGTGATAAATAAACTGAGCTTGAGAGAACAATTCTGCTCCTCTCCTCTGTTGATCTACTCCATTCTTTTTCTCGGTGTCTCAGTTTAAAGGCCTTTCCTCTAACACTGCAACAGTGCCTCAGCCTTGTACTGGATCTCCAGATGAGTTTGTGGTCAGGTTGTTTGGAGCAGATTTTGAACTCCTGCCCATCTGACCCAGAGGCGAGATTGGTAGAAAATGAGCCACAATTTACATCAGACAGAGCTAAAGAATTGTTAGGTAAATATTGCAATAAAGATATTAAATAATGTTAGAATGAGCCATGAGACAATTCAGCCAATTCCTTCTGACCAGCAATTGATTTTATATACAATTTTGAAGGAGTGGAATGAAAGGAATGGAAACCTCATAACTAAGTAATTCCTCCTATAACCTTAGGCTACTACAAAGTGTTTTTTATTTTTTATTAATTTAGAAATACAGCACAGAACAGGCTCTTCTAGTCCAACAAGCTGCACCACTCAGCCACCCAGCTATTTAACCCTAACCTAATCACAGCACAATTTACAATGACTAATTAGCCTATTAACTGGCACATCTTTGGAATGTGGGGGGAAACCAGAGCACCCAGAGGAAATCCACACATCAACGGGGTGATTGTACAAACTCCTTAGAGACATGCTGGAATTAAACCCCGAACTCCGATGCCCAGAGCTGTAATAACACTGCGCTAACCACATTTTATTGCGCAGTCACTGTTGTAACATAGAATCTGTGACACTCAACAAGGGACTGACAAACGGGAATGAATCAGATGAAGGGTTCATGAATGCTGGTAAGAAGTAAATGGAAGGAACCTGACTTCCCTTCCCTATCTTCAGAGTACACGTCCAGAAAGGGAGGACAGAGCTCCTTCAGCACTGAAATAGAACTTCAGCCTTCAATATACTCAAAATTTCAAAGTTAATTTATTACCAAAGTACAAATATATCACCATGTACAACCCTGAGATCTGTTTCCTTGCAGGCACACACAGTAAATCCAAGAAGCACAATAGAACCAAAGGTCACACTCAACAAGACAGACAAACAACCAACGTGTAAAAGACAACAAAATCTGCAAATACAAAACAGAAAAAAAGAAAAAAATAATAATAAATGAATAAGCAATAAATATCAAAAACATGTGATGAAGAATCCTTGAAAGTGAGCCTATAGGTTGCGGGAACAGTTCGGTGACTGGGCGAGTGAAGTTATCCCCTTTGGTTCAAGAGCTAGCTGGTTGAGGGGCAATAACTATTCCTGAACTTGGTGGTGTGGGTCCTGATGCTTCTGCACATTCTTCTGATGGCACAGTGAGGAGGGAGCACAGCCTGGATGGTGGGGGTCCTTGATGATGGATATTGCTTTCCTGCAACAGCTCTCCAAGTAGGTGTGCTCAGTACTGAGGAGGGCCGTATCCCCTACTTTTTGTAGGATTTTCAGTTTGAGGGCATAAGTGTTTCCATACTAAGCCATGATGCAACCACTCCATATGCTCTCCACCTCACATCTATAGATTTTGTCAAAATTTTAGAGGTCATGCCAAATCTTGGTAAACTTCTAAGGGAGTAGAGGCACTGCGTGTTTTCTTCATAATTGCACTTACGTGCTGGGCCCAGGACAGGTTCTTCCGAAATGATAATACCAAGAAATTTAAAGTTGCTGACCCTCTCCACCTCTGATTCTCCCGAAGAGTCCTGGCTCATGGGCTTCCAATTTCCTCCTCCTGAAGTAACCAGTCAACTCCTTGGTCTTGCTGACATTGAGTAAGAAGTTACTGTGGCACCACTCAGCCAGTTTTTAAATCTCCCGCCTACATTCTGATTCATCACCACCTTTGATTCATTCAACGACAGTGGTGTTGTCAGCAAACTTAAATATGGCATTGGCGCTGTGCTTAGCCACACAGTCATAAGTATAAAGCATGAAGAGCAGGGGGCTAAGTATAAACCCCATTTCCAGAAAAGTTGGGATATTTTCCAAAATACAATAAAAACAAAAATCTGTGATATGTTAATTCACATGAACCTTTATTTAACTGACAAAAGTACAAAGAAAAGATTTCCAATAGATTTACTGACCAACTTAATTGTATTTTGTAAACATACACAAATTTAGAATTTGATGGCTGCAACACACTCAACAAAAGTTGGGACTGAGACATGTTTACCATTGTGTTACATCATCTTTCCTTTTAATAACACTTTTTAATCATTTTGGGACTGAGGATACTAATTGTAGTAGATTTGCAATTGGAAATTTGTCCATTCTTGCTTGATATAAGACCTCAGTTGCTCAACAATCCGTGGTGTCCGTTGTCTGATTCTCCTCTTCATGATGCGCCATACATTTTCAATAGGAGATAGATCTGGACTGGCAGCAGGCCAGTCAAGCACACGCACTCTGTGTCTACAAAGCCACGCTGTTGTAGCCCGTGCAGAATGTGGTCTGGCATTGTCCTGCTGAAATAAGCACGGACGTCCCGGGAAGAGACGTCGCCTTGATGGCAACATATGTCTCTCTAAAATCCTAATATACACCTCAGAGTCAATGGTACCTTCACATACATGCAACTCACCCATGCTGTGGGCACTGATGCACCCCCATACCATCACAGATGCTGGCTTTTGCACCTTTCGCTGATAACAATCTGGATGGTCATTTTCATCTTTGGCATGGAGAACTCGACGCCCATTTTTTCCGAAAACTAGCTGAAATGTGGACTCATCTGACCACAGCACATGGTTCCAGTCTTTCGGTCCATCTGAGATGAGCTCAGGCCCAGAGAACTTGCCGGCGTTTCTGCATAGAGTTGACGTATTTGTTCCTCCTGGCATAATACAGTTTCAAGTTGCATTTCTGGATGCAGCAATGGACTGTGTTGAATGACAATGGTTTTCCGAAGTACTCCCGAGCCCAGGTGGCTATAATTGTCACAGTAACATGACGGTTTCTTAGGCAGTGCTGCCTGAGGGCTCGAAGATCACGCGCATTCAACAGTGGTTTTCGACCTTGCCCTTTACGCACTGAGATGTCTCTGAATTCTCTGAATCTTTTCACAATATTATGTACTGTAGATGGTGAAAGACCTAAATTCTCTGCAATCTTGAGTTGAGAAATGTTCCTTTTGAACTGACTAAAAATTCTCTCACTAATTTGGCACAAAGGGGTGAGTCACGACCCATCCTTGCTTGCAAAGACTGAGCCTTTGATGGACGCTACTTTTACACCCAGTCATGATACCTCACCTGCTACCAATTAGCCTGCTTAATGTGGAGTCTTCCAAACCAGTGTTACTTGAATATTCTGTGCACTTTTCAATCTTATTTTAACTCTGTCCCAACTTTTGTTGAGTGTGTTACAGCCATCAAATTCTAAATTTGTGTATATTTACAAAATACAATTAAGTTGGTCAGTAAAACTATTGAAAATCTTTTCTTTGTACTTCTGTCAGTTAAATAAAGGTTCATGTGAATTAACATATCACAGATTTTTGTTTTTATTGCATTTTGGAAAATATCCCAACTTTTCTGGAAATGGGGTTTGTACATAGACTCCTGATTTATGCATCTTTGCTGTCCAGATGTTCCAAGATTGAGTGAAGAGCCAATAAAATGGTATCTGCCATGGACCTGCTGTGCTGGTAGGCAAATTGGAGCAGATCTAAGGCATTTCTCAGGCAGGAGTTGATATGTTTCATCACCAACCTCTCAAAGCACTTCATCACATTGGATGTAAATGCTACCAGACAATAATTATCCAGGCAGGTTACCATGTTCTTCCTTAACACCTGTAAAATTGAAGTCTGCTTGAAGCAGGGGGGTACCTCAGAGTACGGAAAGAGGACACTAAAGATGTCAGTGAACACTCCAGCCAGTTGATCAGCACAGGCTTTTAGCACTCAGCCAGGAACTCCATCTGGGCCGGATGCGTTCCGTGTGTTCATCCTACTGAAGGCTGCTTTCACGTCGGCCACAGAGACTGAAATTACAGGGTCATTGGCGGATGTGGGAGTTAATGATGGTTCCTCCAGGTTTTGACGGTCAAGGTGAGCACAGAAGGCATTGAGCTCAACTGGGAGCGAAGCCTTGTTGTCACCAATGTCACCTTGGTTTCACTTTGTGAGAGGTAATAGCATTCAAGCCCTGCCACAGATGTCAAGCATCTTCAGTTATTCAAGTTTAGTCCAGAATTGCCACAACATAGTGAGATCGTTTTCTGGAGATTGTATCTGAACCTCAGCAGATTATGGATCTCATGGTTCATTCAGGGCTTCTGGTTAGGGAAGACTCTGAATGATTTTGTGGGGACACGGTCATCTAAGATTGTTCTTATGAAGTCCATGACAACTTCATTCAGATCCTCTGACGAGTCCTTGAACGCAGCCCAGACCACTGACTCAAAACAAGCCCGTAGCTGCTCCTCTGCCTCCCACGACCACCACTTTGTTGTCCTTATCTCTGAAGCCATGTCCTTTAGCCTCTGCTGGTATGTAGGTCGGAGAAGGACAGCCAAGTGATCAGATTTCCTGAAAAGCAGTCAAGGCATGGAATGCTAAGCATTCCTTATTGTAGTACAGCAGTGGCCAAGTATGTTGTGACCTCTGGTGCTACAGGTTATTTGCTGATGGTACTCGGCCAGGGATTTCTTCAAACAAGCTTGGTTGGACTGTTTCTTGTTTGGTGATAGCAGTATTCGATGTCTCAAATGCCTGATCAATGTTGGCTTTTGGTGATACTGGGTAGAAGATCTTGCATTGATTGGTCTTTTAGTTTGGCTTGGAGTCCACTGCTCCCCCCCAGCCACTTAAAGGTGCCGTACCTGTATGCTTGAGAGTTAAGCCCGCGGAGTCCTTCAGAAGACCCTGAAATTTCTAGTTCACTGAGACGGTACAAAAGTATGTTGCTTAAAGGTAAATTACATGCTGCAGATTGCAGTGAGCGTAATTCAAGAGAGGTATATTTAGAAGTTGTGTAAGCAGCTTGTAATATATCATCGTGGTTCAGGGGTTCACCAGCACCATCTTGTTCAGTTGGATATAAGGTTCAAATCCACAGACTGCTGACTCATAGTGCATGGTGTCATGGAATCATACAGCCGGGCAAAAGGCCCTTGGCCCAACTTGTCCACGTCAACATAGATGCCCATCTAAACTAGTCCATTTGACTGCTTTTGGCCCATATCCTTCTAACCATGTGTCTGCCCGAATGCTTAATGACATCTATGCTTTAACAGGGCAGCCAAAACTATATTTCACGTCCGACCTTACTGTCACTTTTTTACAAATAACTTGAATGAGAACACTGTACAGTTAGAGCTTGGAGGGGAAAGACACTGCACAGAAACGGTCCCTTTGGCCTATCGACTGTGCCTATCCATTTACATTAATCCAATATTCTTCCCATTTTTCATTCTCCCCACATTTTTACCAGATTCTACCACTCACCAACAACACAGGGGCAATTTACAGTCATTAATTTACCTATCAACCTGTATGTCTGTGGGATGAGGGAGGAGACCTTTGTGGTCACAAGGAGAACATGGAAATTCCATTCAGCACCCAAGGTCAGGATTGAACCCAAGTCTGTAGTGTTGTGAGGCAGCAGACCTAGGAGCTGTGCACTGTGCTGCCCAGTATGCGAGGTCTCCTCCTCCTGTTTTAAAATTACTATGCTAGTCATTCTAAAACTGAGAACATGAAATATGTTTGTGTTATTCTGAGATGCACGGTCTTTGAGACAGAGGAGAGAACGGGGGTCAGTCAGAAACCTGCAGCACACACACCTGATTAATGTGCTGCTGTGTGCTACAAAGGAAGTGGATAAATAGTAATTTGGGCTGATAGAGAAGCAACTAGCTTTTACAGTTTTTTTTGCAAACTATTACCAACAGCTTCTCTTCACTCTTACTGATTGGAGCTCTGCATACTGCCCCTGTGGTCAAGATCTTTAACCTCGTGTGGCAACCCACATATTGAAATGGAGGCTTTGTTTCTTCTGCCGCCGCTCTGGCTTGCAGCCCCTGAGAGTCTCACCTGCCTGCTGTGGTAGTCCAGATACTGCATAATGAGCCTGGTGTTGACACTGTGGCTCCACGTGTTTCCCAAGGCTGCAGTTGCATAGCCCGTTTCTCCATCAGGGCTAACCCCACAACCTGCAAGCAAGAGCAAAGCACAGAAAGTAATTTAGCAGAAAGTGACAAAGCAAACTTCATTTATTGCTGACGTTTTGTGGTGGTGAACCTAATCAACAGTGGGGCTGAAATACCTTTATCAAGTACTCCTCAGCAAACCTGTAGAACAGGGTAGAACAAAGCAAAAGAATTAAGTATTGTATATCTGAAGCATTTTCACATTTGCATTGTAGTAAATGCAGCAGCCAATTTATGCACAGCAAGCTACCACAAACAGTAACCAGGCTTTTTTAGTGCTAAATTCTGGTCAGGAGGCCTGAGGTAGACAGCCATGCTATTCATTGAATAGTGCCAGAGGATCTTTCAAGTTCAGCCTGAGGAGAGAGACGGGTTTCAAATGAGCCTCACATTGAAAAGATAGCATCTGCAAAAGTACAACAATCCCTCAGTTGTGCACTGGAGGATTATAAAAAATCGCCTATTCCAGTCTCTGGAAAGAAAGTTCAAAGTTCAAGTTCACAGTAAATTTATTATCAAAGTACAAATATGTTACCTATACTACTTTGAGATTCATTTTCTTGCAGGCACGTTTGAGAAAAAAAAAGTAGTAGAATTTTACAAACAACTATATATAAACAGAAACTAGCAAACAACAATGGCAAAAGAAGACAAAATAACACTGAAAAAAAGAGCCCTTGAAAGTGAGTCTGTAAGTTACAGAAACAGTTCTGAGTAGTGGTGAATGAAGTTATCCGTGCCGGTTCAAGAAGGGTACTAACTTCCGGTAAGGTGGCGGCTTCTACAGGGTTAACCAAAGGTGTTATTGTCCTTTTAAACTGTATTTATTATGATTGCAAGACCCTGCTGGACATTAAGAACTTATAGTATTGCAGGTCTGCCCTATCAGCGAGTTGCTTGTTGGTTTAGAAACTGAAAGAGCTGGTCGGTGCGGACCATGGTGCTGCCCATGACACAGAGGCGTCGGTGCGTGAAAGAGGAGTGCTGTCAAACAGTAAGTGATTGTCTTAGTCGCTTTTCTTGCTATTGCAAGAAATGTTGGATATTCACGGTGTGGAATGCTGCAAGTCCAATTCATTGGTTTATTGGCAAATAGTCATAGTCATACTTTATTGATCCTGGGGGAAATTGGTTTTCATTACAGTTGCACCATAAATAATACATAGTAATAGTAATATTACTATTAGTAAATAGTAAATAGTAATAGTCATGGAAATAATAAATAGTAATAGAATAGTAATAGAAAATAGTAATAAATAGTTAAATAGTAATATGTAAATTATGCCAGTAAATTATGAAATAAGTCCAGGACCAGCCTATTGGCTCAAGGTGTCTGACTCTCCAAGGGAGGAGTTGTAAAGTTTGATGGCCACAGGCAGGATTGACTTCCTATGACGCTCTGTGCTGCATCTCGGTGGAATGAGTCTCTGGCTGAATGTACTCCTGTGCCCACCCAGTTCATTATGTAATGGATGGGAGACATTGAACAAGATGGCATGCAACTTGGACAGCATCCTCTTTTCAGACACCACCGTGAGAGAGTCCAGTTCCATCCCCACAACATCACTGGCCTTACGAATGAGTTTGTTGATTCTGTTGGTGTCTGCTACCCTCAGCCTGCTGCTCCAGCACACAACAGCAAACATGATAGCACTGGCCACCACAGACTCATAGAACATCCTCAGCATCGTCCAGCAGATGTTAAAGGACTTCAGTCTCCTCAGGAAATAGAGATGGCTCTGACCCTTCTTGTAGACAGCCTTAGTGTTCTTAGACCAGTCCAGTTTATTGTCAATTCGTATCCCCAGCTATTTGTAATCCTCCACCATGTCCACACTGACCCCCTGGATGGAAACAGGGGTCACCGGTACCTTAGCTCTCCTCAGGTCTACCACCAGCTCCTTAGTCTTTTTCACATTAAGCTGCAGATAATTCTGCTCACACCATGTGACAAAGTTTCCTACCGTAGCCCTGTACTCAGCCTCATCTCCCTTGCTGATGCATCCAACTATGGCAGAGTCATCAGCAAACTTCTGAAGATGACAAGAGTCTGTGCAGTAGTTGAAGTCCGAGGTGTAAATGGTGAAGAGAAAGGGAGACAAGACAGTCCCCTGTGTAGCCCCAGTGCTGCTGATCACTCTGTCGGACACACAGTGTTGCAAGCACACGTACTGTGGTCTGCCAGTCAGGTAATCAAGAATCCATGACACCAGGAAAGCATCCACCTGCATCGCTGTCAGCTTCTCCCCCAGCAGAGCAGGGCGGATGGTGTTGAACACACTGGAGAAGTCAAAAAACATGACCCTCACAGTGTTCGCTGGCTTATCCAGGTGGGCGTAGACACGGTTCAGCAGGTAGACGATGGCATCTTCAACTTCTAGTCGGGGTTGGTAGGCGAACTGGAAGGGACCTAAGTGTGGCCTGACCATAGGCCGGAGCAGCTCCACAACAAATCTCTCCAGGGTCTTCATGATGTGGGAGGTCAATGCCACCGGTCTGTAGTCATTGAGGCCGCTGGGGCGTGGCGTCTTCGGCACAGGGACGAGGCAGGATGTCTTCCACAGCAGAGGAACCCTCCGGAGCCTCAGGCTCAGGTTGAATACATGGCGAAGTACTCCACATAGCTGAAGGGCATAGGCTTTGAGCACCCTGGTACTGACACCATCCGGTCCTGCAGCCTTGCTTGGGTTGAGACGTTTCAGCTGTCTTCTCACCTGTTCAGCTGTGAAGCCCACCGTGGTGGTTTCACGTGGGGAAGGGGTATAGTCATGAGAACAGGGTGGGGGACTGTGAGGAGGAGTAGGAGGGGAGAGTGGAATATGTGTTGGTTGGGGGCCGACAACAGATGGCTCATGTGGGGGATGGGCAGGGGTCACAATGTCAAATCTGTTAAAGAACAGATTTCTCTCCCAGTAAAATGCGTGGTCTCCCAGTAGCCACGCATTTTAGTTCTGCGTCCCATTCCCATTCTGACGTGTCTATCCATGGCCTCCTCTACTGTAAAGATGAAGCCACACTCAGGTTGGAGGAACAGCACCTTATATTCCGTCTGGGTAGCCTCCAACCTGATGGCATGAACATCGACTTCTCTAACCTCCGCTGATGCCCCACCTCCCCCTCATACCCCATCCGTTATTTATTTTTATACACACATTCTTTCTCTCACTCTCCTTTTTCTCCCTCTGTCCCTCTGACTGTGCCTCTTGCCCATCCTCTGGGTCCCCCCCACCCCCGTCTTTCTCCCCGGACCTCCTGTCCCATGGTCCTCTCGTGTCCCCTTTGCCGGTCGCCTGTCCAGCTCTTGGCTCCATCCCTCCCCCTCCTGTCTTCTCCTATCATTTTGGACCTCCCCATCCCCCTCTCACATCTCTTACTAACTTCTTCCTTCAGTTAGTCCTGACGAAGGGTCTCAGCCTGAAACATCGACTGTACCTCTTCCTAGAGATGCTGCCTGACCTGCTGCGTTCACCAGCAACTTTGATGTGTGTGGCCTGAAACGTCGACTGTACCTCTTCCTAGAGATGCTGCCTGACCTGCTGCGTTCACCAGCAACTTTGATGTGTGTTGCTTGAATTTCCAGCATCTGCAGAATTCCTGTTGTTAGCACTGATAAAGAACAGGTTAAGTTCATTGGCCCTGTCCACACTGCCTTCAGCTCCTCTGTTGCTAGTTTGCCGAAACCCAGTGATGGTCCTCATCCCACTCCAGACCTCTCTCATGTTGTTCTGCTGGAGTTTCCACTCAAGCTTCCTCCTGTACCTGTCTTTAGCCTCCCTGATCCTGGCTTTCAGGTCCCTCTGTATTGCCCTCAGCTCCTCCCTTTTTCCATCTCTAAACGCCCACTTTTTAGCGTTCAGGATGTCCTTAATGTCCTTTGTCACCCATGGCTTGTTACCTGAATAACAAAGGACAGTTCTTGTCAGAACATTGCAGTCCACACAGAAGTTAATGTAATCAGTGATGCATTCTGTGAGCCCATCAATATCCTCTCCATGTGGCTCACAGAGGCAGGGGAGGCACAAATGGCAGGGGAGCTGTGAGGCCTTGGTCGTAGCAAGGACTAGGCCTCAAACCACGGTGTCACCTGTGAGGCCTTGGTCGTAGCAAGGACTAGGCCTCAAACCGCGGTGTCACCTGTGAGGCCTTGGTCGCAGCAAGGACTAGGCCTCAAACCGAGTGTCACCTGTGAGGCTTTGGTCGTGGCAAGGACTAGGCCTCAAACCGCGGTGTCACCTGTGAGGCTTTGGTCGTGGCAAGGACTAGGCCTCAAACCACGGTGTCACCTGTTTGCAGCCGCCCAGGGGGAGGCAGTGCGGCGCAGGCTCTATGCTGGAGTCGGTGCTGCCCCCCTCGCCCCACCCCACCACAGTGTTCACCTGGCAGAACACAAGCTGTTATCACTGATCGCATTTGATATAACATTGCTTATTCTCCGCCCTCAGTTAACTTCACGTACCCTAGAGGTTGCTTTTCATTCTGAGCTTTGTAAATGACATACATGATGAAACTTAGTAAATAAACACAATACCTATTCAACAGTGGGACTGATTATACTGACTGATTATATTCACTGATTATACACTGTATGCAAGTCTGCTATCTGGTCCATGCAGGAAATATTCTCCATCACCATTCATAGATGCACAGAGTGTAAGATAAATTGATAAACTCACTTGGTAAGGATGCACACATGAGTAAATGAAGGTCCTTCTACTAGAACACTGCACACCCCTCCCTCTACCCGTTCTAGCACTGACACCAATCACCATGAAGTGCTTTGAATGGCAGATAATGGCAAAAGTCCATTCCTGCCACATTGGATACTCACCAAAATGCTGATTGACAAGTTCGCTGATGACACAACAATGGTAGGGCTCCTCACCAACAATGATCAGACGGCCTACAGTGTGGAGGAGGAAGAGCACGAGGCCACAACACCAACCATCACTACTTTATTATTTCCTGTCAGTCACCTAATGTACAGCCTAGAGTCACTTTATGGACATACAATCAATGTACAGTATATAAGCTATCTTATATATCTATATTTACACTTTTTTATTACTGTGTTCATTATGGCTTTTTTGTGCTGCATTGGATCCGGAAGAATAATTATTTTGTTCTCCTTTACACTTGTGTACAGTAAAATGACATTAAACCATCTCAAATCTGCCCTCACCCCTGCTTATTAGAGTACATCAAAACCCTGTCTGGTCTAGCACCTGATGCCTCTCTTTCTGCTTGTGTAGCACATAACTCCTGTCTGCTCTAGCACTGTACCAATTCCTCCTACCTGTTCTAGCACCACACAGTTCTACTGCCTGTTCTAGCAAATCCTGCCTCCACCCCCGATTATTCTAGCACAACAATCCTTTCTGCTCTAGCTCCTCACAGCCCTCCTTCTGTCCGCAATTGTATCACATACCAGTCTCCATGCGTGTACTTTTAAAAATTCATTTAGGGACGTGGGCTTCACAGGATGAACCAACATTTCATTGCCCTTGAGAAGGTGGTGCTGTGTTTCCTTCATGATTTGCTGCAGTCCTTGAGGTCTGCATATACCCACAATGTTGTTAGGGAGAGTTCCAGGATTTCGACCCAGTGAAAATTTCCAAATCAGTGATATATTTCCAAATCAATTGTAAGTGGCTTGCGAGGGCAACTTCCAGATGGAGTTATCTCATACTTATGCTATCCTTCTCCTTCATGCTGGTAGATGTTACGTGCTTGAAATTTGTTGGTAGGTTGTTGTGATGTGTCCAAGAGATGGTGCAAATTGCTGCATGCAACACACATCAAAGTTGCTGGTGAACGCAGCAGGCCAGGCAGCATCTCTAGGAAGAGGTACAGTCGACATTTCAGGCCAAGACCCTGAAACGACGTCTGTACCTCTTCCTAGAGATGCTGCCTGGCCTGCTGCGTTCACCAGCAACTTTGATGTGTGTTGCTTGAATTTCCAGCATCTGCAGAATTCCTGTTGTTTGCAAATCGCTACATCTTTGCATTGGTGGTGGAATGGTGGAATGGGTCAATGGTTGTGAATGGGGTGCTTATTGAGCAGGCTGCTGTGACCTGCATGGTGTCAAAATTTCTGAGTGTTGTTGAAGCTGCACTCATCCAGGCAAGTGAGAATATTCCATCACACTCCTTCCTTAAATCTTGTGGATGGTGAATGTGCTTTGGGGAGTTAGGAGGTGAGTTTCCCAGCCTCTGAACTGTTCTTTTAGCCACATTGTGTATAAGACAACTCCAGTTCAGTTTCTGGTCAATGGTAATCCCAAGAATTCAAGATTCAAGTTTATTCATCACACGTAGATCGGAATAAACAAAGGTATCCTTTGTGTTAACAACCAACAGAGACATGGATGTGCTGGGGGCAACTCGCAATCACAAGTCTTGCCATCACATTCCTGCACCACAATAACATACCCACGATGCTTTGTAGAGCAACACAGAATACAACAAAATATAAACAAGCAACAAAGTAAGCCCCATTCCTCCCTTCCACACATGCATATACACAGTTCTCTTCAGTCTGCAGATTCAGACTCAGTCATGCATACAATGAGCCTTTGAGCACCTCAGTGGACTCACAGAGATTCACTGACCCGGGTGTCTGGTCAATGGACCTTGACCTTTGGACTTCCAATTCTTCCCCTAGGCCTTTATCTTCAGCATCAACATCAGTACTCACCCATCACCAAACACTAGGCCTTGAACTGTGGATTTGCCAAAGGCAGGACCCGAACACTAGGCCTTGAACTCAGGTCTCACTGATTTGTGAACCCAGGGAGTCATTGGGCCCCTTTCCTCCTGCCTGCTTGGGCATCCACCTCCAGAACCTGCCAACAACTCACAGACCCTGGGGGAGCCATCAACTTCCATCCACATAGGGCTATCGGCCCAACATCCAGGCCCCTCACGCGGATGTCCCAAGTCTACATCACTGACCTCGAGCACTGAATGGAGACTTAAGGCTCCAGCCTGTCCTCTAATTCTCCTACAGCCCTCTCCCTAAAACCCTAATTTGACCCCTGACTCCCTTCTTTGACCTCAAAACCATCTCCATAAATCCCAAAAAACACTAAAAACACTCAACAAAGATCGCAGCTTTGTGCCATCTTGATATAGATAGTGGGAGATTCAGTGATGGTAATGCCATCAAAAGTCAGGGAGTGATAGCTATATTTTCTGAGGTTGGATATTGTCAATGTTTGACATTTACGTGGCAAGTTACATTCATGCCAACCATCAGCCCAGGCCTAGAAATTCTCCAGGTCTTACTGCATTCAGCAGACTGCTTCAAAATCTGACGAGTCACAGATGGTGCTGAACATTGGCGAGTCATCAGCAAATATGCCTGCTTTTGACCTTACCACTGTAGGAATCATCGAAGAAGCAGCTGAAGATGGTTGACCTTGAAGACTAAGCATCAAAGATGCCTGTGGTTGAGATGACTGACTGCCAATCACCTTCCTTTGTCATGGATACAATTCCAATCAGTAGAGGCCTTGCCTCTAATTCCAAAAGACTTCAGTTTAGCCAAACCTCCTGAATGCCATTTTCATTTAAATGCTACCTTAATATCAAGGGCAATTAATAATACAATAAACTGTTGTCCTTCATGCTCTTCACTTTACGCTCACCCTTTTGCCTGTTCTTGCTTTGTACATGGTCTCTCCTGCAGTATGTGTAGGGGATTTACACATGTGCTCATCCTCTTGCATATACTTATACAGTACACACATTCTCCCACCTGTACTGGCACCTGAACTGTTAGTTTACCTACAGTCATCCTGCCTATTGTCACTGCTTTTACTCAACCTGTTGCCAATAATCGCACTGTCCACGGAACCACAATGTGAAAACTTATCTAGCTCAAGTTTAAGTTTAATTGTCATTCAACCATACATGAATACCCATGAATACAGTCAAACAGAACAGGTTCCTCTGAGGCCAAGGTGCAAAACACAGTACCAACAGTCACACACAGCCCAGGCACTTACTGCACATATAAGATAGCAAGCGGATATAATATAGGAAGCACATATAAGACAGCAGTAAAATACAGTTACACAAAAACAGTGTAGTCCAAGTCCCTGAATGTTGCAGCAGACTGCAGTTGAACACAATACAGCTTGTCTTCTGCTGAGTGAACACTGGGGGCAGCAACAACTCCAGCATGGACACCATGTCACACTGCTTCTGTCACTCTGGTGGAGCACCCAACTCTGACACCTCTCCTGGGCGGCAGCAAACAAGCAACACCACAGCTTAAGACCCAGTCCTCATTAAGACTGAGGCCACACAGCTCCCCACCATTTGCCAGTAAACCAAAGTTTAAAGTAAATCTATTATCAAAGTTCATACGTATATGTCACCATATACAATGATGAGATTTATTTTCCTGTGGGCATACTCAATAAATCCAATAACCATAATTGAATCAATGAAAGGCCACACCCAATAGGAAGGACAACCAGTGAGCAAAAGACAACAAACTGCATATACAAAAAGAAAGAGGAAAAAAGAAATGATAATAATAATTAATAAACAATAAATATGGAGAACATGAGATGAAGAGTCCTTGAAACTGAGTTCAGTGGTCGTGGGAACAGCTCATAGATGGGGTAAGTGAAGTTATCCAATTGACTCAAGAACCTGATGGTTGAGGGGTAATAACTGTTCCTGAACCTGGTGGTGTGAGCCCTGAGGCTCCTATACTTTCTTCCTGATGGCAGCAGCGAAAAGAGAACATGTCTTGCAGCATTCCACACCACCGATGCCCAACAGAGAACGTTAGCTTACACACTGACAGCTCTCTGTCACAGGCAGCATCTCAGTCTGCACCAGTTCCAACTCCTTCAGGTTCTCCATCAACAGGCAATTTGCTGATGGGGTGACCTGCAGCAATTTAAGTTGTTAATGTCCAGCAGGCTCTTGCAATGATAAAAAAAATACATTTAAATAAGACAATAACACGTTTGGATGGTTCCATAGAGGCTGCTGCATCTGAGGGCACCACCAGCTTACTGGAAGTGTCATATTCAATCAAATGCTGTCTTAATGTCAAAGGCAATTAACTATTCAGTAAACCATAAATAAAATCCCCATAAATAAAATATTCTCCTCCCACCTGCAACTACCCTTTGCAAATTCCTACCTGGATTTATCCCTAACCATTTCTGCCAGTAATTATAGCCTTCAGTCTCCAAGCTCCTCATTACAATTCAGCAAGATCCTATAATCTTGTGTCATTACACGTGAGATCCTTTCCTTGATTTCATTGTATTATAGTTTTAAGGGTCCTTCAGTGCAATCGATCCATGCTACTATGTTTGATCCACACAAGCCTCCATCCACTCCTCTTCAGAATGCATTTGAGTTCCCTTTATCTGTTTAACTGGCTTCACACCAGCACCAAGATTAAACTTCAGGTGGTGGCAAATTCCAGGTCACTAAAGTGATCCAACACAGGATAGCGCAACTCACATTTTGACTGTCATACTGACATTGATTTCGAGCCTCAGTTTTAACTCTTTTATTCCCACCGCACCACATAGCCCAATGAAAATATTGTGTGGAGAGTTAGGGTGGGTGGGTGCAGCTTCAGGATAAATTAAAACAAAGTAAGCTCCAAACTCCAACATCCCAGCCTTTCTCATTTTGTTAGGTCAAACTCAGGCCACCAAGCAGACACCCACAAAAGTGTGGCCTGATGGCATCGTCAGTGTGCAGTGTAGATCACCAGGATATCTACATCATCAGCTGGCTGGCGGGAGGCGCCCTTTGGTTAGGGCTGATATGTGTCAGGCATGATTCAGAATCCTTTGGTAAGGGTTAGTATGTGTCAGGAGTCATTCAGAACCATTTGGTAAGGATTAATATGTGTCAGGAATCATTCAGAATCCTTTGGTAAGAGTTAATATGTGTCAGGAGTCAATGAGAATAATGAGAATCATTTGGTAAGGACTAATATGTGTCAGGAATCATTCAGAATCCTTTGGTAAGGGTTATTTTGTGTCAGAACTCATTCAGAACCATTTGTTAAGGGTTAATATGTGTCAGGAGTCATTCAGAACCCTCCACACTTGATGAGAGTGGCAACTTCACTGTCAGTAAATGGCCGACTTTGGTCTGCTTTAGGATGAAAGGTCATTTTTTTTCTCCACTCCTGCTCAGAAGTTCAGAATATTTTATTTTCACTTCAGATTTCCAGAGGCTGCATATCTTTTTTTTTGCTTTTACATTGTCTTTCAAAACCTTTCAAAGTACAAATTAAGGCAGCATGGTAGCACTGCAACTTTCCATCCAGTTCAGACCCAGCTAGCAGCAACCTTCCACTCGGATAAGGACAGTGCGAACGCTGGTCTGCTGGGCCTGTAGTTTGTGATCCAGCCTCAGCATTCATTGTACCACATCCTCACTTCATCTAACTCTGATGTCCCAACAAGCATTTGCACAAACCAGCTGTCAAACTACTGCAATCTGACCTGATATCTGCTAGTGAGTAACAGAGAACAACATTAACATTTTCACAAGGTTTAATAGAGTGCCGCACCTCTTCAGAATGTGGTCTGAACAGTTTCCAACCTTCACTTTGGTTGATGATGTTTGCTTTTGCTTGTGCAAGTATAGCATTGCTCTGCTGGCCTATTCAGTTATTGCACTGTGCAGAGTAGAGTGGAGCCACACTGACCAGTTAGATCCCAAATCCCACATGGGGCTGTGGTACCATCAGCTGAATGCTAGCCCATTTTGTCCAGGCAGAGATTGCTAAATGAATGCTGGGAGATGCAAATTCTAACTACCAACCTACTAGAATACTTTTACTGTCACAAGACAATGTTTTCCATGACAAACTGGTCTGGGACGACTTAGTGGCTTTGGAACAGTGCAAGGGAATTACACAGGCAACAAGGATTTCCGCCCAAAGAAAGAAAAAGATAAACAGAATATTGAAAACCCAGCTTTATTAATAGTGGTATTGAACCCACTTTTATTTCACACACTGCTACTCTAAGCCTCTCTCCCATCCCCTCTCCACTTTATTGTGGCTCTGGATCATTAATGAATTCACCAGCTCTGCTCTGAACTCAGATCAGAGCTTCGTTCCCATGTCTCACCTTCACTTGCTAGTAAAAGTGGTTTACAATGTACAGAATAAAATTTTCTCAATGTTTACTGTCATCAAACTGATAATGATGTTGCTTTCTCTGTTGCAAATTGCTGGCAATAAATATGACCGCAGTGGGTGCCTGGAGGAAAACATATTGCACTAAAACATGTAACTGCTCATCTTTACCAGTTGTACTCAATAAAAACAGCAAAGAGACAACGGGCTGGAACAGCACACAAGGATACCGGAGTGGTAAGCAGCAACAGCTGAGCATGTGATCTGAGCACATTGGTGTTTCTACAGAGCAAAACAAACTAAATAAAAGGAGTGTTCACCCTAAAGCAAGTTAAGGTTTGCCCTTCCAAACTGCATTTTGTTTCGCAAAATATCCTTTCCACACAGAATTTTCATGATTAAAAATTGTTTATTTTAAGAAGGTGATAAACTTCAGTTAAAAACAGACATCATCTTTGTGAGGAAAGAAATAGTGGAAGAACATACCAATGAAATGATGTTAAGAAAACAGGGTGTGGTTTTTAAGCAATAAACAAGATGCTGAAGGTTCTCAGTGGGTCAGGCAGCCTCTAGTAAAAGGATATGGACAGTTGACCTTTCTTGGGTCAAAATCCTTCATCAATACTGATGAAGGGTCTCAACATGAGAGACTGGTTATCCATTTTCCTTTACAGATACTGCCTGAACTGCTGAGTTCCTTCAGCATCTTGCTTGTTGTTCCAGATTCCAGCATTCTTAATCTTGTGTGCCTACAGCAATGTTCTCTCTAATTTGTAATAACCAGTGTGTGCATAAATCATATGCTGTACAATTTTTGCCCAGTGACAACAACATGCGAGCACCGAATCTTTAATGTATTGTACGTAACTATTTCTCGTAACTGCTTGTTCCTGATCTCATGAGCTTTGGGTGTAGCAGTTTTTACTGTTTCATTTAGCCATTCTGGTTTGAATGAACTAGCAGTTCTTTTGCACTTCATGCCCTTTGCTTCTTTGGAATTTGACATGATGGCATCCATCTGTCTCAAAGGTCAATGGAGTGTGTGCTATGGGTCAGTCCATTGCAGAGCTGCAATGCCTGCTATGGTTGTGCTGTCTAGTTTTGGAGCGGCAGGTCTTGCTGCAGTTTCTGCAAGTGAATGTTGGGCTTATCACTCATAACTGCAGCCTCCCGTGTTGGTTCTGTCACTACAAACAGTGGCACTGGAGTGACCACCCCAGGGTGGAAGGTATGGAGATCTTGAAATTTGCCATCGTGAATCAACAAGTTCTTCATTAAATAAGCCAGTTCTAAAATCTGCAGACAATCATCACACACTCTACTGTCAATACCATCCACATTAGAAACCAGAAAAGAAAACGTGATTGTGTACAATTGTGAAATATACGTAACATGTCCACAAGGTAGAGGGTGACAGCCTTTTGTGCACAATTTAAATTCCTTTGAGCGTTAGTAGCAGAAGATGTGTGCGCATGCACATGGGCTCACCTTAGAGGGAACATTGGTCTCCAATGCTATTTAGTACAGCTTTTCATTCAATCACCTGTTCACACTCTGCATCTGAACATGTCACCAATCAGAACTGAAGTCTGCACAGTGATCAGGAGGCCATTATGATTATTGCAGGTCTGCTGAAGGCCTGTCCCAGAAGTTTTAAGCCACCCATCATTCCTAGAATCCAGTTCTAGCATTAATACTATTCAGATTAACTGAGGAACAGAAAATATTAGCTCCATACAGTAAACTATAGACTAAGAAGAAAATTCAACATATCCAGGTAATGTTTGCTGTCAGATCCTCTTGTCTGGATCCTATGATTTTGTCCTCCCACATCATCTGTGGGCAAACTTTGGATATGCACCAACATGGATATCAAAAATAGCTTCTAGAGAAAGAGTTGGGAACTTAAAACAGGAAAGGAAATTTCTTCATTCAAGAGTCTGGGATCATCCTTAAATTCTTATGGCAGAGGGTTAGAATACTTGATTGATAGGCAGACCTGAAACAGAAATCTTGATGCTTCATGGAAGTAAGAGAATAAAGGGATAAGCACAGCAGGAAAGTGATGACCTGATGTGTGTGTGTGTGTAAACTGCACCTACACCAACTTCAGCTTCTTATATTCTTATGTTATTAGACTGTAGACCCATTGCTCTGGTTCCTTAATATTTCAGTGAAATATCCTGCACTGTGCTATTAGATGGTTAGGGCTTCAATGGAGTAAGTTTGCTTCTGCTGGCAAGAAGGCTTGTAGCTAGCACAGTTACAACAACTGGCAAAACAACCAGTGGGAAAACAAGATTTTTTTTTAAACCCAGCAAATCCAGTGCAGTGTTTAAAAGTTAGATGAGTTAGATTCAAAAATAACATTCCACAAAGAGAAAATTTACCAGATCCAGATCCAGCTCCACAGTAGTGCAGCGGTTACCGTGACACTATTACAGATCGGGGCATTCTGGAGTTCAGAGTTCAATTCTGGCACCATTCTGCAAGGAGGCTCTGTACGTCTTCCCTGTGGAATGAAAGGGTTTCCTCCGGGTGCTCTGGTTTCCTTCCACAGTCCAAAGAGCTACTGGGTAGGTTAGTTGCTCTGTGATTAAGTTGGGGTTAATCGGAGTTGTGGGGTTGCTGGGGCAGCATGGTTCGAAGGGCCGGGAAGGCCTACTCCACACTGTATCACTAAATAAATAAATACATCTCAGAGAAAGAGTAGGAAATGAAATGGAGTCGATGAAGATTGGGTGGCTTTTGTTCTCTGATCTGAGAGTTGCCGAAACTAAGAGCTCAGTTAAGGAGTAAAAATCAAAGGATGTTAAGATCTTGATTTCATTTGTTTTCGAGGACATTTTCAAGTATTATAGATGTCAAATGTCACAGTGCTCGTTACAGTCTCTCTTTTATCTTTCATGTACTTTCACTTCCTCTAAATAAATATGTCTTTGTGCTAGTTGTGGTGTCTGCGTCACCTCTTCAATGCAGTGATATTCCCCAAGTAGAACATAGTGAATCATGTGTTGATTAACCAGTGTGGGCCTCGTGTTTAACGGTATGGTACCATAGCAATTTTAAGTAGTGCTGCATGCCATCCCATTGGAACTTAGCCATAGATGAATACCCCTGTAAAGTACTTTATACATGATTCAGTCTCTATAAAAGCAACTTGCTGCCAATGAGGAAGAAAGTAGTAGTTAAAACAAATTATATTTCTCTCTTACACTAAAGTAACCTATGGTATTATTTCCTCTTGCATGCAGTCATGGATGACTAAAGGTTTGGTGCAGAACAGATAATGATTTTTTTTTAAACCCACAGCAACAAATTAGTAGCAGAAAGAAGGGGGCAGTCTGGTAGGAAATAGGTATATGTGAAAATATACCCTAAGGGAAACTTGAATTTGCTATCCACCGTGCTATTAAAAACGACAAATGACCAAAATAGTATTACAGAAATTTAAATAAGTCGTTGCTGGACACTATATTTAGGTGACACTTTGAGGTGAATGAGGTCCCGTTGGTCTTTGTGGGTTCCTGTCCTGTGAATGTTTCCATTGAGATCAGCGACTCAACCAGGAAGTGTGGAACTAATTATAGAGGGTATTATACTGCTTTGACCCAGGGCACAGTGAGCTATACAAACGCACTGTCTGGGCCTAGAAGTAAATAAATCACGTTGCACCTTATATGACAGCACCATTGCAAATATCGCAGCTCTTTGCTCTCCCATTTCTGCTTCTAAACTGCCTACCTCTCCTTCACTCAAAGTTTGGTGGAAGAGGTTTGAATAGGTGGCAAACTTTTAGTGCTGGTAAACAACCAACTGCATGTATTACTAGACTACTTTCACAGAATCATACAGTAAAGAATCAGGTCCTTTAGCCCACTGTCTCTGCTGATCACCAATCACCAATTTACACCTATCCTACAGCAAACTCATTTTTTATTCTCATTAACTTGCCCCAGGGGCTACCACTCACCTGCACACAAAGACCAATTTACAGTTCCCACTTCACTTATTAATCTGCATGTTTCTGAGATGTGGGAGGACCCGGAGGAAACCTAGGCAATACGGGGAGAAAGTACACAAGGAGCACACAAGATCCTGACTCAACCTGGTTCTCTGGTGCTATGAGCCAGCAGTTCTACAAATTGAACCAGTCCTTTCAATATCTATTCAGCAACCCATTAAACAGCTTAAAGTGAGGTATTTTGAATGCTTCTAATGCCATACCATATGGCTCTAACAGAGTAGGAACTCGTAGAAAAACATAGAAACATAGAAAACCTACAGCACAATACAGGCCCTTCGGCCCACAAGGTTGTGCCAAACATGTCCTTATCTTAGAATTTACTAGGCTTACCCATAGCCCTCTATTTTTCCAAGCTCCATGTACCTATCCAAAAGTCTCTTAAAAGACCCTATTGTATCCGCCTCCACCACCATCGCCAGCAGCCCATTCCACGCACTCACCACTCTCTGCGTAAAAAACTTACCCCTGACATCTCCTCTGTACCTACTTCCCAGCACCTTAAACCTGTGTCCTCTTGTGGCAACCATTTCAGCCCTGGGAAAAAGCCTCTGACTATCCACACAATCAATGCCTCTCATCATCTTATACACCTCTATCAGGTCACTTCTCATCCTCTGTCGCTCCAAGGAGAAAAGGCCGAGTTCACTCAACCTGTTTTCATACATGCTCCCCAATCCAGGCAACACCCTTGTAAGTCTCCTCTGCACCCTTTCTGTGGTTTCCACATCCTTCCTGTAGTGAGGCGACCAGAATTGAGCACAGTACTCCAAGTGGGGTCTGACCAGGGTCCTATATAGCTGCAACATTACCTCTCGGCTCCTAAATTCAATTTCATGATTAATGAAAGCCAATACACCATATGCCTTCTTAACCACAGAGTCAACCTGCGCAGCTGCTTTGAGTGTCCTGTGGACTCAGACCCCAAGATCCCTCTGATCCTCCACATTCCAAGAGTCTTAACATTAATACTATATTCTGCCATCGTATTTGACCTACCAAAATTAACCACTTTACACTTATCTGGGTTGAACTCCATCTGCCACTTCTCAGCCCAGTTTTGCATCCTATCAATGTCCCGCTGTAACCTCTGACAGCCCTCCACACTATCCAAGTATCACACTATTGTACGTAAACAATGGTCTGATTTGATGCCCAAAATCATAACTTGTGTTCTCATATTCCACTTGTGGAGCAGATACTCACATTACTCCTGGCAAATTAGTAGTGATGTCTGGGTACCCCAAAAAGCTAGGAGACACATCCATAATGGCAAAGATTACAGAATACTAGAGGTGCCTGACTTTTCAAGTCTGGGAAGAAGGTGTCTCAAAATTGGCCTTATTAAATTGCATAAAATACACAGCACAAAAGACCGTTTAGTGCGTCCAGCCCAACTCATTTGAAGCTCTCTTCCTCCCTTACCAAAAACACTCAACATAAAGTAAGAGTTGCTCACTCCTTGCATACTGATCTAGCTTTCTCAATACAATTAATTTCAGCCATTCATTCACCTTCCTTCATTCACCATGGTCAGCTAATGGCATATCCCTATTCATTTCCTTGGTGGACTAGCCTTTCATTTTGTTCTTTCCCACTGATGGAAATGGCCTTGCCTAGAAATTCTAGCCAACTACTTTACAGGGTAGGAGGAAGGGGCAGTGAAGAGCAAATACCACTCTGTGCTTGGGAGGCGGGGAGGAGAGGGAGTGACAGAATCACAGATAATTTGTTTCAAATGTTTGGAACAAAGACAATGGCAGTTTGGAACATCAGTAGGGTTGGGAAACTGGAGCCTGCAAGTTGAAATGGGGGAGTCTGGGGAAGGGGAAGTGTGGTAGACATCAGGGATTGTGCTTCAATAGTGGACTTTCAAGAATGTTGATTGGGGTTGATTTAGAAGCCAGGGTTTCATCGAGAGGGGTAAAAATCAGAGATCAACAATTTCATTCGAAGGTAATTACAGGGTCAGGAAGCAGGATTAGAAACTGGTATAAGGGCCATTGTGGGGACTACATAAGGGCACTAATGTCAGGGAACTTTCACAGGGAATGGGTGGGTGCAGGGCAGGAAAAAAGGAGAGATAACAAGGTGGCCAAGAGCACAGTTGTGCTGTTAGTAGAGCTGCTGTCTCACAGCTGCAGTGACATAGGTTCAATCCTGACCTCGGGTGCTGTCTGTGTGGAGTTTGCATGTTCTACCTGTGACTGCACAAATTTCTTCTGAGGCTCCAATTTCCTCAAATATGTCAAAATCGGTAGGCCAATTGGCTACTGTAATATGGCTGTGGTGTGAGTGGTAGAATTGGGGAAAGTTGGTGGAAATGTGGAAAGAATAAAAGAGATGAAGAGGAAATAGCTGGTACATAGTTGGTAAGAATATTTGTTTGACTCTACAGCTCTAATATGTCACTTTGTGAGCTCCATGTGGAAACAGAGTCATAGTGATGCATGCTCAAAAATGCTCTGTCACATGTCTAGAGAATTGTGAAACACCCTGGAAATGGTCAATGTCACTCCCACTTTTCAGTTGCTTCACATTGAAACTATGCTCTGGAACTGAATTTCCAGGCATGTATGTCTTTTCTAACATAGCTTATTTCTTGAGACTGTTCTATCAGAATACTCCACATTCCCTTCACAGCACCAGCAAACTCCTGTCTCCAGCCCATGCATCAAGAGTAAAGAAGCACAATTTTGATCATCTGTCCTACAGTGGAATAACTGGCTTTCTGGTGCACCAGGGCTTCAAAGGACCTTTCAGTCATCTCCTCACTGCTTCAGAGCCTCTCCCTTCATAGGCAGATCCCTCCGCAGCATCCGGAGCATCTATGAGGCACTACCTGAAGAAGGCAACATCTATCATCAAAAATTTCCACCATCCAGTCCATGCTATCTTCTTGTAACCACCATAAGACAGGAGTTCCAAAGGCTTTAACTCCCAAACCTTCAGGTTCAAGATCAAATATTTCCCTTCAAATATTTGACTCCTGATTTTCCATTGGAGGATAAGCAATCAGTTGAACTCTTGTCATGGCCTCACAACATTCAAAGTGCTTTACAGTCAATGGAGTTTTAGAACGAAGATCCATCCACCATGCTCTCCGGATAGCAATCCTTGTTTCAGTTATCAGGCTGCTGTCTGACTTCTCAACCAATCACCCCTTTTAGATTTGTTTCCTAGTACGGTCTCAAATTCTTACTATCACTTTAGCATTTCCTTTGCACCACCTCAGTTTGCACTACTATACTTTGCACTATTGCTATTTATGTGCTTGTCACTGTAGTTATTGTTGTATCATTTGACCTGCTTTATGGGCAATGATGGTAACCTATGATAAGGGATGAGGCAAGAATCAATGTTAGAGGACTATGGTCCTCCACTAGACAGAAGGCAAGGAAACAAGTCCATTGGCCCAGCAATTCCTCCTCAGGCTTGTCACGTCTGCATCACTACTTTTTGATAGGAACCTAAAGCAGAACTTAGATGCTTATATTATGTTAATAGAGGGATAAATATTAGCCAGTATATCATGAGAAAACACTGCTTTCATCACCACAGATAAATCTCTCCAATGCCAGAGATATTGTTCATGATGTTTCTGCAGTTTCCAAATACTTTGTTATTGTACCACTACACCTTTAGTCCTGATGATATGCAACACTTTAAATGTCTGTTGTTAATGCAAGGAATTTAATGTAGGTTCTGCTTTGCAGAAAAGAAAGCTGTCCCACAAAAAAATCACAAATGAATTAATGATTTGTGTTGTTCTGTTTTCTTGGTTCTGTTTATGCAATGCCTGGCCTTGTTTTTGTTCCAACTCTACAACATGTCAAGTCTCCCTCCAGAAAGCCAGGCCTATCAGTGTGAAAGTCTAGCAATTTCTCAACATTAAAATTCACATCTTTGTTTACAAATCCATCCATGATTTTGCCCCACCATCACTCTGTCTGTCGCTTTCATATAGGTCAGCATGACATATCTAAATCCCTTCAGTTCTGGCCTCTTGCATATCCCCAATTTTCACTGTTCTCCCATTAGTGGCTGTATCTTCTAGTGCCTTCAGCCACTCCACCTAATTAAATATTTCTTTAAATAAGTCTTTTGCAACTCATTTGACCAAGCTTTTCTTTCCCACAAAGCATCCCCAATATCTTTTCAAGTGTTAGGTTTTGTTTCATGGCATTCCTGTGAAACATCTCGGGTGCATGAAAGGCATTGTTGTACCCCCTCACACCTCCACTGAAATCCCTCATACTTCAAACAACAGGAATTCTGCAGATGCTGGAAATTCAAGCAACACACATCAAAGTTGCTGGTGAACGCAGCAGGCCAGGCAGCATCTCTAGGAAGAGGTACAGTCGACGTTTCAGGCCGAGACCCTTCATCAGGACTAACTGAAGGAAGAGCTAGTAAAAGATTTGAAAGTGGGAGGGGGAGGGGGAGAACCAAAATGATAGGAGAAGACAGGAGGGGGAGGGAGGGAGCCAAGAGCTGGACAGGTGATTGGCAAAAGGGATATGAGAGGATCATGGGACAGGAGGCCCAGGGAGAAGGAAAAGGGGGAGGGGGGAGAAACCCAGAGGATGGGCAAGGGGTATAGTCAGAGGGACAGAGGAAGAAAAAGGAGAGTGAGAGAAAGAATGTGTGTATAAAAATAAATAACGGATGGGGTACAAGGGGGAGGTGGGGCATTAGCGGAAGTTAGAGAAGTCGATGTTCATGCCATCAGGTTGGAGGCTACCCAGATGGAATATAAGGTGTTGTTCCTCCAACCTGAGTGTGGCTTCATCTTTACAGTAGAGGAGGCCGTGGATAGACATGTCAGAATGGGAATGGGATGTGTAATTAAAATGTGTGGCCACTGGGAGATCCTGCTTTCTCTGGCGGACAGAGCGTAGGTGTTCAGCAAAGCGGTCTCCCAGTCTGTGTCGGGTCTCGCCAATATATAGAAGGCCACATCGGGAGCACCGGACGCAGTATATCACCCCACCCGACTCACAGGTGAAGTGTCGCCTCACCTGGAAGGACTGTCTGGGGCCCTGAATGGTGGTAAGGGAGGAAGTGTAAGGGCATGTGTAGTACTTGTTCCACTTACAAGGATAAGTGCCAGGAGGGAGATAAGTGCCAGGAGGGAGATCAGTGGGGAGGGATGGGGGGGACGAATGGACAAGGGAGTCGTGTAGGGAGCGATCCCTGCGGAAAGCGGGGGAGGGGGCGGAGGGAAAGGTGTGCTCAGTGATGGGATCCCGTTGAAGGTGGTGGAAGTTACGGAGAATAATATGTTGGACCCGGAGGCTGGTGGGGTGGTAGGTGAGGACCAGGGGAACCCTATTCCTAGTGGGGTGGCGGGAGGATGGAGTGAGAGCAGATGTGTGTGAAATGGGGGAAGATGCGTTTGAGAGCAGAGTTAATAGTGGAGGAAGGGAAGCCCCTTTCTTTAAAAAAGGAGGACATCTCCCTCGTCCTAGAATGAAAAACCTCATCCTGAGAGCAGATGCGGCAGAGACGGAGGAATTGCAAGAAGAGGATGGCATTTTTGCAAGAGACAGGGTGAGAAGAGGAATAGTTCAGATAGCTGTGAGAGTCAGTAGGCTTATAGTAGACATCAGTGGATAAGCTGTCTCCAGAGACAGAGACAGAAAGATCTAGAAAGGGGAGGGAGGTGTCAGAAATGGACCACGTAAACTTGAGGCAGGGTGAAAGTTGGAGGCAAAGTTAATAAAGTCAACGAGTTCTGCATGCGTGCAGAAAGCAGCAGCAATGCAGTCGTCGATGTAGCGAAGGAAAAGTGGGGTACAGATACCAGAATAGGCACGGAACATAGATTGTTCCACAAAGCCAACAAAAAGGCAGGCATAGCTAGGACCCATACGGGTGCCCATAGCTACACCTTTAGTTTGGAGGAAGTGGGAGGAGCCAAAGGAGAAATTATTAAGAGTAAGGACTAATTCTGCTAGACGGAGCAGAGTGGTGGTAGAGGGGAACTGATTAGGTCTGGAATCCAAAAAGAAGCGGAGAGCTTTGAGACCTTCCTGATGGGGGATGGAAGTATATAGGGACTGGACATCCATGGTGAAAATAAAGTGGTGGGGGCCAGGGAACTTAAAATCATCGAAAAGTTTAAGAGCGTGAGAAGTGTCACGAACATAGGTAGGAAGGGATTGAACAAGGGGGGATAAAACCGTGTCGAGGTATGCAGAAACGAGTTCCGTGGGGCAGGAGCAAGCTGAGACAATAGGTCTGCCAGGACAGGCAGATTTGTGGATCTTGGGTAGGAGGTAGAAACGGGAAGTGCGAGGTGTAGGAACTATAAGGTTGGTAGCAGTGGATGGGAGATCCCCTGAGCAGATAAAGTCGGTGATGGTGTGGGAGACAATGGCCTGGTGCTCCTTAGTGGGGTCACGATTGAGGGGTAAATAAGAGGAGGTATCCGCGATTTGTCGCTGTGCCTCGGCAAGGTAGAGGTCAGTACGCCAGACTACAACAGCAGCCCCCTTATCGGCGGGTTTAATAATAAGGTTAGGATTAGTGCGGAGGGAGTGCAGAGCAGAGCGTTCCGAAGGAGTGAGGTTGGAATGGGAACAAGGTGTGAAGTCGAGACGGTTGATGTCCCGTCGGCAGTTAGCGATAAAGAGATCCAGAGCAGGCAGAAGACCAGAGCGGGTGTCCATGAAGAAGAGAAGGGTTGAAGACGCGAGAAGGGGTCATCGGTGGGGGTGGAAGAGTCCTTGCCGAAGAAGTAGGCTCGGAGATGGAGACGGCGGAAGAAGAGTTCCGCATCATGGTGAACACGGAACTTGCTGAGGGGTGGGCGAAGGGGGACAAAGGACAAAGCTTATCCCTTACTGAGGACAGAGCGCTCTGCCTCAGACAGTTGAAGGTCGGAGGGGATGGTAACGACCCGGCACGGATGAGAGCTGGGATCCGAGGGGGGGCAGGCAGGCTGGGGCTGTCAATGGAGAGTGGAGGGTTGGGGTGAGAGGAAGATGGAGCCTCTGAGGACCGAGGAGCTGATGATGGGATCTGAAGGAGATGGGATTGCAGAGTATTGGTGGGGGAAGGGGAGACGGGAGTCACAATAGCAGCACATAAAGACCCGGCCTGGAGTACAAGGCTGGAGTCGCAGTTGGTGGTTGCGCAATCGCTTTGAAGGTGTCCATGGTCGTTGCTGGAGTCCAGGTTTTGAATATGCCCTGAGGCGTTGGAGCCGGCGAGATCAATGGCAAGGGCCGCAATCTGAAGCCCTCATACTTCCTCCTGTTTGTACTCCTCTATTGTCTCATTTGAAGCATTGACCATGGTTAGCTTCAGGCATCAGGACCCAAAAATACGTCTCACTAATCTAGATTCTTCTGCAGAAATAGGTGTGATGGCATGATGCTAATTCATTATGAAAATTTTTATAAGATTTCATATTCTATCTTATTTATAGGGCCCATTTCTAGTCCAAGGGTAAATTGGTGACTGCAATAAATAGATCTGAAGTTAACAAAAATCAAATAAACAAGTATGCTTATAAATGCATATATACTGATATGCACAAGGCAAAGATTAGCATGTATAAAGAGCACAGGCATGCATGAATGCTTTGTCAGGGCCTAATATAGTCGGGCCCACAAGTGTTACTACAGACAGGCAAATAAGATCAAAAACAACACACACAAAATGTTGGAGGAATTTAGCAGGTCAGGCAGCATCTATGGAAATTAAGTGCGCGCGCACACACACACACACACACACTCGCATATGACGCCATATGGCTCCTATACAGTAGTGTGCAAAAATCTTAGGCACTTAAAATGTAGTTAGTGTGCCTAAGAATTTTGCACAGTACTATAGTAATTTTATGTAATGCACTGTATTGCTGCCACAAAAAAAAGACAAATTTCATGACACATGTTAGTGATGATAAACTTGATTTTGATATGGGTCTGTCGTGTGGACTGAGAGTGGGGAGGGGGCAGGGAGAGGGGAATCATGGTTGGGAAAAGGGGAGGGAGTGGGAAGCACCAGACAGACAGTCTGTAATGATCAATAAACCAATTGTTTGGAAACAAATGACCTTGTCTGATGTCTCAGAGCTGGGCGTGTCTGCACCCATGCCATGCCCGCCCCTCCTCCCCACAACCTTCACTGCCAGCTGTCCCACACCTCTCCCGCAGCGCTCCACCCTCGCCATTCCCAAAATGCTTTGCCCTCACCAGCTTTGCAAGCTCGCTCTCCACCCAACTTTGACAAATATAGTTACTGTACTAAAGTCTTAATACTAAGGGATTAGGAATACTAAGGAATACTATCGCAGTCACCATCACATAGAATCTCATAATGTAGAAATATTCTTGTAGGTGAACATGTACATGTACCCAGACAGCCAATATTCTCAACCAACATGCATCCAAACATACGGTTGTTAAAAGTTACGTAATTTTCCTGGTGAAACATAGTGTTCTCTGAGGCAAATAGTGAGCAGCAAAGGAGAAACTTCTGGTTCCTGGAAATTCTCTGTGGTCAGCTGGACTAAGATCCATCAGAAATAAAACTAAAAATTCCCACTTAAACCTCCCTGCCTCTTTCCTTTAAGACTTGCTCTCACGAAGGATTACCTGTCCTACCATGTTAAGTCACTTGATGGTAAAATTTATTTGGTAATGCCCTGCAAAGTGATATGCAACATCTGACCAGGTTAAAAGTACTAACATTATTGTTGATGATGATAATTGGATTTATATACGGATTGATGCAGATAGTCTGTGTGAAGATTTTTTTCTTTTTGCAAGATGACAAATGTAGCCCACAAAAACTGCAGTTTTCAGTCATGTCCCGATAGATTAGATCTATTAACATTAAGTTCACTTCACTCTCTCGAACACCATCCACCCTCCCCTTGTACGTCTTTTGAGGACAGCCTCAATATAAAAATATCAACATCTTATTCAGACCATCGAAGGCATCTTTGATGTGGCCTTTCTTTCATTTTGTGGAAAAAGAGCGGAAATGTTTTGATACATATGGAAGTTGTAGCTTATTTTCAGTTTGACAGCTAAGTTCCACTGTGCCAAAATAATCTGCAGTTAAATACAAGCTGGACCCACATTCCTCCCAGAGGCTTGGAAGGTAGCTGGGATGGTACAAAATCACAGAAAGGCTTAGAACACTACAGCACACAAACACGCTCTTCAGCCCATCTAGTCCATGCCAAACTATTAATCTGTCTAGTCCCATCGACCTGTACCCGGACCACAGTCCTCCATACACCTACCATCAATGTACCTATCTATATTTCTCTTAAATGTTGAAATTGAACACAATCATCACCTCATGAGTTTATGAAGCTCTCCCTCATATTCCCCTAAATATTTCACCTTAAACCCTTAAACCATGACCTCTAATTCTAGTCTTACTCAGCCTCAGTGGAAAAAGCAGCTTGCATTTACCCTATTTACACTCTTCATAATTTTATATACCTCTGTCAAATTTCCCCTCATTATCTTATGCTCTAGGGAATAAAGTCCCAACCTGTTCAATCTTTCCCCATAACTCAGGTCCTCAACTCCTGACAACATCCTTGTAAATTTTCTCTGCACACTTTCAATCTTATTGATATCTTTCCTGTAGGTAGGTGATCAGAACTCATCTAGGTCTATTGTTGTACCAGAATGTCTCCGGAAGGGCATAAGAAGGGGCTGGGTGAAAGAATCAGGATCTAATGGCTCAGTTCATAGCAACAGAAATGAAAAATATACCTGACGGCAGGTGACACCCTTGAAGCTGTACCCAACACCTTTAGGAGAGGGCTATCACCAAAATAATTCACACCTCAAACACAACCCTCAGTTTCCCTACTTTATGGAGCTGAGATGTACAGAGTAGCCAGGACCTAGCTTCAGATAAAAGGCAGTCTCAATCAGGACATTGCAACTTTGGCCTTTGAATGTTCAGGATGGAATAAAGTGGTTATTCCTGATTGGCATGAATTGATTTCAGATCAATCCAAGTTTGTTCAGCCTCTCCTAATAGCACATACCCTCTAATCTAGGCAGCATCCTGGTGAACCTTGTCTGCATCCTCTCCAAAGCGTCCACATGCTACCTATAAGGGGGCACCCAGAACTGAAGGCAATACTCCAAATGTGGCCTAACCAGAGTTATATAAAGCTGTAACAGTGTTTTTAAAGTAGTTATAACCAGCTAGTTCCCACAGATTCAATCTGATTTGCACATAATGATGCTGCCTGGAAAATAAATACATACTGGGGCCCCTGGGATAACTTCCCATTATTTTCCAATACCTTTTCCATCTAACAGAGGAAACTAGAAAAAAAGGGGAACATTCCTATAGTAAAGTGACACCTGTGTCTCTCAATGCAGGAAATGCATCATCCCAGTATCTTCACTGGGAGAGATTAGTAGACTTAATTCACGTAGTAATTGCTGGAAATGCAGGAAGCATTTCACAGTCAATGTCAAAAACACTGTGCATTTGGTGTAGATTGCTCATAATATTTGTAGCACTACGTTGTCATGAGAACATGCTGTGATTGGCATGTGGAAAACAGGGAGACTGTAGTCAAATCAGTTATGAGAGTAGTCAGCATCAGTTACGGTTAAGTTCATGGCAAAACCTGTTAGATGCTATTGTTTGTTTATTATTTACTTAGCTGTTTTAGGGATCAACCATATTGAATCATGAGCAGGTCAAATCAAAAAGATGACACATTTCCTTTCTTGAAAGGCATTAATAAAGCAAGTATATTTGCCAGCAATTTTTTTTTCTCTCTGGTGTCAGTTCACAAATGACAAGATACAACTGAATTCATTGTCACCATTTGCTCTGGTGGGATTTAAGCTCAAGGTTCCTGATGTACTGATCCTGTACTCTATCACACTAACTTTGGTCAAACAGTTGCTGACTATAGTAGTTTTAAGGCACATGTGAATACAACTTGTTGATCTAACATAAAGGTACATTACAAGATTTATGTACACCCACTCGGCACCAAACTGTGCCAGGCATCATCCACTGATTTCCACTCTGAAGGCTGAAATTGCCACACTTCTGACCAAGAGCGTACACAACACACCGAGTCAAATTCATTCCAAGACACTTGACATATAAATATTAAAAGAAACACAGCAGCAAGCAGATTTGATTTCCATTCAACTCATCCTTCAGCTGTGCTTGTTTACAGGGAATTGGAAGCTAGACAGGAGATCGCTACAATACAAGAAGATGAAGGAACAAAGCTGTGTTGACGCTGAGTCGATGCGAAGGACTTTAGTGCTCAAATGAATCAGATTTCCTCCACTGCGCAAGTTTTGTCCATGTTCACTTGATGTCCCATATGGACAAAAGCTGTGTCTGATTTACCAAACCACTGTATAGTACCAGAGGTGTTTCCAACCACATGGCAGCTGGGTGAAACAGGGGCTGATGTAACCCACACCACTGGCATTCTGCAGTGTACTGGCATCCACAGAGCAATCCATATGAAAACCCAGTTTACTTTTAATGGGGCCATAAATTCTACTGACAGAATCAGAGGTGTTACTGTCGGAAGCTCTTTTCTTCATTTCAGTAAATCATACAAGAATAAGTAATAGTCAGCACCCCTCAAATAACGTGCATACGCCAGGTTGGAGGTGAAAGGAACAGGTACGAAGTAAGGTCTTCGACCAGAAACGTTAACTCAAAGGTTTCAAAGGTACATTTAATGTCAGAGAAATGTATACAATATACATCCTGAAAAGCTTTGTCTTCTCTTTCCACAGATGCTGCCAGAGTTTTCAGCATTTTTAGAGTTTATGTGGGCAGGTAGAGGCCAAGACTCAGGCATTACAGAAATGTGGGACAATTTGGCATTAGCTGTTAGAGAGATGGATGCAGACTGGGACTAGAAATGACAGAAGTTGGAACAGTTTGGGTTAGGGAGTTATGGAGACAGAAAACCAAGCTGCTCTGGAATGGAGGCAGCCGATGATAGTATTGACTTGCATCAGATACCCCAGAACAATGTAGTTCACACTGTTGGTTCTGGGTAAGTGAGACAGCATAGAACTGGGCCCTTCAGTCCAATCAATCCACACTGACCTTATATTCTATCATTCTCATCAAATCGCCCTTCTGTTTGACCAGCACACTGGAGTCAATTACCTACCAGTCCACGTTTTTGGACATAGGAGAAGATCAGAGCACTAGAAAAAATCCACACGGTCATAGAGAGAACATACAAACTCCACACAGACAGTACCAGAGGATAGGATTGAATCCAGGACTCCGGTGCTGTGAAGCAGCTGCACCACCAGCTGTGCCAGTCTTTCCTTTCGCCCTTCCTGTAGGTACACTGATCGGCTGGACTCTGGACAGATGTGCTGAATGGTGAAAAAAACCATGAGGATTTACCAGTCCCTCCTTTCATTAGCTGATTTTAACAATTTTGCATATACATACTGTACAGAGAACAGGTTGAGCCCAACGGCAAGCTGACTAGCTACTAGGTTCCAAATGCAAAGAGGACAGTATCCATCAAGGAGAAGCCCTGTAATAACCTCAGTACACACATGCATCATTTATTGGGTAAAAGCTGCAAAACCACAAACTGGCAATTTCCCATTCACATATCATCAGGTGTTCATTGACCAATTTTGATTCACAATTATGCAATTGCAAAATACACTCTTCTCGTCCTTGTTTGCAGATTCCCCCAAAGCAACAATTCATCTCTACATCAGTAATCTCCTCCAAGGTATCTTCTCTTCTTCAGAACTGGCCTCTTGAATATCCCCTGTTCTGCCTACCAGCCATTGCTGACCATTTAGTGGTCTTGGCCCTAAGCTCTGTAATTCTCTCCCTAAACCTCTACACATTTTTTACCTCATCCTCAGGGTTTTTCAAAACTAACCTCTTTGCCCAGTCTTTTTTTTTTCCTAAACACAAAATACTCTGCAGATGCTGGGGTCAAAGCAATATTCACAACACGCTGGAGGAACTCAGCAGGTCGGGCAGCATCCGTGGAAACGATGAGTCAATGTTTTGGGCCAGAACCCTTCGCCAGGACTGAAGAGGGAAGGGGCAGAGGCCCTATAAAGAAGGTGGGGGGAGAGTGGGAAGGAGAAGGCTGGTAGGTTCCAGGCGAAAAACCAGTAAGGGGAAAGATAAAGGGGTGACGGAGGGGAAGTAGGGAGGTGATAGGCGGGAAAGGTAAAGAAGGAATAGGGGAAAACACAATGGGTAGTAGAAGGAGGCAGAACCATGAGGGAGGTAACAGGCAGCTGGAGGAGGAGGCAAAGTGAAACTGGGATACGGGAAGGGAGGGGAACAGAATTACCGGAAGTTGGAGAATTCTATGTTCATACCAAGGGGCTGGAGACTACCTAGACGGTATATGAGGTGTTGCTCCTCCAACCTGAGTTTAGCCTCATCATGGCAGTAAAGGAGGCCATGTATGGACATATCTGAATGGGAGTGGGAAGCAGAGTTGAAGCGGGTGGCTACTGGGAGATCCTGTCTGCTGTGGCGGACGGAGCGGAGGTGCTCAACGAAGCGGTCCCCCATTCTGCGTCGGGTTTCACCGATGTAGAGGACGCCGCACCGGATGCAATGGATGACCCCAACAGACTCACAAGTGAAGTGTTGCCTCACCTGGAAGGACTGTTTGGGGCCCTGAATGGCGGCAAGAGAGGAGGTGTAGGGACAGGTGTAGCACTTACGCTTACAGGGATAAGTGAGATCCATGGGGAGGGACGTGTGGATCAGGGAGTCACGGAGGGACCGATCCCTGCGGAAAGCGGAGAGAGGCGGAAAAGGAAAGATGTGCTTAGTGGTGGGGTCCTGTTGAAGGTGGCGGAAGTTGCGGAGGATAATGTGCTGGATCTGGAGGCTGGTGGGGTGGTAGGTGAGGACAAGGGGAACTCTGTCCCTGTTGTGGTGGCGGGAGGATGGGGTGAGGACCGAAGTGCGGGAAATGGAGGAGATGCGGGTGAGGACATCATTGATGACGGGCAGAAGGAAAACCACGAACCTTAAAGAAAGAGGACATTTGAGATGTCCTGGAACGGAAAACTCTCATCCTGGGAGCAGATGCGGCAGAGACGGAGGAACTGGGAATAGGGAATGGCATTTTTGCATGTGGCGGGGTGGGAAGAGGTATAGTCGAGGTAGTTATGAGAGTCAGTGGGCTTATAGAAGATGTCAGTGGACAGTCTGTCTCCAGAGATGGAGACCGAAAGATCGAGAAAGGGGAGAGAAGTGTCCAAGATGGACCAAGTGAATTTGAGGGCTGGGTGGAAGTTTGAAGTAAAGTCGATGAAATTGACGAGCTCAGCATGGGTGCAGGAAGCAGCACCAATGTAGTCGTCAATGTACCAAGGGAAAAGTTGGGGAGTAGTACCAGAATAGGTTTGGAGCACAGACTGTTCCAAATAACCAACAAAGAGGCAGGCATTGCTGGGGCCCATGTGAGTGCCCATAGCTACACCTTTGGTCTGAAGAAAGTGGGAACAGCCAAAACAGAAGTTATTAAGTGTGAGTATCAGTTCTTCCAACCGGAGGAGGGTAGTGGTGGTGGGAAACTGGTGAGGTCTATTATCCAGAAAGTAGTGGAGGGCCTTGAGGCCTTCTTGATGGGGAATGGAGGTGTATAGGGATTGGACATCCATAGTGAAAATGAAGCACTCGGGACCAGGGAACTGGAAGTTATTGAAGAGGTGGAGGGCATGGATGTATCCCGGATATGGGTGGGGAGGGACTGAACTATGGGTGACAAAATGGAGTCCAGGTAGGCAGATAGAAGTTCGGTTGGACAGGAGCAGGCGGAAACTATGGGTCTACTGGGACAGTCAGGCTTGTGAATCTTGGGGAGGAGGTAAAACCAAGCGGTACGGGGTGTGGGAATTATGAGTTTAGCGGCTGAGGATGGAATGTCCCCGGAGTTGATAAGGGTGGTGATGGTATGGGAGGGAATGGTTTGAATTTTTTTGGTGGGGTCCTGTTCCAGGGGTAAGTAAGAGGAGGTATCAGAGAGCTGCCGTTTGGCCTCAGTGAGGTAGAGGTCCGTCCACCAGACTACTACGGCACCACCTTTGTCTGAGGGTTTGATGGTGAGGTTGGGATTAATGCAGAGAGAGTGGAGGGCAGTGCGTTCAGAGGGAGTGAGGTTGGAACAGGAGAGAGGAGTGCTGAAGTTGAGACAGTTGATGTCTCGGCAACAGTTGGAGATAAAAAGATCGAGTGCAGGTAGAAGGCCTGGGCGGGGTGTCCAGGAGGAAGAGGAGGGTTGAAGACAGGAGAAGGGGTCATCAGTAGGGGGAGGGGAATCTTTGCCAAAAAAGTAGGCTCAGAGACATAGGCGACGGAAGAAGAGTTCAGCGTCATGGCGGGCACAGAACTCACTGAGGTGTGGACGGAGGGGGACAAAAGTGAGGCCCTTGCTAAGGATAGAACATTCTGCTTCAGAGAGGGGAAGGTCAGATGGGATGGTGAAGACATGGCAAGGGTTGGGGCTGGGGTCTGGGGTCAGAGGAAGGTGAAGAGTGGGAGGTCTCAGGAGGGAGAGGGGGGTTGGGATATTCAGGGAGAGTGGGGTTAGGGGAGGATGAGGGATCAGAGGAATGGAGGGACGATGAGGAGTAGAAGGAAGGTTGGGAGTCGCGGGGAGGAGAAGAGGGTAGTGGGGGAATAAGCAGCAGTAAGAGCGGTCCTGGTCTGGTGAGGGTCGGGACCTCAGTCCGAGCTGGATCTGGAGCTGAGGGTGGCGAAGCTTGTAACCTGCAGGACCCCAGAACTGAGGTCGGAGTCGAAGGTGAGTGAGTCCATGGCCCGCTGGCGGCTGGTGCCCATGTCTGGGAGGCCGTGGTACCAATCGGGGTCAGAATATGAGGCGGATGGGTCTTCGGCCTGCTGAAGGCCTGAGAAGTCGAGGTCCGAGGGGTCGGGGTCCGGGCCTGGAGCCGGTCGTTGTCATGGGCTTGTGGTCCTTCTTGGATGCAAGGAAGGAGAAGAAATGGCGGTTGGAGGCGTGAGTCCGGCGGAGAATGAAGTGTAGGAGAGGTCCATGGCAGACGGTGGAGAGTGAGGCCCGGAGTGGTGGTAGAGAGAGGAACAGGGCCCGTAGGTATCTCCGCATGGCAGTGAGCGTGGCACGGAGAATCCGGCGGGAGCAGCGGTCAATGAAACGGAGGTATCTGGGATCCACGTCGGGCCCGAACTGGGAGACCTGGAACCAGAGCTGGAATCCCTGCGGTAACAGATGGTGGTGGAGACACGTTCCCAGGAAGGAGACGTGGCTGTGGGAGCGGGTCTGGGTCAGGATCTGGTTGAAGAGTCGGAGAGAGGCGGAGATCACAGAGGGGGAGCAGTGAGAGAGGGTCTCACTGAATTCCCGTTGAAGGGAAGATTTAAACTTCTTCAGGGTAGGCATACCTCGAAGAAACTTCGCAGCGGAGTAGCGAATCAAAACATAAAATACTCTGCAGATGCTGGGGTCAAAGCAACACGCACAACACGCTGCAGGAACTCAGCAGGTCGGGCAGCATCTGTGGAAAAGATCAGTCAACGTTTCAGGCCGGAACCCTTCGTCAGGACTGAAGAGGGAAGGGGCAGAGGCCCTATAAAGAAGGTGGGGGGAGGGTGGGAAGGAGAAGGCTGGTAGGTTCCAGGTGAAAAACCAGTAAGGGGAAAGATAAAGGGGTGTGGGAGGGGAAGCAGGGTGGTGATAGGCAGGAAAGGTGAAGAAGGAATAGGGGAAAACACAATGGGTAGTAGAAGGAGGCAGAACCATGAGGGAGATGACAGGCAGCTGGGGGAGGGGGGCAGAGTGAAATAGGGATAGGGGAAGGGAGGGGGAGGGAATTACCGGAAGTTGGAGAATTCTATGTTCATACCAAGGGGCTGGAGACTACCTAGACAGTATATGAGGTGTTGCTCCTCCAACTTGAGTTTAACCTCATCATGGCAGTAGAGGAGGCCATATATGGATATATCCGAATGGGAATGGGAAGCAGAGTTGAAGTGGGTGGCTACCGGGAGATCCTGTCTGTTGTGGCGGACGGAGTGGAGGTGCTCGACGAAGTGGTCCCCCAATCTGCGTCGGGTTTCACCGATGTAGAGGAGGCCACACCAGGAGCACCGGATGCAATAGATGACCCCAACAGACTCACAATTGAAGTGTTGCTTCATCTGGAAGGACTGTTTGGGGCCCTGAATGGTAGTCACTCTGCCCCCTCCCCTAGCTGCCTATCACCCCCCTCATGGTTCCACCTCCTTCTACTACCCATTGTGTTTTCCCCTATTCCTTCTACACCTTTCCTGCCTATCACCTCCCTGCTTCCCCTCCCCCACCCCTTTATCTTTCCCCTTACTGGTTTTTCACCTGGAACCTACCAGCCTTCTCCTTCCCACCCTCTCCCCACCTTCTTCATAGGGCCTCTGCCCCTTCCCCCTACAGTCCTGATAAAGGGTTCCGGCCCAAAAAGTCGACCGATCTTTTCCACGGATGCTGCTCGACCTGCTGAGTTCCTCCAGTGTGTTGTGAGTGTTGCTTTTTTTCCCCTGTTGTCTTCATGTCTTCTCCTAAGGTCCCAAGTCATAAAGATAGGCCCTTTGATCTCCCATGAGGACAATCAAACTCTCATTTACAATTATCCAATCTTCCTCTCATCAATGGTCTCCAGATCCTCCCACCTCTATTTCACTTTACAGTAGCAAATTACCTATCAAACCGCTTGCTTTTGGGGTAACAGAACACCAAGGGGAGTCCTATACAGGCACAGAGAGAAATGTAGCTGACTGGATAAAGCACCATTGTGCCAATGACGGGACAACATCGATAAGCCTGCAATGGCTTTCTCTTTGGTTCTTGCTACAGCCTTTGGAACAAATCAGTCAGTGAACTGTGACCTACATTAAACTCCCCTAATTATTGAGAAGTTGAAATATTGTCCAGGAGTGATTCTTCTCCCACAGGGGCAGGGGTTCGAAACAAAGGTAGCCACAATTACTAAGGAACCTGTTGCAATCAACTTATCCCTTCTGTTAAATCAACAGACCCTAAACAGGACTCATGACTACAGGAGAACAGCCAGTACATATTGTTAAGCTACTGATGCAAAGAAACCATCACAACAATAATCATTTGCAGAAAACTTCATCTTCAGTCCTTCTGGTGTCTTGCATTTTGTCCACCTTTAAATGTAGCAAAACATCTTAAAATATATTGTAAGAGCATTATCAAACAAAATATGACACGAGGCAAAGTAGCGACCTGGGTTTAATCTTGACCTCTGTGTGGAGTTTGCACATTCTCTCTGTGATTGTATGGGTTTCCTTATGTGCTCCAGTTTCTTCCCACATCCCAAAGATTCATGGTTAGATAGATTAATTGGCCACTGTAAACAGTTCCTTGAGTGTCAGCCATCACAGTAGAGGTTGGAGGATCTGGGAGGAACTTTTGAGAATAAAACTGAACAATTATAAATGGAAGCTTGATGATCTGCAGAGAATAAGTGAACCAGAGCGCCCATTTCTAAGCTGTATGTTTCTATGACATGAATCCCTAGAAGATTTGAATTGACAATTGGCAATTACTATTGTCACAGTAAAAATATTTGTTTTTGCATAACATCCATACATATCATTTCCAAACATAAGTACATCAAGATAGTACAAATGGAAAAGCAGCAACAGGTTGCAGAATATAGAATCAGAATCAGGTTTATTATCACCGGTATGTGTCGTGAAATTTGTTAACTTAGCAGCAGCAGTTCAATACAACACATAATATAGAAGAGAAAAAAAACAAAATAAAATAATAATAATAATTAAATCAATTACAGTATATGTATATCGAATAGATTAAGACTTGTGTAAAAACAGAAATAATATATATTTTTAAAAAATGAGGTAGCATCCAAGGATTCAATGTCCATTTAGGAATCAGATGGCAGAGGGGAAGAAGCTGTTCCTGAATCACTGAGTGTGTGCCTTCAGGCCTCTGTACCTCCTACCTGATGGTAACAGTGAGAAAAGAACATGCCCTGGGTGCTGGAGGTCCTTAATAATAGAAGCTGGCTTTCTGAGACACCACTCCTTGAAGGTGTCCTGGGTACTTTGTAGGCTAGTGCCCAAGATGGAGCTGACTAAATTCACAATCCTCTGCAGCGTCTTTCGGTCCTGTGCAGTAGCACCACCCGCCCCCCCCACATACCGGACAGTGCTGCAGACTGTCAGAATGCTCTCCATGGTACATCTATAGAAGTTTTTGAGTGTATTTGTTGACATACCAAATCTCTTCAAACTCCTAATGAAGTATAGCCGCTGTCTTGCCTTCTTTATAACTGCATCGATATGTTGGGACCAGGTTAGATCCTCAGAGATCTTGACACCCAGGAACTTGAAACTGCTCACTCTCTCCACTTCTGATCCCTCTATGAGGATTGGTATGTGTTCCTTCGTCTTAACCTTTCAGAAGTCCACAATCAGCTGTTCCGTATTACTGACGTTGAGTGCCAGGTTGTTGCTGCGGCACCACTCCACTAGTTGGCATATCTCACTCCTGTACATCCTCTCGTCATCATCTGAGATTCTACCAACAATGGTTGCATCATCAGCAAATTTATAGATGGCATTTGAGCTAAACCTAGCCACACAGTCGTGGGTACAGAGGAGAGTAGGGCAGAGGGCTAAGCACACACGCCTGCAGTGCACCAGTGTTGATCATCAGTGAGGAGGAGATGTTATCACCAATCCGCACAGATTGTGGTCTTCCAGTTAGGAAATCAAGGATCCAATTGCAGGAGGTACAGAGGCCCAAGTTCTGCAACTTCTCAATCAGGATTGTGAGAATGATGGTGTTAAATGCTGAGCTGTAGTTGATGAACAGCATCCTGACACAGGTGTTTGAGTTGTCCAGGTGGTCTAAAGCCGTGTGAAGAGCCACTGAGATTGCATCTGCCATTGACCTATTATAGCAAAAGGCAAATTACAATGGGTCCAGGTCCCTGCTGAGGCAGGAGTTCAGTCTAGTTATGATCAACCTCTCAAAGCATTTCATCCCTGTAGACATGAGTGCTACCGGGTGATAATTAGTCATTAAGGCAGCTCACATTATTCTTCTTAGGCACTGATATAATTGTTGCCTTTTTGATGCAAGTGGGAACTTCCGCCCATAGCAGTGAGAAGTTGAAAACGTCCTTGAATATTCCCACCAGTCGGTTGCCACAAGTTTTCGGAACTTTACCAGGTACTCCATTGGGACACTCAGCCTTGCGAGGGTTCACTCTCCTTAAAGACAGTCTAACACCGGCCTCTGAGACAGAGCTCACAGTGTCACCAGGTGCAGCAGGGGTACAGGTGCATAGTGTTACATTTATAGAGAAAGTACAGTGAAAACACTAGACCAAAAAGCAAACAGTTAGGTTTTACAGAAGAGTGAGAAAGTGGCAGAGATTGTCAAAAGGTTTAGAGAACAAATACCAGAGTTTAGGGCCAAGGCCACTAAATAGCTAGCAATCACAGGTGAACAGAGCTGGAGCTATTCATGAGGTCAGCCCTGAAGGAGAACAGATAACTTGGAGGAGAATACAGATGTAGAAAAGAATTGTGGACCTGTGGGCATCTGAAAACAAGCATGAGAACCATACAATATTGTAATTCCATAACTGGGAACCAATATAAAATGGTGAAATTGTGTAATTGGGACATTGCAAGTTAGACCATGGCAGCAGATGTTGGATAATATCTAATTTTTAAGAGCGGGAGATTTGGAAAAGACTGCGTCAAAACAACTAAGCCTAGGGGATGATAAAAGCAAAGGTAAGGGCTACAGCCTGTAATATTTTAAGTAGGAGGGTTTACTGTGAAGATGCAAATAGGTGATCTTAGCAATGATGCTGAAGACGTGCAGTAATTTCTGCTAAGCATCAAAAATGAAACCAGAAGTATAAATATCTGGTTTGGCCTCAAGCAGTACCCAGAAAATAAAGGCAATTACATGCCTGTACTTTGGTTTCAGGCTATGCTGAAATGCCTTGCAGTAAATGATTACTTCCACTGCAATGTAAGAACAGTGAGCGATAAGTAGAAATCAATGTCAAAAGAATAGAACCTTCAGAATGAACGTGTCAGAGGGATTGGGGGGAACAGGCCGAGAGCTGAATGTGCCAGGTTTCAGAGACGAACAGCAACTTTTCTGCCCACAGCACCGTCACTTCTACTGTGATGTACAGTGAGCCACCAGCCAGGCTTTAAAGGATTGAGGGGAGAAGCCAAACCAAGATCAGGCCAACATTTCCAAAAATTCCACTCCTAGATTCCTGCTGAATGGTTGAATATAGCTGGTTATTAAGGGAATCTAGAGAAGTGGGGATCACTCCATCCTTACTTGTCTCTCATTCCACCCTCTCGGCCCTCTCTCTGCCCATTTGATCCCAACTCATCCTTTGCTTCAGCCACTCGACCCTCACTTCAGCAACTTGGAATCCACTTTACCCTCTCTCTGACCACACAAACCTTGTTCTTGCTGCCCGGTCCCCATTCGTACCTCACTATGGCCACTCAACTGCTTACTCATCTCTTACCCTGGTCACTTGTCTCCCATGACTGCCTGTCCTCTCTTTGCAAAGTGGGTTAAATAATGGGCAGTCCTCAAATACATGTAATCTTTCTTTAGCAAGATTATCAAAACAAATATTAGCTCGATAACAAACTGTTTCAGGAAAAAAGTGAAATCTATCCCATATTAGTAATAAAATTCCTAGCAAAAAGAAAACAAAGCTTAAGTTATCTAAATAAGTAATGCTGAACCATTAATCCTGAGTAGATTGTGTTTGATATTAAACATAGATCAATTTGAGTACTCTTGCAATCCTCACTGTGCATGCTAATCCCATTAATCAAGGCCAGATTTGGATGCAAGCAGCTCTGGCACCAGAATCACTGCAGAGTTTTGTGGTATTGTGTATGCTGAATAATACAGAGCAAGTTTTATTTAATTGCCAGAGAATCATAGCTCTCAGATCTACTGAAGTAGAGCTTCAAAAACACAGGCCACATCGTTGGTGGTTTCAACCTCTTCAAGCACAAGCAGGATATGGTTGTGTTTTCATTCTCACACAGCCCTAAGAGCAGTACCATAGAACGTGTTTCTTACCAATGGAGATCTAGTCCCAATCTAAGAGGGACAGGTTAATTTCAAGCCCAAAGAATCTTTGCTGCTTATTGAAAAGATGAGGCAAGATTAAGGAAGCAGAAACTGGTAGTTGGAGGATGCGTGGAGAAGAAATGCCAGGAATCAGATGAGCAATCTTATGGTTTTTGAACTTTGATCAAGCATAGAATTAAAACTTTCTATAGTCAAGTTCAAGTGATAAAGTATCCTGAAATACTTTGTAGAGATTCTTATTTTATTCATGAAGAAGGACTACACGATACTAAAAGGTTAGGATGATCAATAGCCACATTATGTGGGATCACTCAATTCCACAGCCAAATGATGTCAGGACCTTTCCATTCTACAGTTGTGGATGAACAGGTCAACTCCAGCCCAATGTCAGAGATCAATGGAATCAATCCAAAAGTCACTAGATCATTCCATCCCATGGCTACGGAACACTAGACTAATTCATTCACATAGCTGAGGGTCATTGGGATCATTCAATCTCTTAAGTGAAGAATGCTGAAATCATTCCCTCGAATGCAAGAGTAGGAAGATTATGGTGCAACATTATAAAACATCATTTATGCCATGGCTACAAACAGTGCAAAATTCTGGTTGCCACACTATAGTACAGATATAATGGAGAGGGTACGGAAGATGTTGCCTAGGATGGTGCTTCAATTATGAGGAGTTATGATGATAGCATCAGTTTATTTTCCTTGGAGTAGTTGGGACTGAGATATACAAAGAGAGGCATAGATAGGGTAGAAAGTTGTAAACTTTATCACATAACAGAAACATAATACATTAGTTTAGGGCAAGAGGTAAGCTTTTCAGAGCAGACCCATGTGAGGATTTTTTAATCAAAATGATTGCAAACTGAAATATGTGGCCTGAAGGGGTAGTCGAGACAGGTACTCCCAGTACATTTAAATATCTGGAATGGCACTTGACTTACCAAGGTATGAAAGGCTATACATTAAGTGCTCCCAAATGGGATTGATAAAGATAGGTGTCAGACATCAGCACAGACACAGTGGGTACAAGGTGTTTCATTGCTATATAATTCAACCCCAAGTTACTCTGAATGGGATTTCTCCTGTCAGATCCTCAGTTGCTCTGTACCCCACTGGGAAGGTGGGTGTACTGCAAAGTGAACCCAGAATCACTCCATACCTTTGTTGGATGAATGAAGATCAGCAGGAGGTGTGGTTACTTGCCTGATATTCGATTTATGACAAAGACTGCTGGAGGAAGTGCTTCTAAACCACTGTTAAATGTAGCAATGAGTGTTTGGGTTAGCAACATAAACATGTTTGATGTAAAACTTGTAATGGAACAAAGAACAACTGAATCTGTTGATAGCAATAGGTCTGAGCCAGGATCTAAAAGAAGAGTCTGCAAATAGCAGAAGCCACTTTGATCAGCAGACACAAGAGGCCATCCTGTGGCTATGATACTGTCACCACAACTTTATTGATTGGGCTTGGATAATCTTCTGACAAGACATCTTTTGAGGAAGGACGTGAATTTCTATCATTATTTCCCAGCTCTTTACTTCATCCCTCCCCCTTCATGTTTCACCTATCACTTTGTGTTTCTCTCTTCCCTCCCCCCATCTTTTAAATCTACTCCTCAGTTTTTCTTCTCCAGTCCTGCTGAAGGGTCTCAGCCCGAAATGTCGACTGTAATCCTTTCCATGGACACTACCTGGCCTGCTGAGTTCCTGCAGCATTTTGTGTGTATTGCTTGGATTTCCAGCATTGCAGATTTTCTCTTGTTTGTGATTGAATTTCTATCATGCCTTTCACAGTGATTAGCAAGACTTTACAGCTGATGAATTATGAAAAGAGTAGTCACTGCTGCAGGGTACAACAATACATTTACATAGGAGACCGGCAAACAAGCAGAAGTGTGAGACTGGATGCATAGTCTGTCTTATGATTTTGAATAGTAGCCTTTGAGACAGCTTGAGATGTTTTACCATATAAAAGATGCCAATATACATGTAAGTTGTTGTTAGGTAAATGTTTGCCTACTCCCTGGGAAAACAGCACTTTCATGAGATCTTTAACACACCTGAGAGGGCAGACTAGGTCTTGGTTTAAGTACACTTTCTAGAATCTGTACTTCCTCAGACCTTCACTGGAATATTCAGATAGATTGTGTGCTTGAATCTATGAGGGAAGGTTTGAATTAATAAACCTCTGACATTAAGCAATAAACAATCTGATGCAGGAACTCAGTAGGTCGAGCAGTATCTGTGTGAGGGAAGGAATTTTCAACGTTTCTGGACATTCCTACCATCTTTGACTCAGAGACAATGGTTCAGCCTTTGAAACAAAGATGAAAAGGTATCAGGAATTCATTTAGGTGATTGTCACAACTAGAATAAAGCTATATTAGATACCAGAGTCTAAACCTCATCTGTACTGAGTTAGCTGATCTCAACTAATGGGAAAGGTAGAACTGCATTATTGCCAGAAGTGAGGTAGTAGAAGTGGAATAAGCTGATCAGAATCAGAATCAGATTTAATATCACCGGCATATGCCATGAAATTTGTTAACTTTACAGCAGCAGTAAGATGAAATACATGATAAATAAATATAGAGAAAAAACTGAGTTACATTTAGGGCATATATGTCTATTAGGTTAAGTTAAAATAAGTACTGCAAAATAATAGAAAAAAAAAGTAGTGAGGTAGTGTCCTTGGGTTCAATGTCCATTTAGGAATCAGATGGCAGAGGGGAAGAAGCTGTTCCTGAATCACTGAGTGTGTGCCTTCAGGCTTCTGTACCTCCTTCCTGTTTGTGGCAATGAGAAAAGGGCATGTCCTGGGTGGCTGGGGTTCTTAATGAAGGACGCCGCCTTTCTGAGGATACTATCGAGGCTAGTACCCATAAAGGAGCTGACTAATTTTACAAGTTTCTGCAACTTATTTCGATCTTGTGCAGTAGCTCCACTATACCAGATGGTGATGCAGCCAGTCATAATGCTCTCCACAGTACATTTGTAGAAGTTTTCAAGTGTTTTAGCTGACAAATCAAATCTCCTCAAACTCCTAATGAAATATAGCTGCTGTCTTGCCTTCTTTACAGCTGCATCAATATGTTGCACCCAGGTTAGGTCCTCAGAGAAAATTTATTATTTTAACAATAAGCTACATAACAGATCAACTAAGTGACACCCAGGAACTTGAAAGTGCTCACTCTCTCCAATTCTGATCCTTTGTGAGGATTGCTTCGTGTTCCCTCTTCTTATCCTTCCTGAAGTCCACAATCAGCTCTTTGGTCTTGCATATAAAATCAAGCACAGGAAATAGATGAGGATTGGAGTGTGCGTCAGGAGGACTTAGGACTGAAGGAACCTGTGTCAATAGAATCCCATTCTGAAACTTCTGATCATAAATCTACTTACACATTTTTATCGTGAAGTAAAAAAATACAACTGTTGGGGGAACTCAAAGGGCTAGCAGTGGCTGTGGAGGAAAAGGGATAGGAAATATTTGGGGTTAAGACCAAGTATCAGGACTGATGCAAGACCTCGGCCCAGAAAGTCAACAATTCCTGTTCCCTCACCTGCTGATCCCAGCATTGTGTCTCCATATTTTGTGTGGAGTCTCCCACAGGAAGAATTATATACCCAGACCCTGAGAAACAGTGAGCCAAATAACCATCTCATTATCTCAAACTCCTTATGCACGCCTCCTCCCAAGGTTCACAACAGGAGTTGCATTGAGAGTGGAAATATAGAGGGATATCCTCGGACTTCCAGCCAGGTACAAGTATCAATTGTAATTGATATTTCAATGACAATCTCTGCCATCTTCATCAGGGATGATACCTGGGCATGTCTCATCCAGTGGTACTTATACCCCTGTCATCCATCCCTCCTGATTGATTAGTCCTCATCCAATCAGGTTTCCACTGTCCCATCTTGCTTACAATCAAATTACAGTCTTACCTAGAGGAAGACCTTAGTCTTTGTTAAAATTCTTTTTCTCTAGTTTTATTTCTATGGCTTCCTTCAACAGGCGGTCCCAAAAGCCATTGGTGTGGCACAGTAGTTACGTGTCGTCGAAGTCAATCGCACGGTGGAAACTCACATCAAGGAGCATAGGAGGTGTATTCGTTTGGGTTACCTGAAGAAATCAGCAGTAGCAGAACGTTGTATTTGCAATAGCCATAGGATTAACTTCGACGGCACAAAACTACAGTGCCGCGCCAATGGCTTTTGGGACCGCCTGGTGAAGGAAGCCGTAAAAATAAAACTAGGGAAAAAGCATTTTAACAAAGATTAAAGTCTTGCTCTGAGAAAGAACTGGAATTTGATTGTAAACAAAGTGGGACAGCAGAAACCTGATTGGATAAGGACTAACCAATCAGGAGGGACAGGTGATGGGGGTATAAATACTACCAGACTGGACATGTCCAGGTATCATCCCTGATGAAGATAGCAGAGCTTGTCATTGAAATGTCATTGAAATGTCAGTTAAAATCGATACCTGTACCCGACTGGAAGCACAAGAAGAGTTTACTTGTCATATGAGCTGGGAAAGCACTAGACCCTTTTTCATAGAGAAATATCGTTTACCTGTGGTTGTGCTGGAAAACCTCCAAAGACCGGTATATCACTTATTTTGAGTCAGGACTTCCTGTAAAGTTTAGTGACTGATGACCATGAAGCAGCAATTGCAGGGTGGTAAATGACAGTGGGAACAGCGATGTCACGAGATGGGCAACTGCTAATAAGGGTGGGAAGAATGACAGCAGTTATTACATCTGGAGAGGGGTGATGATTAAATTAGAGGGTAATTCATTTGCCCAGACTCCCAAAAATAACTGGCCAAAACAAAATAAACCCCACCTCATGCTGCACTCTACCTCATTTTGTCAATCATATCTCATCCCATGGAGCCTCACTTCCTCTAGGCAAGCTTGTTTCTAGTTTCCTCACCCAAATCTCTCTCACAATCATTTTGTCAGCAAGTATTTTCTATAATGGTGGGAGGTCACAGGGTAAAGGCGCAAGGCCCTGTGCCTCTTGCTCAGTGGAAATTCCAGTCCTACATTCAGTGGGTTATACCCAGGGCCAAAGTTATCTGGCAGGACATAGCTTAGACGTCCTGACTCACGGCATCTGTTTTTCTTTCCCCAGTGACAGTGCACTATTATTCGATCCTGAAGCACCTTAACCAGATCAGGTAGTAGTGCAATAAGGTTTCCTCATAATCTGGTAGGAGGATACAGTTTTCATTCCTTAAGGTAATTAATATGAATATTATTCAGCAGGTGTGAGTCTTTAGTTGTAGTAACTTCGATGCATACTTTCCAACATTACAACACTAGCCCCATCCAAAAGCCCCCATTCAAGTCTGGCACTCACAGCAACAGAAGCAATTTCTAACTGAACATTTCCTTCACAGATGCAGAGAAAGACAACTGTCCCAATCCTTTCCCAAACCAGTTCCTCTTGAGAAACATTCATCACCTGTGTGAAATTCCATCTGTGGGCAGAAAGCCAGGAGGCCAGAGATGGGGTAAACAGCTCTCTTTGCAGTTTGATCAGCGATTTGCAATTTCTATGGTGGATTTTTTTTTACAACAGGCTTGAATGAAGTACCATTCAGACAGCATTAATGTCAACTTCCCAGCCACTAGTTTTAATTTCATTCGGTAAGAAATCTGCCACCACCAGCAGTCTACATTGAAGCAGATGATCCACTGACTCCACCACCTGGAAATAAGATGCTTCTGTTATCAAATTAATTAAAACATCCTCAGTTTTATCTTTTGAAGCAGTCACTGCAGTTATAATGCGGGACATACAAGACATCATTGGAATTTGCAAAGCAGTCATTGTAAAGTATAATGTATGGGTTGCAGTGGGATTAGATGGCGAATGAGCACGTCATTTACGGCCAGATCAGATATCAGATCAGCCACTGCTATAAGCAATGGTTCAGATATCCGTGAGATCATCAACCCCATTAAACAGCAGCTTATGGCACGAAAAGTGATTTTTATTCGTCATTTTATATATAATATACATACAACACACACCTAAGAATACTGAAAAAGATGATAAGAATTTAAGGTCAGACAGAGTTAATTCCATGTGCAGGGAAACAGGAGTGAACAGGCATCAGATGACAAATCAGTCAGAGTTGGGTTTGTGCAAACTATGTACTGACTGTGATTTTACCCATTTGCCTCCAATAACACCGGCACAGTGCTACTGCTGTAAAGCACTCACAACCTAAGTTCAATCTTAATGTCAGGCGCTGTCTGAGTGAAGTTTGCACGTTCTCTCTGTGATGGATGGATTTCCTCAAGGTGCTACAGATTCCTCTCAGTCCCAAAGATGTGTTGGTAGGTTAAATAGGCACTGTAAATTGCCACCAGTGAACTGGAGGTGAGTTAGCATGGACACAATAGGTAGAGTGGCTTCCTTCTATGTTATAAGAGAACATGAATGTGATTGCTGTGGTTTGACAATTTTCTACCTGTTCGAGAGCAGGTACTGAGGCAACACATGCAAGAGTAGATTGTTCTTTTTGCTTTCTGTGTGCTGTACTTTGAAAATTACAGGCCCTCCCCAACTAATGAAGGCCTGACCTATGTAGAGCCCATATGTGCCCTATGAATGACTGTTTTGGAGTAATGTTTCCTTTTTTTTTACAGCTGCCTAGACCAACCATTGCTGTGAGCAGGAAATTTTTACACAGTCTGAAAACTGTGTGGCACTTTATATTAACATTATATAAAGAAAATCTTGTTGCATGGCAACAAAGGATATGTGCGCGGGAGCATTTCAGGTACGTGTCATTTCAGCGGCGTGTCCACACAGCTTAGAGGGAACAGTGCTCGGGAGGCCGGTGGTATGCATTTGCCAGCTGCCTTAATATTAGCTGGAACTACCCCACATCAAACCCAAGAGGAATACATTCTATTTAACAAGTTTATGACTACTTTGTGAAGCCTACCTAGAGACATACAGCTTGTTATTCATTACAAAACTCTTAATAGCATTTAAAATCTTGCATACACCATAATCTTTTAAAAGAATATTATTATTAGCCCAGGATAGTCTTGGGTTAAAAATATGTTAATCAGTTTTATTATTAAGAGTGACAAAACAGGATTAAAATGCTTCTCCAGATTATCTATTCCTATAGGCCAAGCCACCTGTGCAGGCATCTTCTGCCATGTGCTAGTCTGTTCGCAGCTGCATTTATGACTTGTGAACTGTTCAGGTTATGAACAGTTCGGAATGGAACCCTGCCTAATGTGGGAATGACCTGTATGTAGAAAGGCGGATTTTAATATCTACAGCACTGTTTATGATCCTCTTGGGAAATTCCAAAATGCCTTACTGGCAGTGAATCAGTCTCAAACTATAGTCACTGTTGCAATAGAATCTAACAGGCACTAGGGCCTGGATGAGTGTTATCATAAGGTCTTTGTATCATTTCTCTGGCATAACAGGATGTTGATTATGGCAAAATTGTGCTCCAAGCACTCCATCAGGAGGTGGATTCCAGTGGAGTTATCTTTCCTTACTCTAACCTTACTTGTCAACTTAGTAACAGACTGCATGTTTTCCAACCTGAGCACTGAAGGAAGTTTAGTTTGTCTCCCTCTGGGCAATGGGCCAAGGATTTTCCAAGGTCGAATATGTTCTTCTTGAGCTTTACCAAGAGCTTCCAGGGTTGAGAGAATGTGCTAATGAGGCGGCATGCTCATTCCATATTGGCTGAGCCACGAGACGATTTGCCTGTCCTACAGAGATCTAACTGAAATGGGAAATAATTTTGATCTTGATGGCAAAGCCTAATCTACGAAGACGTTACCTTCCCCTAGTTTGCCCCGCAGAGGAAGTGTACTCACTACCTTGTTCTAGAAGCTGGTCAGTGATGTCATTGCCATAGCATCCAAATTCCTAAACGATGACGACAGTGCAATCTTACAGTCTATCACAGCCAGAGTGGTCCATGAGATTCTGCATTTTATACTCAGAGTGGAACTTGCATCTGTGTGCCTTCTTTTAATTGCAACTAGCTGTTGTAATCAGCTACTGCACAGGCTTTGACAAAATAAGCTCTTGGTTCGGTGGCAAGGGAGCCAAAACCACTGGAGACCGAGTCTGCAGCATAGACATTACTATCAACACACATGGACTCGTGAAACAACAAAGTGAAGGTCAAGGTACAAAGCAAGGTAAAGGAAGCAACTATTACCTTCAGATCAGAATAGGTCATCCACCATTGAGCTCGGCCAAAAGCTGACAGGGCTTCTGGTGACTGAGAATGACAGCCCAATTCAGCAATAACAACATTCAACTGCAACATGACTTTGACCCATTTGACTTCCTGTCATTTGAAGTAATGGCTAATATTCCTTTAGCCCTTAGAATTACATTGTCATGGTAAGAACAGAGGAAGTATATACAAGTATAAACTTAAAGAACATCTTTTTCCTTGGTAAAGGATCTACAACCTTTATTATCTCTATTTTTTTCCCTTTCAGGGTTCTTTTGAAGACCCTGACCTGGAGTTACACGCTGACTACGGTTCTGTACGGGAATGGGACCCGCTCTCAGTGTTACTCTGCACGCCAAGGGCTCGGCCTAAGAGCTCACTTCGCCTTCAGAGGGCCGAGATCTCGTGGCTCTGGAGACAGGCGATCAAAGGTCGGTGTCCGGGCACGAGACCGGTGTGTCATGGGAGATGAAAGATCTAAGGCTGTGTGCCCAGGGACCCAAGATCTTTGAGCACAGAGCTTGAAAAAAGCGACGCAACGGACTTTTAACATCATAAACCATTAAGTTGTTTGTTATGTCTCCCCTCTCGCTGTGAAACGGAGACACCTCTTTCTCCCTTATTAGGGAGAGAGAGAGCCCGTGGTATGTTGAATACCAGGTGAATGTGTAGTCTTTGGAGTACTGCAAGTCTGTGTCTTTGCTGTTGCTTTCGCTCATGCTTGAGTGATTGGACATGGGTGCCCATGCTTTTTTTTGCCAGTGGGGAAAGGGGAAATCATTGCTTGCTGCTGCTTACACATGGGAGGGAGGAGAGCTGGGGGGGGGACTTTGGGGTTCTATCATTTAACTGTCATTCATTTTTTGTGGGCACTCCTCTGTTTTTCGTGGATGGTAGCGAAGAAAAAGCATTTCAGGATGTACAGTATATTGTATACATTTCTCTGACATTAAACGTACCTTTGAAATTAAGGTGCTCAGATGATCATGAGCACTGTGCACCAGTGTGGAAATGAGACTGCTAAGCATCCATGCTGTTGGGTCATCTGGATCAAGAGTATTAACGGCTCTAGTGCACATGAACAACCGAAGGGTTCCCTGTGCTGAGTCATGTTTCTACAGTTTGGCAGAAATGGCCCTGCTAAGGGACTGACCCATAAAGCAAGTGAAAATCAAGGCACAAAGGAAGCATCCATACCTTCAGATGACAATAAATCATCCACCACTGAGCCTGGCCTAAAGTTGGCAGCTTGTCTTTGACCAATCCTGGTTGTAATTTGGTTTGTCAGAATGACCTGCAAAAGACAATAACTCTGTTATTACAGGGGAATGGTGTACCTCACTTTATCTGCCTCTCCAATCAACCTATCAAATCTACACAGTCTTTAGCTATGGTTGCTTTTCCCAAATGTATGCATAACAAGCCAAGCAATAGCTTTAGAGTTATAGAGCTATACAGAAAGGAAATAGGCCCTACAGCCCAACTCATTGACGGTGATCTGGATGTGTGCCTGAGTCATTTCCACATCTATATTTGGCCCACATCTTTCTAAACATTTCTTAGCCATGTACCTGTCCAAATGTCTTTTAAACATTGTAAATGCACTTATTCTGTTATGTTGTTCCACTCTCAACACCCTCTGTGTGAAAAAATAGACCCCTTACGTCCCCATTACATTGTTTGCCTCTTACACTTAAAACTGTGTGGTTTCCAGTTTTATACCCTGCTATCTCAGAAAGAAAACAGTGACAATCCATTTATCTATGCCTCTCATGGTTGATTTTATAGATATCTATAAGGTCATCACTCAGGGATGGTCTCCGTACAACCCAAAACCCTCCAGTCCCAGCAGCATTCTTGTGAATCTTTTCCACACCCTCTCTAACTTCATCCATCCTTCCTGTAGTACTACACACAATAGTGTACCGGGCCGCAAAGCATGTGCTACCGGGCCATGAGGAAACGATATGAGTCAGCTGCACCTTTCCTCACTCCCTGTCACGCACTGTTGAACTTGAACAGAGGGTTGCCAACTATCCAGTATTTGCTGGGACATCCCATATACTGGGCTAAATTGGTTTGTCCTGTATTTCCCCTGCTAAGGTAGAGCGTTCCTATGAAACCTTTCGTGCCGAAATGGCGTGAAGCGAAGAAGCAATTACCATTAATTTATATGGGAAAAATTTTTGAGCGTCCCCAGACCCAAAAAATAACCTAACAAATCATACCAAATAACAAATAAAACCTAAAATAAGTAACACTAACATATAGTAAAAGCAGGAATGATATGATAAATACACAGCCTATATAAAGTAGAAATAATGTTATGTACAGTGTAGTCAGGAAGATGAAGGCAAAACCGATTTGCAGGGAAAAAATTGGCATGTACGCGCATGCGCACAAAGGTGCCCGCGCAAGGCTTCATGGTCCTGGGGTAAAGTGTCCCAGGATTTGACTGCTACTTTTGTCTTTTATTTGGGAGTGAGAAAGTTGGCAACCCTAACTGTAAAAGACATGTTGAGGTGATTTTAACCCTACTTGAACACCACCCCCCTCTAACCCCCCCGGTTGACCGGTCCGCAAGAATATTGTCAATATTAAACCGGTCCGTGGTGCAAAAAAGGTTGGGGATCCCTGCCATAGACCAATCCCCAAAAACATAAATCATGCGAACAACAGAAGCAAGCAACAACAGCAGCGTTCCGAACCAAATGGAGTCCTTGGAACCAAATCCCCGAGGCAGCCCAGAGATGGCCAAAGCCTCGGTATTTGGTTCATCATATTAGTGGGGTAAATTGCTGCAAGGTTTGCAGACAGAAAGCACAGCAGCTGGGGGCATTCTCACAGCCTCAGCGTTGCGGAGAGAGGAGCCCCCAGACTATCTCGGCCAGCGTTTAAATTATCCCAACCTTACACTAGGTCCTGGCCCTGCCACGGTGAATCACCCTGGGTCTGGATTTCGCTACCCGATAAATCATTCTTTACCTCTCCAAATTGGCTCAACATCCAGAGTAATCTAACCTCACCCGACACTCTGACTTCCAGTATATCTGGGCCGGCATTTAGATCGACCAAATAGCAGACTGTGTCTCACATTAGGACCTGGGCCTTGCTGCAGCGAATCACTCTGAGCCTAGTACACACTGCCCAGCAATTTGGCTCAGACCTGGATTTCACTTCCGAAGAAGCCATCCTTGACCTCTCCAAATCAGCTTGGTGCTTAGAGCAATCTACCCTCACACCTGGGCCAGCTGGGTGGGCATCCGAACTCCTCTGAACCGTCTTCTCCCCCCGAATAGTTCACTCCAACCAGCATGCCTCCAACTTCAAGTGCATTGATTTTGCAGCACACCAGCAGGGTGCATTTGTGAACTTGCTTTGCTTTTGTTTGCCTCTTCATTGTTTGTGGTGATAGTTTACCACAATTTACTTTTTAAAAATTGTTATTAATAATGTTTTTAATCAAATTCCTTTGCTTTTGAACTACCAGTAAGCTATCACACGTCTTCAGTAGTGCCATCTTAAACCAGAAGTAAATACAGATGAGAAGACTGATGCCATTCTTCCTGCTACAAGACCTCCTTTGTTACAGTCTGGCATGATGGTCTCACCCACAAAGGGCTCTGCGATACAAGGCAAACAACAGGTAGGCTGATCAGTGCAAGTAGCGTTTTTCAAGCACTCTCTCTACTGACGGAAAGAGGAATGATGTTGCTCAGAAATGGAGCTGAGATATTTGGTGGAAGAGTTCCTGTGAAGATGTGCATTGTCAATCTGAGCTGGATATCCATGTGCTTGATATGTGCTGAACAACTCCATACCAGCGCACGATGCTTTGCATATAAGACAGCCAGGGCTTTCACTGCAAGAAGGATGGCAGTTTGCTACAAAAGTTCTTACACTTCTGCAAATTATTTATTGTGACTACCGATCACAGAGAGATTTAATCACACAACAAAACTGCATGTACCTCCTCTTCCAGCTCATGAAATTCATGATAGTCAAGGTGTTGGTTTCAGGGAACAAAATACTTTACTAATTCAGAAATGAGATGTCAGCATCAATCCCTACCAGGTGAGTAATTTGTCAGTCTTCACATCAACAATCCCAGGAAAGTCACACTATGGACAGAGTGGAAAACTTTCTAGATACACCCAAGCCAGACAGAAAAAAAACAGGCAAATGCAAATTAACCCTCCTCTGTTGCATCATGACAATTGCAATAAACCAAGTTTGAGATTAAAATTTGGTCACCATGGTAGTGTAGCGGTTAGCGCTATGCTGTCACAGCCTGGGGCATCAGAGTTTGGAGTTCAATCCAGCGGCCTCTGTAAGGAGTTTATTTGTCCTTTCCATGGAATGCATGGGCTTTCTCTGGATGCTCCGGTTTCCTCCCACAGTCCAAAGTCGTGCAGGTTAGCACGTTAATTGTCCCACAATTAGGTTAGGTTTAAATCCGGAGCTGCTTGGCAGCACGACTTGAAGGGCTGCTGTATCTCTAAATAAAATAAAATAATTTATATTCCCTCTACACTATTTGGTCAGGGTAGATACAACCACTCAATATGAAATAGAGAATCTGTATATTCTGTCATCGGTTCCTCAATCATTAAAAGTTAGAAAAACAAAGCTAAACGGTTGTTCCATTTCTCCCATGAGCACCCCAGGGTCCTTGATTAAAATATCAAACTTAGACAATTTCACCCTTGTAGATCTCCAGTCATCAGGAACCAATCTGAGAATATCCAATTTTATTTTGTACCAATTTGTGGTACACCAACAACTTGCATTTATATGGCATCTTTAATGTAATAGGATAGCTCAGGCACTCTACAAGATTATTCATAAAAAATGAGAAGACATTAGAAAGTGGAAGCACCTTGCTCGGAGGTTTTATCACACATTACAGAACTTCTACTAAGTGCTAATTACAGGGAATTAAGAGAAATGAAAATTCTCTTTGCATGCAATCAAACAAATATGTTAGGCACAGACTCACTGGAACCACATTGCGCAGCTGAATAGTGATCACTCAAAGCCTGAAATTATCAGCGTCAAAACAAGAGGAAGGGTGGAAGCAGTGTGGGTTTAAAAATGGGGCGCATATGTGACCACAACACATGCAGCCAACAGCAAGAAATCCAGCCAGTGTGCTCAGCTGTTTCCACATCACGGCTCAATGTGCTTCTCAAAATATAGCAAACAAGATGTCTTTGCCCAGGGTTTGCTTTCTGGTGAGGGGTTTACTCCTAATCTTTAAACATTATATACTCCATACAGCAATAACAAAAAGTATTTAACATCATTAACATAGCAAGGTACCCCCAGCACTGAACAGGAAAGTTACCAAAAAAACTTGATGCCACAGCACAGGAAATGAAATGACAGATGAGCTTTATACCTCCTCTCTCACCACTATTCAGGGCCCCAAACAGTCCTTCCAGGTGAGGCAACACTTCACTTGTGAGTCTGTTGGGGTCATCTATTGCATCCGGTGCTCCCAGTGCAGCCTCCTCTACATCGGTGAAACCTGACGCAGATTGGGGGACCACTTCGTCGAGCACCTCCACTCCGTCCGCCACAACAGACAGGATCTCCCGGTTCCCACCCACTGCAACTCTGCTTCACATTCCCATTTGGATATGTCCATACACGGCCTCCTCTACTGCCACGATGAGGCCAAACTCAGGTTGGAAGAGCAACATCTCATATACCGTCTGGGTAGTCTCCAGCCCCTGGGCATGAACATTGAATTCTCCAACTTCCAGTAATTCCCTCCCCCTCCCTTCCCCCATCCCAGTTTCACTCTGCCCCCTCCCCCAGCTGCCTATCACCTCCCTCATGGTTCCACCTCCTTCTACTACTCATTGTGTTTTCCCCACTCCTTCTTCATCTTTCCTGCCTATCACCTCCCTGCTTCCCCTCCCCCACCCCTTTATCTTTCCCCTTACTGGTTTTTCACCTGGAACCTACCAGCCTTCTCCTTCCCACCCTCCCCCCACCTTCTTTATAGGGCCCCTGTCCCCTCCCTCTTCAGTCCTGACGAAGGGTTCTGGCCCGAAACATTGACTGATCGTTTCCGCAGATGCTGCCCGACCTGCTGAGTTCCTCCAGCGTGTTGTGAGTGGAGCTTTATACAAAGAAGGTTTTAAGGATCATCTTAAAAGGAAGAGAAATATAAAGAGCAGACATTGAGAAAGAAGGTGGTCTGCAAATGTAATCAAGGAACACCAAGTGGCCAGAACTAGATAGACAGCAGAATCTCAGAGGATCGCAGGGCAGTGGAGATTACAAAGTGGGAGGGATAAAGTGAGTAGGATCTGAAAATTAGGATCAAGGTTTTGAATCTGAAGCATTGCTTAACCTTAACTCAAACTAGGTCAGCCAAGGGTGTATAAAACTGGCTCAAATTAGATATGGATAGCAGAATTTTCAAAAGCACTGCTATTTGTCCTCTGTTTAATGCAAACTCAGCAAAGTCCATACTGAATCTCTCTGCCACTGTGCATCATCAAGGACAAAGATGTACAGGTGGGGTTGGGGGTGACGGGAAAGAGAAACAGGCTGAGGTGGAAGTGAAAAAGGCTGGGAAAGTGGGACAGAGAGACAGGAGGGGTCAGAAAGAGAAGACAACAGTTGGTGGAAGAGATGCAGGCAGGTAGGGGTGGTGAGGGATGAATGGGAGCAGACAGACATGGGAGGGGAAGGCAGGTAGGGCTGGTGGGGAAAGGCAGAAAAGTGAAGGGGGAGTTGATGGGGGAAAACAGGGAGTGAGGAAGTCCAGTAAAAGGATTTAGTAGATGGATCCACCGTGTAACGGGAGCTGGAGCTAGGTTTAGAGTTGCAGCTTCCATTGCCTGGGTTTATTGGAAGCTGCTCCAGCCACCACACAGCTTGAGGCCTTGTCTGCTGAAGGCATAGCCTAACTTTGCACAAAAACCTCCGCCACACTTTAGATTATTTGCCTACAAGTAGCACATTGGGTGTAAAATGTTTTTCATATCCCACTGTCACAAAAGCTGCGATTAAAATGCCAGTTCCTTTTTTCTTTATTTTTAATCAAAAGACACAAACAACTTGTGAGGGTTTGGGGAGTCTGTGTCTATTTTTGCTGGTGCGTATGACTTTAAAAAGCTGATGAATTATCTGACAAAGCTTGTTTGGAAATGTATGTGAGTAACTGCAGGCTTTGGTCTGGTTACATCAGATAAGGTGGGTTTCAGACACTGCTTGTTTCCATTTATTTAATCCACTGTCAGAAAGAGATTTACTGGTGTTCAACCCCACATGGTTACAGGGCAAGAGCTCTGCTGGGCCACCTGCTTGCTCCGTTCACTTCAGAAATGACACATTTCAGCTTCTTCCTGTCTGGTGCTGTTGACCTGTTCATGCCTCTACGCTATCTCTGCTGCATCTACAGTCAACACTGAGTAAGAACAGACCATTTACAGTACTCCTATCAGATACACTACAGTTCACGTGTATGCCTCATTGCCAGCCACTCAGTCTCCATAGTACACAAGGAGTATAAAAGGAACAATTTTGTCCTGTATCAGCCACATGTAACTTAGAGTAGCATCTGCATACCTACAGAACACAGAATAAAATACAGTACAGCCTTTCCTGTCTGATGCTGTACAGGTCATATAGCTAGACAGAAGGGAACTGGTCCTTCAGCTCACAACATCACTCCTGACCATCAAGCAGTGATTCTACACAGATTCTACCACCCACCTACGCACCAGGGACAATTTATAATGGAGTGGCCAATTATTCCATCAACCTGCATGTCTTTCCGAAGTGGGAAGAAGCTGGAGTAATTGGAGGAAACTAGAGCAGCTGAAGGAAACCCACAGGGAGAAAGAGAAAGCGGCACACAGACAGTGCCCGAGCCAGGATCGAACTGGGCTCCCTGGTGCTGTGAGGCAACAGCTTTACACAGGTCACAACAGGGGTCAGAGTAGGAGCTAGGTCACTGGAACAGTAAGGCAGCAGCTCCACCCACTGTGGTATTGTGTCACATTCGTGCACATCTCAAAAGCTGGCTGCTATATAGCCACATACCAAGTAAAACCTGGTTACGACCCCAGTGTCATGCGTGTATCATACAAAGGGTAGAAGGGGACATTACAGCCTCATCTGGTTCTGCGCAGCCCGCATCTGTCTCAGAATCGGCACCTGCCTATCCTATCCTGCATCACCTGACACCTTCCACCATGTCCAACAATACAGCCATCTCAGCCTTGTGTACATTCAGTGACCAAGCATCCACAAGTTCACTACCTTCTGTCTAGATATTTCTCATCTTACTCCTAAATCGCTGAAACTGGGGACCCTGCTCAAAATTCAAAATTGACGACTTTTCATGTCATTTCCAGTACACAAGTGTAAAGGATCCGATGCAGCACAAAAACACACTAAAGAACACAATGAATACAAATACAGTGGATTCCAGTTAACTGGGACACATCGGGACCAGTATATGTTGGCCTAATTAAGCAGCTGTCCCAATTAGCCATAGTTTCATGGAAATATTTAGAAAGATATAAAAGGAGTCAGCAAACAACAGGAATTCTGCAGATGCTGGAAATTCAAGCAACACACATCAAAGTTCCTGGTGAACGCAGCAGGCCAGGCAGCATCTCTAGGAAGAGGTACAGTCGATGTTCCAGGCTGAGACCCTTCGTGACGAAGATCCTGACGAAGGGTCTCGGCCTGAAACGTCGACTATACCTCTCCCTAGAGATGCTGCCTGGCCTGCTGCGTTCACCAGCAACTTTGATGTGTGTTGCTTAAAAGGAGACAGACTCAGTAATAAATTATGTATTTAAATGAATACAGAACAAACTAGAATACTACAACTAGTACTACAGTACTATAAAATTGTCTATTAGTCCCTAATAGTTATTGATGGAGGAATTCATCCAGTATGCGCTGACGTGTTCTTTAGATTGACTGTAAATGAACAAAATCAGTGCAGACACCTAGTGTAGATAATGGACTGCCTTCGTACAATACTTTCGGCGATTGCATCCTCCAAATCTTCATTTTCATTGTAACATTCATGATGATTGTCGATATCTTCAAATTCTTCACAGTTTCTAACTTATTGAAGTAGTGAAATCGTTTCATTTCCTCTCCCGGCTGTTTCTGGCATTTCCAAGCCTGAATGCTTGAAACCGCAGTGAGCAAAATGGTTCTGAGTAGCCTTACTACTTATTTCTCCTCAACGATCAGTATCAAAAATCACCACATTTCAATACAAACACATGCAACTGATGTTATTTACAAACAGTTTGCTCTAAGTGTGGGGTAGTGCCTAACAGCCACACAAGTGTACGTGACTGACACTAGTTAGAAACTGATAGGCTACAATCTCCTGCCACAATTAAGTGACATAGTGCCCCAAATAAATGAAGAGAATTCCAGCAATTTCTCAATTAGTTTATGCTTTTTAAGTGTTGTCCCAAATAGGTGGTTGCTCTGATTAACCAAGGCCCAATTAACAGGAATCCACTGTACATAAGAGAACTTACAGTATTGTGCAAAACTTATAGGCACATATATATAGCTAGGGTGCCTAAGACTTTTGCCAGTACTATATTTGTCAATGTGGAGTGGAGGTGAGTTGCAATTCTAGCGGAAGCAAAGCATATTGGGGTTGGTGAGAATGAAACACCACAGGAGGGGTGTGGGACGGGTGGCAGAGAAAGAGTGCCGGGGGGAGGGGTGGTGTGTGTGCACACACACCCAGCCCTGAGACACCAGGCAAGGTCATTTGATTCCAAACAATTGGTTTATTGATCATTATAGACTGTCTCTATGGTGCTTCCTGCTCCCTTCCCCTTTTCCCAACCATGATTCCCCTCTCCCTGTCCCCTTCCCACTCTCAGTCCATCATAGAGACCCTTATCAAAATCAGGTTTATCGTCACTCATATATGCCATGAAATTTGTTTTTTGTTTTGTGACAGTGCAGTGCAATACATAAAATTACTACAGTACTGTGCAAAGGTTTTAGGAACCCTAGCTGTATATATGTGCCTAAGACTTTTGCACAGTACTGTATAGACATAGATTGATTGTATGTCCATAAAGTGACACCAGATACAGGAGTGTCTGTACGTCAGGTATCTCTGTCAGGATATGATAAAGTAGTGGTGATGAGGGATGTGGTGGGGTGGGTTAGTGGGTGGAAGTATTGATCAGTCTTACTGCTGGGCCAAGGATCTGTTTTTGACTTTGATGGTCCTGGTGTGGACACAATGTAGCCTCCTCCCTGATAGGCCTGGAGAAACAATCCACGAACAGGGTGGGTGAGATCCTTCATGATTTTGCTGGTCTTTTCTGGCACCTTTCAGTACATACATCCTTGGTGGCCAGCAGGCAGGTATCACTGCAAACTGCTTTGGGCAGTTCTGACTACCTGTCTGCTTCAGTACAGTGTTCATGCCATGCAGAGATGCAGAATGTTACGATGCTCTCTGCTGTGCATCTGTAGAATGACATGAGTAAAGATGAGCTCAATCCAGCTCTCTTCAGCCCCCTCAGAAATTAGAGGCACTGGTGAGCTTTCTTGATTGTGTAGAATATATTCTGGGACCATGAGAGGTTGTATGAGATGCACACTCTCAGGGGTTTGAAATTTCCACTGTTGTGCCGCAATGTAAAGAGGGGTGCAAGTGGTGTGGGTTTTCCAGACATCGATAACCATCTCCTTTGTCTTGTTGACAATAAGCAAGTGGCTATTTGTCTGGCTCCAGGCCTCAAGCTCTTCCAGTTCCTCTCTGTAGGCCGGTTCATCTTTGTTGGTGATGAGCCCCACCACTGTTGTGTCACAGGCGAACTTAACAATGTGATTACTCAGGTGTTTGGTGGTGCAGTCCTGCGTGAACAGATTGTACAGCAGTGGGCTTAGCACACAGCCCTGAGGGGGTAGTCATGTTGAGGATAATGGGGAGGGAGGAGTGGTTGTGCGAACTGACTATCTGAGGTAAAGATATGGTATCATACTGTGCATCCAATCATACCATCAAAGAATTTAATACAAATCCCAGCTGCAAAAATGATAGCAAGACATTTAGTGCTGAGAGAGTGGGCTAAATTTTGCTAAAATTTCACCTGATTCATGCCAAAAAGTGGACAAATGGGTGAGGAAGAGTACAGGAGATTGGAGTCAGCAGGGAACGAAGAGATTATTTTATTTAAAAATGCCTGGCCCTTGGTTTTAAATGTTGACACGATGTTATAGTTCCATACTGGAAGGGAAGGAAAACAGAAAAATGGAGGAGGATTGGAGCAATGCTGAAAACTCCTACGCTGGTTAGTGGCAGTACCTGCAACAATTCTGCCCAATTCATGGAACTTCATATCGTTACACCTGCTGCTTTTGATCCAAAGCTGATTGTATTCGTGAAACTGACTGAGGCACTGGTGATTTGGAACACTTTCAGCCGTAACCCATTTGTGAGACGTCTTGGAGTTTGAACATGAACCTGGAGTTGAGACAGCTGAGGTACGGTTGGCAATGGTAAAGTAGTGAAAATCCAGCAGAGATAGGTCACCACAAGAAAATAAACAAACAGTTCCCCCCTCTATACACCAGCCAAACTTACTGCCTGCATCCAGCACTGTCCCATTTACCTGCTGGCCATTGGCTTCATGATCTACACAGGCCCTTGGTCTGTCAAGCCTAATTTCTAAATACCTGCTTCCAATTACCTCACCATTCTCAATCTCTGAGAACCACCCACCAAGATTTCTGCACTCTGCCAATTCCAGCAAATTTGATATTCCTTTCTTTCATTGTTGGCTGTGCCTTGGGCTGCCCAAATCCCTAATCTATGGAATTCACTCCCTACACCTCTCCATCTCTCATATTTTTCTGTTAATCCCAATACCATGCTCTCTGACTGAACTTTTGCCCATTTCTCTTAAAAAAAAGTAAGTGCCAGCAAATGCTTTGCACTATTTAACGTGAATCCCCAACAAAGGAATTTGCAAGGCAGTTTACAATCAATCTTCTGACAGATAGTAAGCTGCTTTCATTTGGAATGTACTTACTGAATGGGTGGTGGGTGCAGATTCAATAGCAACTTTCAGTAAGTAATTGGATCAATTCCCTAAGAGAAAACAACTGCAGGGCTACCAGCTGCAAAGCTAAACTCTTTGAACAAAAATGCAAAAAAAAAAAGAGCAATCAAAATGTTGGGAGTACAGTACATACCTCCAAATAGTCTGAGGGAAACTTGGGAACTCACTGTAGATGAATGTCTGGTGAGTGCAAAAGCACTTGTGCAGTAATAGTTGGGGGTTTCAATTATTCTGGGATACAATAAGCGTAAAAGATAATAGGTATCTTAAGAGCAACAGATAAAATGCTGGAGGAACTCAGTGGGTCAGGAAGCATTCGGGGAGGGAAATGGACAGTTGATGTTTTGGGTTGAGATCCTTCATCAGGCCTGGACAGAGGAGGGATAGCCAATAGAACAAGAAAAGGAGTGGGGCATGGACTGGTGGATGATAAGTAGATTCGGATGAGGGGGCAGAGTTGGAATGATGTAAGAGGCTGTGAGCTGGATAGGTAGAAGTGACAAAAGGGCTGAAGTAGATCGGATCTGATAGGACAGCAATCAGAATCAGGATATATAAATAGTGCCAAGAGAGCAAAATATCGAGATAATGTTGATAGTTTCTTAGCCCATTTAGAAATCTGGGCAGAGGGGGAAGAAGCAATTTCTGAAACATTGAGTGTGTGCCTTCAGGCCCCTAGACCTCCGCTCTGAAAGTAGCAATGAAAAGAAGGCATGCCCTGGTGGGGGTCCTTAATTTTTTGAGGCATCACCTTTTGAAGGTGTCCTTGATGATGCGGAAGCTAGTGCCCGTGATGGAGCTGGAGGAGCTTAGAACTTTCTGCAGCTTCTTCCGATCCTCTGCATTGGAATCACCTTAGAGGACGGTGATACAACCAGTCAAAATGCTCTTTACAGTACATCTGTAGAAATACTAAATCTCCGAAATCTCTGAATGAAATATAACTGCAGGCATGCCTTCTTTGTAATTGCATCAATATGTTGGGCCCAAGATCGATCTCCAGGGATGTTCATAACCAGGAACTTGAAACTGCTTACCCTTTCAACTGCTGATCTGTTGAGGACTGGTGTGTCCCCTCCACCTACCCTTCCTGAAGTCTACAACCAATTCCATGGTCTTACTGATGTTGAGTGCAAGGTTGTCGCTGTGATATCATTTAACCATCTGGTCTATCTCACTCCTGCATGCCTTCTCATCACCATCTGAGATTCTGCCGACAACTGTTGTATCACTGCCGAATTTATAGATGGCTTTTGTGCTGTGTTTAGCCACACGGTCATGGTTGTACAGACAGTAGAACAGCAGGCTAAGCATGCACCTTTGAGGTGGGTCAGTGTTGATTGTCAGCGAGGAACAGATGTTATTTCCAATCCACACTAACTGTGGTCCTCAAACGAGGAATTCAAGGAACCAGGGGCAGAAGAAAGTACAGAGGCCCAAGATTTGAAACTTGTTGATGAGGACTGATGGGCTGATGGTGTTAACACTGAGTTGTTAATCAATAAACAGCAACCTGAACATGGAGTAAAGGTAAGGAGGTGAGAAGGTAAACTGGAGGGAGGAATATCTGGGTGAAGGAGGGGAAGATGGAGATGGAGTCGGTAGGAAAAAAAGTGGGTGAGGTAGGAAAATGGAGGGACTGTGAACAAAGGCCTACATTTCTTACCTTAAGAGGCCTCAATTTAATTGAAGAATATTTGTTTTAATCAGCCCAAAAACAAGACAAAAGGCTAACTCTTGTTTTAGCTGCAGAGAATGAAATTGGGCAGGTGAAAGGAAGACTGGTGGGAGAATGTTCATAGGTAGCAAAGAAAATTGAAGAAAAGGTTCTAAATCGGGGAAAGGTTAAATCAATGAGACTGATCAACAATTTAACAAAAGTGGACTGGGAATAACTATTTGAGGCTAAAAATCGATCTGAGAGCAATGAGACCCAAGGTGGACAATCTTGGGGTTCAGGGTGAAGATACTTGAACAAAGGAAGTGGGTGGATCAATTTTAATTTGGTCCCCAAATGCGCAGATGAACAGATGTTTAAGAAAAACCTAAACAAAAGAAGCTTTGCTGAAACACCAATAAGTTAATAGTACAGAAACCCAAGAAAAATACAAAAAATGCAGGTGAGAAATAAAAATGGAAATTAAGAAACTGAAGATGATATAAAAAAATTATAGGCAAGGAAAATCTAAAGATGCTTTGTATGTACATAAAGAGCAAGAACATGATTAAGTAAAAAATCAAGAACCTGTTCAGGAAAAGGGTATCTGGCATAGAGGTGCAGCCTGTGGGCAGGTTTCTTAGTTAATATTTTCTGATCATTTTCACTGAAGAATAGGATGATGGCATCACTCGGTTACGTAAGAATATGAAGTTGGATAAGTATATATATATATATTTTTTTAAAAGTATTAAAGGATTAATCAGCTTTGAAAAGGGATAAATTATGAGACTTGGATACAATACATGCTAAGCTATTAAAAGATGCAAGGAAGCAATTGCAAAGACCATAATTCTTCAGTGCATCTTGACTATAAGAATGATACTTGAGGACTGAAAAGCTCTAACAAACCTTTGTATTAATAAAGGAAAGAAGAGATAAATTGACTATTACAGGCCATTTCAATTAACCCTGGTCATGGAAACCATGGGAATATTAATACGTACTGTATAGTGCACCTTTAAAGCCAGCTTCATGTCATGTCTCTTAGGCCTGAATCGACGACCTCCCCCTCCCCTCATGTCATGTGGAACTTTAGGTACATTATGGCACTCTGACGCAGCAATTTAGTTCTGTGACTGCCTTCAATAAAAGCGCAACCTCTTATGCGAGTTGGCAACATAAAGGAACCTACAAACACTACAAGCACAAATATTCTTTTAAAATAGAAAGCATCAATAAATTGTCTGATTAAAACTATTGAGGACAGAACAAGGAGAATCAATGAAGACAGAGTATTGAAGTAGTCCACATGGATTTTATAAGACCATAAGACAAAGGAGCAGAATTAGGCCATTTGGCCCATCGGGTCTGCTCCACCATTCAATCATGGCTAATCCTTTTTTCCTCTCCTCAGCCCCACTTCCCGGCCTTCTCTCCGTAACCTTTGATGTCATGGCCAATCAAGAACCTATCAATCACCACCTTAAATACACCCAACGAACTGGCCTCCGCAACTGCCTGTGGTAACAAATTCCACAAATTCACCATCCTCTGGCTAAAGAAATTTCTCTGCATTTGTTTTAAATGGATTCCCCTCTATCCTGAGGCTGTGCCATCTCGTCTTAAGACTCTGCCAGCACGGGAAACATCCTTTCCGCATCTACTCCATCTAGGCTTTTCAATAGTCGAAAGGTTTCAATCAGATACTCCCCTCATTCTTTTAAATTCCAGCCAGTACAGGCCCAGAACCATCAAACATTCCTCGTATGATAACCCTTTCATTCCCAGAACCATCCTTGTGGCTCTCCTCAGAACCCTCTCCAAATGCCAGCACACCTTTTCTTAGATAAGGAGCCCAAAACTGTTCACAATACTCAAAGTGAGGACTCACCAGTGCCTTATAAAGCCTCAATATCAATTCCTGTTCTTATAATTTAGACCTCTTGAAATGAATGCTCACAATGCATTTGCCTTCCTCAACATTCAAGTTAACCTTTAGGGTGTTATGCACAAGGACTCCCAAGTCCCTTTGCTTCTCAGATTTTTGGATTTTCTCCCCATTTAGAAAGTAGTCTGCACATGTATTTCTTCTACCAAAGTGCATGACCATACATTTTTCAACACCTACCACCCCACCAGCCTCCACGTCCAGCACATAATTCTCAGAAACTTCTGCCATCTCCAATGGGATCTCACCACCAATCACATCTTTCGTTCCCCCCCACCACCCCACTTTCTGCTTTCAGCAGGGATCGCTCCCTGCACAAATCCCTTGTCCATTTGTCCCTCCCCACTGATCCCCCTCCTGGCACTTATCCTTGCAAGCTGAATAAGTGCTATACCTGCCCCTACACCTCCTCCCTCACTACCATTCAGGGTCCTAAACAGTCCTTCCAGGTGAGGCGACACTTCACCTGTGAGTCTGTTGGGGTCATTTACTGTGTTCAGTGCTCCTAATGTGGCCTCCTGTACATCAGTGAGACCCAATGTAGATTGGGAGACCGCTTAGTTGAGCAACTACACTCTATCTGTAAGAAAATACGGGATCTCCCAGTGGCCACCCATTTTAATTCCACTTCCATTCCCATTCCGATATGTTTATTCATGGCCTCCTCCACTGTCATGATGAGCCACATCTAGGTTGGAAGAATAGCACCTTATATTCCGTTTGGGTAACCTCCAACCTGATGGAATGAACAGTGATTTCTTGAACTTCTGATAATCCTTCCCCCACTTCACCATTCCCCTTCCCTTTGCCCTCCCTCACATTATCTCATTGCCCGCCCATCACCTCCTTCTGGTGCTTCTCCCCCTTTTTCTTTCTTCCATGGTCTTCTATATCTTTCACCTATCATTATTTCCCAGCTCTTTATTTCATCCCTTCAAGTTTCACTTATCACCTTGCGTTTCTCTTTCCCCTCCCCCCACCACCTTTTAAATCTATTCCTCAGCTTTTTTACTCCCGCCCTACTGAAGGGTCTCCGCCTGAAACGTTGACTGTACTCTTTTCCATTGATGCTGCTTGGCCTGTTGAGTTCCTCCAGCATTTTGTGTGTGTGTTGCTTGGATTTCCTACATCTGCATATTTTCTCTTGTTTGAGATTGTATTTCGTTTGCCACTTTCTTGCTCTTTCTCTTAATCTAAGTCCTTCTGCAGCCTAGTTGCTTCCCCAAGACTACCTGCTCCTCCATCAGTCTTCGTATCATCTGCAGACTTGGCAACAAAGCCATCTATTCCATCATCTAAATCACTGATACACAGCATAAAAAGAAGCGGTCCCAACACCGAAAAGTGTTGAAAGGTTTAGAAAGGTTTTTGAGAAGATCTCACATGGCAGGCTAGGGAAAAAAAAATTACAAGCTCAGGGGCCCATGAGAGTGGCAAACTATCCCAGTGGCAGGGGTAAACAGTGATGGTTGATGATTGGAAGGCTTTTACTATTAGCTCAACAGGGCTGTGGTTGCTTCCTTGCTATTTGTGTTATTTAGTAATGATCTGGACCTAAATGTAGAGGACTTAACAAGAAAGTTTAAAATAATACAAAAATGACTTTATGATTGACAGGGAGGAGGAAAACTTTGGATTGCAGGTAGGAAAACAGTAGAAGAAAATTTCAACCATCCAAGTGCACTTTCCTATATACAAGTCCTCGATGGCATTGAGCAGTTTTGACTATATGTTGTAGAACCCTCCTGTCCGCCGCAGTACAGTTCCATACCATGCGGTGATGCAGCATGTGAGGATCCTCTCTACTGTGCATCTATAGGTCGTGACTATTGATCTGCATTGTCCAACTCTCTTCAGGCTCCTCGGAAAGCAGAGGCATTGGTGAGCTTTCTTGATTGTGTAGGATGTGTTCTGGGACCATGAGAGGTTGTGCAAGATGTGCACTCCCAAGAGTTTGATGTAAAGGGTGGTGTGAGTACTCCTGAAGTCAATATCCATCTCCCTTGTCTTGTCAACATAGAGGAAAAAGTCATTTGCCTGACAGCAGGCTTCAAGCTCTTCGACCTCCTCTCATCGTTGTTGGTGATGAGCCCCACCACTGTCGTGTCATCGCCAAACTTGACATGTGATCAATGCGGTTACTCGGGTATTTGGCCGTGGAATCATGTGTGAGCAGAGTGTACAGCAGTGAGCTCAGCATACAGCCTTTGGGGGCACCCGTATTGAGGATGATAGGTAGGGAGGGGTGGTTGTGTAACCTAAATCTCTGAGGTTTGTTGGTTAAGAAGTCCAACACCTAGTTGCACAGTGGTGTATTTAGACAGGGGAGTTTTGGTCACCACATTCCAGTAGAAATGTGATTGCACTAGAGACACTTCAGAGGAGATTTATGAGGATGTCACTCAGGTTGGAAAGCTGTAGAGAAAGATTGCACAAGCTCTGATTCTTTGGAACTATGGTGCCTCAAATGTTTACACATAGCAATAAAATACAGAAGGCCCGTAAACCAGGGAAAGATGTAACCTATTGGGGAGATAAAGGCCCTTTTTCATCCAGTGGGCAGTGACAGTCTAGAACTCACTTCCGAAAGGACAGAGGAGGCAGAAATTTTAATCACATTTATACATTATTTAGATGAATATTTAAAGAGCTTTGATGCCAGGGCTACTGACAATGAACTGGAAGGTGGGGTTAGGCCAGGAACCTTTTTTTTAAACCATCATGGACGTGTCAGTTTCCCAGCCACATTCAGTCTTACAAATTCTCTATGATTCTCAGTCACAGTATCATACAGTGAGGAAACAGGCCCTTCCACTCTCAAGTCCATGCTAACAATCAAACACCCATTAACACCAGTCCCATTTTATTCTCCCCACACCTCCATCAGCTCTCCACTTATTCTGGCACTCACCTGTACATTTAATTGTGGCCATTTAAACCACCAGCCCACACATATTTGGGATATGGGAGGAAACTCACATGGCATAGAGAGAAGAGGCAAACTTCATGTGGACAGTACCGCAGATCAGCATTGAACTGGGTCTCTGGAGCTGTGTGTCAGTAGCTCCAGTTCTATGAAGAGTGTGGAGGAGAAGAGCTGATCTGATAGATATTTCAAAGAGCCTGAAAAAGCACATAGATTTGACCAATAGAAAGATTCAATGATTTGAAGTGCATTTTTTATTTATTGAGAAAATAAATAATGCTTTTCCTGGCAACTACTGCTACTAGAAAATTGAAGAATTCTATGTACCACCTATAGATAAATAAATCTTACTGTAGTAGAATCTGGATTTTACAATCTATGTGTCTCTAGCTTTTTATGTCAAGGGAAAATACCTGAAAAATAACCTCTGTCCTGTTGCTGTTGTTTGTTGTTGTTTCTTCACAACACAACCAAATGTCACTTAATAAAATCTGTGCTAAATTCCACTTAAACAACTTTCGATTAAACTTACTACAATCACGCTGTCTGAACACTGCATCCACAACTTTAGATTTTTAGCAGGCTGTTTAAAGAAAGGATGCAAGCTCTTTCGTTTTCTAAATAATGGCAATGATTCCTCAAGCAGGGAAGTTGCATTAATCCTTTTACAAATAACTGGTTAAGTCCCCACTGAATTATTGCTGCCATTTTGGGACATCACATGCGAAGAAGGCCTTGCTGAGATGGAAGCCTTCAGTTATGTGGAAGGAACTGGAAACTGAGTGTGCTGTTGTTCAACCGGAGACCCAGTAATGCAATTCAAAATTATAATGAGTTTTAAAGGAGCAATGAGGAGAGACTTTTTTTTATCAGTTTTATATGAATCAGTAACCAGAGTTTACAGAACATGATTGACAAAAGAGACGTGAGAGAAGGAGATTTTTAAAAAATTAGAGTTGGAGGGCACTAAGAGATGGAGGATGCCAATTCAACAGAACTTTGCATTTATAACAAAATGAAACGGCCCATTAAATCCATGCTGGGTCCCGAAGAGCAATCACATCAATCCAATTTTATCTCCCCTTATTTCCCTGTATCCCTGGAACTTATTAGCTTGTACATATACCCATCAATTTCCCCTTTAAGCTTTTTTTTTGTCATTGACCCACAGCACGTTTAAGATATGTGAGGAAACCCACACAGTCAGAGAAAGAACAGGGATACTCTGTCCAGGCAAAAGGTGAGGCCGGAATCTAAACCGGGTTCCTACAGCTCTGAGGCTGCTGCACAAACTGGGTAAGTAACTGACAGGAAAATTTTGGAGTGTTATTGTGAAAGAGCCAGAGATCAGGAACTGAGCAATTAACTCTTTTAGACAGCCAGTTTAGATGCAGAGGGACAATTTTTTTGTGCATCCACAAAGCCCATCATTTAATACCCATCACTAAATGCCCTTGAATAGATGATGGTGGTGAAGGCAGAGTTCCAGGTGTTTGACACAGTGACAACAAAGCTATGAAAGTGCCTTTTGAAGTCAGGTATTACACTAATTCGACATTAATCCCACATTCCCATTCTCTCCAGTTTCTACTGCTTACTTACCCACGAGAAAAAATTTGCAGTGGGCATTAACCCCTAAAGGTGCATATCTTTGAGGGCAAGAAAGGAAACTGGAGTACCCGGAGGAAAACTACACATTTACAGGGAGAATATGCAAATGTCACACAGACAGCATCTGAGATCAGGGCTAAACCCGTGTCCCTGGAGTTGTGAGGCAGTGGCTATACTGGCTATGCCACTGTGCTGCCTAATATGTTAACTACTCCTCCTTCTTCAAAAATTGTCTGGCATTCCAAGTATTTCCTTACTTTATGTTTGTATTTCAGACTTCCAATACACACAATATTTCACATTTATTTTAATTCAGGACATTCTTTTGTTACTTAAAGAAAAGATCTAAAGCTTAGCTTCATTGCAATATACAGTGAAATGCATTATTTGCATCAACAGTCCAGGGATATGCTGGGCAACAGCCCTCAAGTGTCAGCATGCTTCCAGTGCCAATGTCGCATGCCCACAATTTACTGACCCTAACTCATACACTTATGGAATGTGGGAGGAAACCAGAGCACCCAGAGAAAATGCACGCGGTAATGAGGAGAATGTACAAATTCTTACAGACATCAATGGGAAATGAACTCCAATCTTCCAATTGCTAGGACAGTAAAGTGTTATGCTAACGGCTAAGCTACTATGTCATCTCACAGTACATCAAATTGGAACATGAAATAGATATTAAGTTCTACGTACTGCAGAAGGCTATGAAATTTTAAAATCCAGTTTGAACTTTTTACATTATATACCAAGTGACTGACAAATTGCCCCCTCTGGCCCATAAAAAACTGTCCTACACTTTTACTGTCATATATTATGTATTATAACATACAGTATTCCCTCTCCACCTCACTCATAACCACCTGACATCTAATTTTTCGGGAGAAGTAAAAAACTGGAATTGAAATCCAGGTCAACTTAGTGGGGATTCCCCGGGAGATTCCTCCACAGAGGCACAACACAGTCTTGCAGGCAAAATATGCAGCTTAGCCATTCTGGGTGTCACCACAGACCACAATTAGTGAATCTTGCCAACAAGTCAGCTGCTCTATCCCCTGTACAATTGCAAGTGTCCAGCTGCTGACTCATTGTGCTGTCCCACAGTCCTGTCCCACAACCTGAGAATAAACAAGACTCCAACAAGACACAAGATCCAACTTGCAAAAAAAAAATTGAAGAGGTTTCTTTAAGAAAACAAGTCTGCTTATTATAAGCAGACTTCGGCAAGTTTAGTCCCAGCTGCTTATGTGTTTGAAACAATTCCAAGAGATTTCTTATTTTAATTTTTGAACTTACCTCAGAAGAAATCATGTTTCAACGTGTGCTGATGTTTACACATTGGAGACTAGCTACTCAAGCTACTTTCTTAGGGGTTTTACTCTATTAACATTCCACTTGAGGTGATGGGATTTACACAGAAATATCTCATGCTAGCTAATTTTGCTCTCAGTTAAAGGGAATTAGCTACTATTTCTTCCTCTTTGGTGGGTTATCAACCAACCACTTTTATGGTTGATTCACATACCCATTACCTCTTAACTGAGATTTGTCGCTCGTCTATGAAAATGAAATGTTAACTTTCAATAACAAAGTCAATGTTAACTTTCAATAACATATCAAAGACACTCTATAACATTGCACAGAATATATCTCAGCTTATGTTTCCTGGGCACCAAACATATACCAGACTATGTTTTACACCACATGTAATGCATCCAAGTCTGCTTTAAGAAATGCTTTTAACATGTCCCTGGCTATGTTTGATCCTGCATCTAATATATCCCAGACCACGTCCTGGTAATAACATGTGCTTGGGTGCCCATCTGTACAAAATAAATTCTCTCCTGCTCACCATCTAAATGTGCAGGGCTGCAGGCAGAACTGGACCCAAGAGGGGTATACCCATTTGCCAAGATTCAAGGGATACATTTGCTCCTGTCCTGCCTCCTACACCCTTCCTGTAAAATTCTCCAGGTTCTGGCTGACTGAATTACAGCAGCTTGTAAAAATCCTGCTGACACAACTCTCTTTGTCTGCTTTCCAAATAAAAAAAATCTCAAGGGCTTATCGCAGAGTAATAGAATTCTGCAAATGTTTCAAGTTCTGTTTCACCAATCTACAGTGCATGGTATGCTCAGAGAAACGTCTAACGCCCGAGCAGCACCTTCCTTTCTGCAACAGGTCAAGCTTACACTTCCAGAACCAAATGAATAGCAGAGGTACAGGGATGGGGTGGGGGGGCGGGGTGGCACCAAAACCAGAAACAGAAACATTTCAGAGATTCAGGATTGATTTCTTTGCCCAGGCAGTGGTGAGAATGTTGAACTCACTACCACATGACATGGTAGCTTTAAAGTAGTTAAGGAAAAACTGAAAGGAAGTGACTGGTTTGGACAAAATACCAGAAACCATTTGTACATCTTGCAGTTTCATCGTCTGCAGTAAGCATTTACTAAAGCACATCAAATCAGGTTGCTTAATATTTCAAACAGAGCACAGATAAATCTATAAAAAAGCTTCTGTAATTTTTGGGCATAGGTTATTCATAGAAGAAAGGTCAGGAGGCTTCAGCATGATCTAGAGGGTCAGAAGCCATACAGTGGCTAGATTTTTTCTTTGTAAGGATCTGGTGACACTAATGCCTCATTAGTCCTAAAGTAAAGCCAACTAGAACCTTAACACAAGAACCAAGAATGCAAGTTCCTTTTGCCACTTTTTTTTTTACATATTACAACTGCCTCTCAGTCCCAGGGTTTGATCCTGACTCTCCAGTGCTGTCTTTGTGGCGTTTGCATGCTCTCTCTTCGACCACGTGGGCTTCTCCTGGGTGTTCTGATTCCCTCCTACATCTTGAAGAGGCGCAGCATAGTAGATTAGTTGCTGACTGTAAACTGTTCCTAAATTGCAGCCTGAGTAATAGAATGTTGTGTTGGCGCGTGGCCAAGCGGTTAAGGCATTCATCTAGTGATCTGAAGGTCGCTAGTTCGAGTCTTGGCTGAGGCAGCGTGTTGTGACCTTGAGGAAGGTACTTAACCACACATTGCTCTGCGACGACACCGGTGCCAAGCTGCATGGGTCCTAATGCCCTTCCCTTGGACAACATCGGTGGCGTGGAGAGGGGGAACTTGCAGCATGGGCAACTGCCAGTGTTCCATACAACCTTGCCCAGGCCTGCGCCCTGGAAACCTTCCAAGGCGCAAATCCATGGTCTCATGAGACTAACGGATGCCTATAATAGAATGTAGAAAGGTTGGTGGGATTGTGAAGGGAATAAAATGGAATCAGTGTAAAATAGGTGTTTGTTGGGCCAAAGGTTCTGTTTTCATGCTCCAACTAATTAATTCTACCTCTAGGTATGGTTCACACTTTCAGCACATCTCATGCACTATAACACGGTCATTGTTACTCTGGAAGTATAAGCAGCAGCTGCACTGCACAAAGTGAGCTTCTACAAAGAACAATGAGATAACGGAAAGACTTTGAGCTTGAAACTAACACTTTTTCCTCTTCACAGGTGCTGACTGGCCTGCAGAGCATTTAGACCATTTACTTGCTTTACTTCAGACTTCCAGCAGTTGCAGTGTTGTCCTTCACCATGGAAAAAAATAACCTATTTACTTGTTTTCAAGATATTGCCATGGCATCTTTTACAGCTACCTGATCGAGATGATAGATGCTCAATATCTCGTCAGATGAGGACTGCATCTTCAACAGTGCAACACTCTTTCTGCCTGGGATGGGTCTTAACACTGATTCAGAAGTGCTATCCAGGGATGTAATTGGACAGTACTTGCCACCCATGGACCCAACCCACCTAAACTCACCAAGGCCTAACATGGTCCAATTTCACGGACCTTCTGCGCTAATGAAGCAGACATCTAAGATGCAATGAGCTCTCAGCAGTGATTCAGCCTCACATGACATGGTATCACATTAATGATCTTTGATTGAGGAAAGAAAAAGGAGAGGTTTATCTTCCGTCAATGCTGGAAGATTTTTAAAATAGGTTTTAAGTGTCTCTGATATTCATTATGTGATGCATATAATTAATAAATAAATAGGATGAAATAAACATTCATAATGCAATAAAAGCTAAAGTAAGAGAAAATCTGCAGATGCTGGAAATCCGAGCAACACACACAAAATGCTGGAGGAACTCAGCAGGACGGGCAGCATCTATGGAATAGAGTACAGTCAATGCTTTAGGCCGACCCTTCATCAGGACTGGAGAAAGAAAGATGAGGAGTCAGGATTAGAAGGTGGTGGGGGGGGGGAGGGGAGAAAGAAACACAAGGTGATAGGTGAAGCTGGGGTGGGGTGTGACGTAAAGAGCTGGGAAGCTGATTGGTGAAAGAGATAACAGGCCGGAGAAGGTGGGGGGTGGATCTTATAGGAGAGGATAGAAGGCCATGAAAGAAAGAAAAGGGGGAGGAGCAGCAGAGGGGAGGTGATGCCCGGGTGAGGAGACAAGGTGAGAGAGGGAAAAGGGGATGGGGAATGGTGAAAAGGGGGGGGGGGGCTTACCTGAAGTTCGAGAAATTGATGTTCATGCCATCAGGCTGGAGGCTACCCAGATGGAATATAAGGTGTTGCTCATGCAACCTGTGTGTTACCTCATCGCAACAGTAGAAGAGGCCATCAACTGAAACTCTCAACTCTCTTAAATTCAGCAGTGTTGCTGTAAACAGGAGCATGTGCAATCCCCCTTCGCTTCCTGAAGTCAGTGACCAGCTCCATTTGGTATGTTGAAATTGAGGAAAAGATTGTTGTCATGACAACATGTCACTAGCTCTCTACCACCTTCCTGTATTCCAATCATTGTTATTTGAGATATGACCCATACATTGATATCATCTGCAAACTTGTCGATGAAGTTAGAGCAAAATCTGGCCATGCAGTCGTGAGTGTCGAGACAGTAGAATAGGGGCTGAGGATACAGCCTTGTGGGCACTAGTGTTGAGGATAATCATGGTGGATGTCTTGCTGCCTACCCTTACTGTTTGCACTCTATGGGTCAGGAATCCACCATTAGTGTGGAAGTGAGTTTACTTGGAATTGTGGTATTGAAGATGGAGCTAGACTCAATAAATAGTGGTCTAACATGCGTGTCTTTACTGTCCAGAAGGTGCAGAGGTAAGTGAGGGGCAGGGAGATGGCCCCTGCTGTAAACCTGTTTCGGTGGTTGGTGAATTGCTGTTGGTCATGGTTGTCATGGAGGCCGCAGTTATTGTGCGCCATGATCAGTCTCTCAAAGTACTTCATGATGGTGGATGTCAGAGCCACTGGGCGGTAGTCATTAAGGAACTTAATAACTGCAGTACCATGATACCTAATGACTAACATTAAGTTGCCATGGTTGAAATCAGCAAGCTGAGTACAGACTGGGAATGAAGTTTTGGTCCTTCTGATCTTCACTGAGTCTGCAGTGGTATAACCCACTGAACTTTAGTTTAGATGTAAACACCTCTTAATCTTTGCTGACACCTTTGGTGTGGTACTGCAGGAGGATGACAGTAGTCACCTCCTTATGACTTACACTGAGACCCCTGTGCTCATTTTATAAGTGGTTGCAAAACGTAGTCATCAACATGTCAGTCGATAGCCTCCTCCACTGTCGCGATGAGGCCATACTTAGGTTGGAGGAGTAACACCTTATATTCCATCTGGATAGCCTCCAACCTGATGTCACGAACATCGATTTCTCAAACTTCTGGTAATGGCCCCCCCCTCCACCACCCTCTCTCACTTCATCACCCGCCCATCAGCTCCCTTTCGTGCTCCTCCTTCTTTCTCCAACCCTGGACCCCTTTCACCAATCAACTTACTACCTCTTTACTTCCACCCCCCCCCACAGACCGGTTTCACCTATCACTTTGTGTTTCTCCCTTCCTCCTCCCACCTTCTAACCCTGACTCCTCATCTTTTTTCTCCAGTCCTGCTGCAGGGTCTCGGCCGAAAACGTCAACTATACTCTTTTCAATAGATGCTGCCTGCCCTGCTGAGTTCCTCCAGCACTTCGTGTGTGTTGACTGTACTAAAGTAAACATATTTAAAATTACACACGTTCTCTGTTTCCAGGTCCAGAGTCTCCAATGCAGGATTAGTGAGGTAAAATACGAAGTATTCTCAGCAAATCTGGACTCAACCACTGGAGCAAGCCTTGGACCTCAAGTAGGAATGGCTAAATGTCAGCAATTTCTCTTGGAAGCAATGGCTCTACTGACAATATTTGGCCCGAAGTGACTCTGAAACAGTTTGGATATCCCCAAGGATGTTATAGTAGATGAAAATCTTTTGACATACAGTCACGGTTAGTCTCTAGGTTAAAAAGGGCAGCCAATACGTGGTCGGCAAATTTACCCAGTGACCACTGAGAATATTCTTTTAGGAGATATACTTGCACATTCAAATGAAATGAAGTATGAGGAGAACATGGGGAAATAGCACTGAGTTAGATCAGTCATGAATGCAGAGCAGATTCAAAGGGACAAATTTCCTATTTCCACACTTTCCTCCCATATTTCTTAATAATTATCCTATTTTTAGCTGGGGAGAGCTTATTTTATTTCTTTAATATCCTTTAGTGAGATCCTTTGAAACCACTTGCAAAATGAGCACAGGGGCCTCAGTGTAAGTCATAAGGAGGTGACTATTGTCGTCCTCCTGCAGTACCACACCAAAGGTGTCAGCAAAGATTAAGAGGAGGTGTTTACATCTAAACTAAAGTTCAATGGGTTATACCACTGCTGACTCAGTGAAGATCAGAAGGACCAAAACTTCATTCCCAGTCTGTACTCAGCTTGCTGATTTCAACCATGGCAACTTAATGTTAGTCGTTAGGTATCATGGTACTGCAGTTATTAAGTTCCTTAATGACTACCGCCCAGTGGCTCTGACATCCACCATCATGAAGTACTTTGAGAGACTGGTCATGGCGCATAATAACTCCAGCCTTCCTGACAACCATGACCAACAGCGATTCACCGACCCCCGAAACATGTCTACAGCAGGGGCCATCTCCCTGCCCCTCATTTACCTCTGGACCTTCTGGACAGTAAAGACACCTATGTTAGACCACTATTTACTGAGTCTAGCTCCATCTTCAATACCACAATTCCAAGTAAACTCACTTCCACATTCTTAGACCTGAAACTCAACACTAATGGTGGATTCCTGACCCATAGAGTGCAAACAGTAAGGGTAAGCAGCAAGACATCCACCATGATTATCCTCAACACTAGTGCCCACAAGGCTGTATCCTCAGCCCCTATTCTACTGTCTCGACACTCACGACTGCATGGCCAGATTTTGCTCTAACTTCATCGACAAGTTTGCAGATGATACCACTGTAGTGGGCCATATCTCAAATAACAATGATTGGAATACAGGAAGGTGGTAGAGAGCTAGTGACATGTTGTCATGACAACAATCTTTTTCTCAATTTCAACATACCAAATGGAGCTGGTCACTGACTTCAGGAAGCGAAGGGGGAATGCACATGCTCCTGTTTACAGCAACACTGCTGAATTCAAGAGGCTTGAGAGCTTCACATTCCTAGGAGTGAACGTCACCAATAGTTTGTCCTGGTCCAACCGTATAGAAGCCATGACCAAAAAAATTCACCAGCGCCTCTACTTCCCCAGGAGGCTACAAAAATTTAGCATGTCCTCTGAACTTCACCAGTTTTTTATCAATGCTCCATAGCTTCCAAGCAGATGCAATACAACTTGGTATGGTAATTGCTCTATCCATGACTGCAAAAAGTTGTGGACACATGTCTCCTCTCCATGGACTCTGTGTACATTTCTGACTGCCTTAGTAAAGCAGCTGGCATAATCAAAGATCCCACCCACCCTAGATCTCCTCATTCTCCCTCCCATCAGGCAGAAGATACAAAAGCCTGAAATCACATATCATCAGGTTCATGGACAGTTTCTACGCCACTATTAAAAGACTATTGAACAATCCTCTAGTACGAAAAATGCACTCGTGACCTCACAATCTACCTTGCCATGGCCTTGCACCTTCTGGCCTACCTGCACCACACTTCCTCTGTAACTCTAACACTTCAATCTATACTCTGCTATTGTTTTACCTTGTACTACTTCAATGAACTGCTGTCATACATTGATCTATACGAAACGTGTACCGGACGAGTTTTTCACTGTACCTCGGTACATGTGACAATCATGAATCAATTTACCATCTGCCAGCACAACAACTGACCATAGGTCCTCGGGCTGGAATGGAAGAGACCATGCCATCAGCAAAAAGTGACTTCCCTCACCTCATCTGATAATCTGCAACAGCACCCAAAGAGGGAAGACATTGCATTTACTGCAAGGGTTTGGAACACTAATCTCTCACGTGTGAAGACCTTCAGAGTTACTCACACCCAGTGGACAGAGTGCCAGTTTCACCTGACTGTTTACACAGCTCTAACCTAAAAGACCAGCACATTCTTCCTCTCACTTGAGCAGAAGACACAGTACAGTTAATGGAGTATTCCAAATAGAAAAGGAAGTAAGCTATTAAAGTATGCATAATTTCCCCCAGTGATTCCTTCTGCCTTACAAGGCACGAAACGAAAGACTGTGTGGTGCGCCACTCCTCACACAGACAGTAGGTGGCCGTTGACTCACAAGGAGTTCATCCGCCCTTTGACAGGTTTTACTTTTCTGTCCTGCTGGGTGCCTACACACCCTCCTCCCTGGTTAACCGAAGTGCACCAGGGGGTGTGCCGGCTGAGTCACCGACAACCCGACCCGAGACAGGTAGTACTGGGCTACGTGGTACCAGCAGCAAGGCAAGGCCCTGACCTGCCCAACGCCAGCCCCCTAGGCCTGAGTCGACATCATACTCCCACTCCCAGTAATTTCTCTCCTTAATGCATGAATATTCAAGCTGTTCTACATCCCCCAACTAAAGTTCTAAAGTTCAAAGTAAATTTATTATCTAAGTACATATATGTCACCCTGAGATTCCTTTCCTGTGAGCATATTCAGTAAATCCAAGAATAGAATCAATGAAAGACCGCACCCAACAAACAACCAAAGTGCAAAAGATAACAAACTGTGTTAATACAAAAGAAAAAAAGAAATAATAATGATAAAACATATAAGTAAAAAATATCGAGAACATGAGATGAAGAGTCCTTGAGAGTGAGTGCATAGGTTGAAGGAACAGTTCAGTGATGGGACAACTGAAGTTGAGTGAAGTTATCCTCACTGATTCAAGAGCCTGATGGTTGAGGGATAATAACTGTTCCTGAACCTAGTGGCAAGGGTCCAAAGGCTCCTATACCTTCTTCCTGATGTCAGTAGCAAGAAGAAAGCATAGCCTATCTGGAGGGCATCCTTCGTGGTGAATGCTGCTCTCCTGCAACAGTGCTCCATGTAGATGTGCTCAATGGTGATGAGTGCTTTGCCCATTGTGGACCAGGCCATATTCACCACTTTTTGTGGGATTTTCCATTCAAGGGCATTGGTGTTTCAATACCAGGCTGTGATGCAATCAGTCAATATACTCTCCACCAAACATCTATAGAAGTTTTTTAGATGTCATGCCAAATATTTGCAAACTTCTAAGGGAGTAGAGGTGCTGCCACGCCTTCTTTGTGATCGTACTTACGTGCTGGGCCCAGGACAGATCCTCCAAAATGATTACACAAAGAAATCTTCAGTTGCTGATCCTCTTTATCTCTGAACCCTCCACAATGAGGACTGGCTCATGAACCTCTGACTTTCTTCTTCTTAAGTCAATAATCAGCTCCTTGGCCTTGGTGACATTGAGTGAGAGGTTATTGTTGTAGCACCACTCAGCCAGATTTTCAGTCTCCTTTCTATATGCTTATTTGTCACCACCTTTAATTCAGCTAACAACAGTGGTATCATCAGCAAACTTAATTTGCTTTTGGAGCCTCATGGTCATAAGTATAAAGCGAGTAGAGCAGGAGGCAAGCCCATGTCCTTGTTATGCACTTGTGCTGATGGAGATTGTGGAGGTGATGTTGTTGTTAATCTGAACTGACTGGGGTCTGCAGGTGAGGAAATGGAGGATCTAATTGCACAAGGAGGTATTGAGGCCAAGGTTTTGAAGTTTATTTATTACTTCTGAGAAAATGAAAGTATTGAATGCTGAGCTACAGTCAATAAAAAGGGTCCTGATGTAAGCATCTTTGCTGTACAGATAGTCTAGGACTGAGTGAAAAGCCAATGAAATGGCATCTGCTGTTGTACAGGTAGGCAAATTGTACAAATCCAAGTCACTTTACAGGCAGAAGTTGATATACTTTATTACCAACCTCTCAAAGCACTTCATCACAGTGAATATAAATGCTACTTGTCATGTGACCAGCAACAATAGAATTGAGTCAGGTTTTATAAACAAACATAAACACTTATTAAACTCTGCTCAACAATAGCAAAAAGTATTCAAACGACTAACTTAACTGGAAGTTAACTGCTATACGGCAACTCTGGAACAGTTCTTAAAGTGGTAAATTCGAACACAGTCTTTAAGTGGTAACTTCAAAAGTCCAAGTGATTTACACAGTCAATAAGGAGAGACTTCTCTGGAAATGGATTTCTTCGAAGACGTGACATTACTGCTGATTCTGTCCAAAGGATTCACGATGAAGGAAATAAAATGGCTTCAAGGAACTGACCTTTTCCTGGCGAATGAACACTGCAAAAACCTTCCTGACTTACAGGGGTTATCTCAGATGCAGGCCATTGCTGAACAAAGATTCAATAAGGTCGATCGCCGAATGACACCGACTTTACTCAATCCTTCAGGTTAGTAAGATCTTCACTCTCCAATACTAGGCTTACAAAAGAAAGTAAAACTCCACTTTAAAACGAAACTGCGTCATGAGACGAATACGCAGCATAACGGAGTAACTGACAAATTAAACAACGAATCAACTGCGTAACAACCTGTTGAGAAAATATCATCACGTGGCCTTACACTGGCGGGAAAATTACATCATCCCACCATCACAAGACTATTACATCATGCTCACAAGATACTCAATTACATCATGGTCATAAGACAGTCACAAGATACCCACGAGGTATGTAACACCTCTCTCCAAAAAGGGAAAATTTTAGTCTTTTATGAGCAAAATTTTAACAACTGTTTACAAAAAAAATACAATTGTATAAAATATTCAACATACACAATATACACAGTATTATGATACAGAACCTTGCAAACTAATATACAGTAGGAGTGTTACAAATGTTAAAATACCACTCCATTTTCATTGTACTTTCAACATCTAGATAGACAGTCAGCAACCACATTATCTTTACCTTTAATATGAGTTATCAAAATATTATACTCCTGCAACATCAAACTCCAATTCAATAACCTTATATTTTTGTTTTTCATCTTACTCAAAAACAGTAGCGGATTATGATTGGTGTAAACTATGAGTGGTTTTTGAATTGTATCGACATACACATCAAAATGTCGTAAAGCCAAAACAAGAGATAATAATTCCTTTTCTATGGTTGAACAATTTCTTTGATGCAAATTAAATTTCTTCGAAAAGTAAGGTACTAGATGATCAACCTCATCACCCTCATCCCTTTGAAGTAACACTGCTCCTGCAGCCTCATCACTAGCATCTACAGCTAATGAAAATGGTTTTTCAAAGTCAGGTGACCTGAGCACAAGTTGATGACATAGCGTAGTTTTCAATTTATCAAATGCCTCCTGACAAGACTCTGTCCAAACAAACTTTTCACTTTTCTTCAAGAGATTAGTTCATGGAAGGGCAATGTCAGCAAAATTCTTACAAAATTTATGGTAATATCCTACCATTCCAACGAATCTTCTGAGAGTCTTTTTACCAGTTGGAGTGGGTACCTCTAAAATTGCCTGAACTTTTGCCTAAACAGGAGCTAACTTACCTTGAACCACAACACACAGTGGCATGATCAAATTCACTTTTAGCTAAGTTAATAGTTAAGTTAGCTTTTGAAAGCCTTTCAAATAGCTTCTCCACCACAGTAATATGTGCTTCCCGAGTATCATTTCCTGTAACTAAATCATCAATATAAGCATCTGTATCTTTTAACTCATGAATCACAGAATTAATCATCCGCTGGAAAGTACCTGGTGCATCCTTCATCCCAAAGGGAAGAGCATTATATTCATATAACCCAGATGGGGCTACAAATGCAGAAATGTCTCTACCTCTATCCGTCAATAGAACACACCAATAACCTTTTAACAAATAAATCTTTGTAAGGAACGTTGCTTTTCCCACTTTATCCACATAATCATCCACTCCAGGGATTGGCTATGCATCAGTTTTTGTCACAGCATTCACCTTCCTGTAATCAGTACAAAACCGAATACTATTGTCTGGCTTAGGCACCATAACACATAGTGAACTCCAATTCAAATTAGAAGGTCTAATAATATTAATCTCTAACATATACTTAATTTCTTGTTCAGCAATTTCACATTTTTCCATGTTCATCTGATATGGATGTTGCTTTATGGGTTTGGCATCTCCAACATCTACACCATGTGAAGCTACTGTGGTTCTTTTAGGAACATCTGGAAATAAATCCCTATATTTAAAAATTAACTGCTTCATCTGGTGCCTCTGCTCTGGCTGTAAATGAGCCAATTTCTCATCAATATTTTTCAGAATTGTCGAGTTTGGTAATCTGGCAGTAATAATGTTGGGCTTAAAATGAGTTTCAGATGAATCATCCATTAAGTTCCTAGTGGGATCAGATTCATTATTATTGACCACAACTGTCATAGTAGCAGACTGTTTCTCATAATATGGTTTTATCGTATTGATATGACAAAGCTATGTTGGCCTTCTTCGATCTGGTATTTTTATCACATAATCCACATCATTAACTCTAGATATAACCTCATAAGGACCATGAAATTTAGCTTGTAAGGGGTTCGTTTGCATCGGGAAAAGATCCAACACCTTATCTCCAGGCTTAAATGACCTCATTCTAGTTTCCTTACCATACCAAGTTTTCATTTTCTCCTTAGCTGATTTTAAATTTTCCCTAGCTAAGCTACAAGCTTTATGCAATCTTTCCTTAAATTTTAAAACATGATCCAGCAAATTAATATGTACCTCTTCATTAATCCACTGTTCTTTTAACAAGGCCAAAGGTCCTCTAACTCTATGCCCAAACACAAGTTCAGAAGGACTAAAACCTAGGGATTCCTGCACTGTCTCCCGTACTGCAAATAGAAGTAAATGTATGCGCTCATCTCAATCATTTTCATTTTCCACACAATACATCCTAATCATTGTTTTGAGGGTAGAATAGAACCTCTCCGAAGCTCCTTGTGATTCTGGATGGTATGCAGACGAGGTAATCTGTTTTGCTCCCAGTTTATAAACTATCTGCTAGAACAATCCAGACATAAAATTACTACCTTTATCAGACTGTATTTCCTTAGGCAACGCAAAGTAAGTAAAGAATTTTATAAGAGCCTTTATTACAGTTTTAGCCGTTATATTCCTAAATGGTATTGCCTCTGGAAACCCAGACGCTGTGCACATGATGGTCAGCAAATATTGATGGCCAGTTTTGGTTTTTGGCAATAGGCCTACACAATCCATAATAATTTTGGAAAATAGTTCACCAAATGCGGGAATAAATTGCAGTGGGGCCATTGGATTAAATTGATTAGGTTTACCCACAATCTGACAAGTATGACACGTTTTGCAAAATGTCGCCACATCTTTTCTTAAACCAGGCCAGTAAAAATGTTTAAAAACCTTGTTCACAGTTTTCTTCACACCTTGATGGCCACCCAAGGGCATACTATGAACCATAGTTAATACCTCATTCCGATAAACTTTAGAAACTACTACCTAGTGAAAAACCTTCCATTCATCACTTGCAGGAATTGTAGGTGATCTCCACTTCCTCCCTTCTCAAAATAATATCCTACCGGCACCTTCTCAATTTCACTATCTGGAAGACCTTGTTCCTTTAATTTGATAATCTCAGGGTCTTTATTCTGCTCTGTTATCATCTCCTTCCGAGACAGAGACAAATCTTCATGGTCAGACTTACTACAAGAATCTTGATCAAACAATAAAGGTAAGAAAGTTTCTGACACATCCTCAAAATTCAAATCCTGAGTTGAACAGTCATGGGTAACAGACCCATCCTGCACATCAATCTTTCTAGCCATAGCTCAGGTTACAACACAGGAGAAATCTGTGTTAGAATCCATCTTTGGTTCCTCAGAGATGGGCTTTATTGTCAAATGCACTTCAGGAAAAACTTGTCCATCTGCTAAGTCATTTCCTAACAATAGAGAAACATCATTCACAGGTAAACTGGGTTGTAGTCTTACTTTAACAGGTCCTGTAACTAACCCTGACCTTAAATTTACTTTATGCAAAGCACTCCCAACACCTCGTATATAGTTTACCTCCCCAATGTCAGACTCATCACTAAACTTCAGAACACTGTCTAACATAAGTGACTGAAAAGCTCCAGTATCCCTAAGGATTTTTATTGGCACTGGAGTGGATCCCTCTTTCAAGGATACAAATCCTTCGGTTATATCCTTTCTTAACTTGGTCAGACTCTGACAAAACTTCATTTGTATTTATCGAACCCTGTGGATTTATAGGTGTTTCAATATATGTTGCACACAAGCATCTGGGACTGCCTCCTTCTCTTTCTTCCTCAATCGGAAACAGTTAGCTATTACGTGACCAGGTTTCTTACAATAATTACAAATAGGACCAAAATGTCTTTCCTTCACATGTTTCCTTTCATCCTTACCTTTCTCACTAACTTCTGATTTAATTTCTGGTTTACCTTGACTCTCTGTGCTATTTTTCCTTTTAAAAGTTCTACCTGGAGGAAATTTACTCTTGTGGATTAAAGCATACTCATCTGCTAATTATGAGGACACACGTCCTCGTTTACTGTCATTTAGAAATGCATGCATTAAAAAATGATACAATGTTCCTCCAGAATGATATCACAAGAAACACAGGACAAACCAAGACTAAAACTGACAAAAACCACACAATTATAATATATAGTTACAACAGTGCAAAGCAATACCATAATTTGATTAAGAGCAGACCATGGGCACGGTAAAAAAAAGTCTCAAAGTCCTCATAGCGTCATCATCTCACGCAGATGGTAGAAGGGAGAAACTCTCCCTGCCATGAACCTCTAAGCGCCGCCAACTTGCCGATGCAGCTCCACTGGAACCAGCCAACCGCAGCGGACTCTGAGTCCGTCAGAAAACTTCAAGCCTTCGACCAGCCTTCGTCACCAAGCACCATCCTCTGCCAAGGGCTTCGACCCCGCCCTGGTCGCTGAGCAACAAGCAAAGCCGAGGACTCGGGGCCTTCCCTTGTGGAGATTTCTGACCACACAGTAGCAGCAGAAGCGAAGCAGGCATTTTAGAGGTTTCACTAGATGTTCCTCCGTGCTCTCATGTCCGTCTCCATAAAATCAGGATTGTGCACGCACCCTACTTGACAGATAACAGATATCACCACCGAAGTGGCTGCTGGGAGCTGCGTCGCGCCGTCATCTTCTCCTCTTTAGCAGACTCCTGCAATGTAGCAGTGTCCCTCTCATTTAAGTATGTCCTTACTTCAACAGAGATGCTCCTTTTAAATTCCTCCATTAAAATCAAATCTTCTAATTTATTATACTCCCCATTCACATTTTTAGAGGAAACTCATCGCTCAAAACACACAGATTTACCATAGGCAAATTCCACGCAAGTTTTTTCCACAGATTTCTTCAAATTTCTTAATCTTTCTCTATAAGTTTCTGGAACCAGTTCATATGCTTTCAGTATATGCTGCTTCACAATATCATGATCAAGTATTTGCTCAGCAGTTAAAGCTGTATAAACTTGTTGTGCCTTACCTTTAATTACACTTTGTAACATCACTGGCCATTTCTCTTTCATTAAATGGAGGAGCCAATATAACTTCCTGACTAGCAACAAACTGTTTCCAGAACCAGGGGACTGATTCTCCATGGTTAATTTCTCCATTGCTAGCTCAAATTCCCTCTTTTTATCTGCTTCTCTAGCTTCAAATTCCTTCTGTTTATCTGCTTCTTTAGCTTCGAATTCCCTTATCGTAATGGCTTCTCTTTCGGCCACCTCCGCTTTAAGTAATTCCAACATTATCTGTTCACTATGTAATTGCATCTCTAGATTACTCATTGGAAACATATCTAACACTTCTTCATCAAAACCACCCGACTCTTTATAGTATGCCGCAATTTTTCTCTGAATTACTGGCTTTGTTGTAACCTTCGTAATTCCTTTAAGGTCCAACCTTTTAGCAATCTCAGATACATCACCCTTTTTCGCCTTCGCTAATAATTCCGGGTCTGGCGATGCCTTAAACTCGTCAATATTCATTGCTGCCGAATATCACCCACAGACCAATCAAACAAAAGAATCGAGTATTTCCCTTTTCCAAATCAGATTGATAATTAAACAAGCACTTAAGCTCAAAATCGGAACAATCCAAATGAGCCCCCAATTTTGTCACGTGACCAGCAACATGAATATAGAATTGAGTCAAGTTTTATAAACAAACATAAACATTTATTAAACTCTGCTCAACAACAGCAAAAAGTATTCAAACGACTAACTTAACCGGAAGTTAACTGCTATACGACAACTCTGGAACAGTTCTTAAAGCAGTAAATTCGAACACAGTCTTAAAGTGGTCAATTCAAAAGTCCAAGCGATTTACACAGTCAGTAAGGAGAGATTTCTCTGGAAACGGATTCCTTCGAAGACGTGACGTTACTGCTGATTCTGTCCAAAGGATTCACGACGAAGGAAATAAAACGGCTTAAAGGAACTGACCTTATCCCTGGCGAATGAACACCGCACAAACCTTCCTGATCTTACAGGGGTTATCTCAGATGCAGGCCACTATTTCTGAACGAAGATTCAATAAGGTTGATCCAGTATTAAACCGCTGAATGACACCAACTTTACTCAATCCTTCAGGTTAGTAAGGTCTTCACTCTCCAATACTAGACTTACAATAGAAAGTAAAACTCCACTTTAAAACAAAACTGTGTCATGTGACGAATACGCAGCATAACGGAGTAACTGACTAATTAAACAACGAATCAACTGCGTAACAACAAGGGTTTCCCGTTATATACCTGTTCAGAACGTGTCATCACATGACCTCACACTGGCAGGAAAATTACATCACCCCACCATCACAAGACCATTACATCATGCTCACAAGATACTCAATTACATCATGGTCATAAGACAGTCACAAAATACCCACGAGGTATGATCGCCATTGAGGTAAGTTACCACGTTCTTCTTAGGCACTGGTGTAACTGAAGCCTGCTTGAAGCAGGTGGGTACCTCTGACTGCTGAAATGAGAGGTTAAAGATATTGGTGAACACTCCAGCCAGCTAATTAGCACAAAGCATCTTTTCCTTTTGAATAAGAAAGGAGTGGATTCTAATACAGAAATGCATTCAAATCTCAGTTCAGAAGCTTCAAGATAAAATCCAGACCTCTGCTCCTGCATTGTAGTGCACAAAGGAATGCTTCAGTACTCATAAGCACTAAACTCGGGCCCCATCTGTTGTCTCAAACGAGTGTTAAGGGTTCCACAGCATTATTCTGAAAATCAGCAGGGGAGTGTTTCCCCAAGACCCTACCAGTACTTAGCTCTCAACAAATATTAGTAAAACAGATGTTCTACTTATTATCACATTGCTATTTGCAAATTGCCTGTCTTGTTTCCTGTATTTTATCAGTAATTACACGTAAAAATATGAGTTCAATGTCATTTGATTTTAGATGTAAAATATGCCTCATATATGCAAGCTTTATCCCAATATAAATTATCAATAATTGCAGATGCTGTGAATCTGGTATAAAAACAGAAAATGATAGAAACATTCAGCAGTTCAGGTAGTGTCTGTGGAAAGAGATACAGAGTTAGCATCTATTTGAACTGTGTTTAGAGAGGACTAATACACAGCAAATAGATCACAGGAAAAATCATCAAACTATAATTGGCAACACACCATTAAAGAAAAAGCTGGGTTAAGATAGTGAGTACTAAAGAGCATCTTAGTGAGTGACGTGAAAATCCAGAGGATCTAGGCAGCTGGGGACTACTGCAGCCAGTGTGGAGGCATTATATTCAGGGCTCAGAAATCAAGAAGACCTTCATGAGGGCAAGCCCTAAAATGAAAAGTTTTAAAGCAAATCTCAGTGCCCAACTTTGACGCTGTGTCTTTGGAAACCACTCAGTGCAGTGAATGCTGATAAGTGTGCAGCTGGACCCAATGAGGTCAGCTCAGGGCAGTACTCAACCCACTGCATCGAACAATAACAACATCCCCAGAGGGCCCCACCCACCCAGCATGGCTTGGAGCTTCATCAAAGGTTCAACAAGCCAAGCAATCTCTGCTCATCAACAAAACTCACCACCCAGCTTATCTGAACAAGGCATTTAGGTCAGCAACAGGGTCAGAGTCTATCGTGAGTCAAACTCCTCCCATCTCAGTGACTGTCTGAAACAATGAGGACAGGATTCTATACTTTAAGATTTTTACAGTAACTGCAATTCCAGCCTCACTTTTTGTTTCCTCCTTTATCAGAAATTTAGATCATCTCCAATTGTTCCATACAGGGTTGAGCACTCTCCGGGACAATCCAGAATCTCTCCAGAGGATACCCAGGAGGACCACAGTTTAAGGCCCTACTGCCACTGGATATTGAAGTCTCTCAAGCATATCATGGGTGCATTATTTAAAGAAGAAATGTGAGTGGCATTAATGCTCTATAAGTAAAATATATTGACTTGATGGCACAACAAATACAAATAAAGACAGAGTCCTACAATAATATAGTAAGGATATGACTCCTTGACCCAATACGTCTATGCCAACAATGGTGCCCACCCTTCTAATCCCAATTTCCCGTGTTCTGCCCATACCCTTCCAAGCCCCAGCCCTCTATGGCCGTATCCAAACGCTTCCTGAAATTATACAATTGTAACTGCCTCAACCACTTCCTCTGGCAGCTCATTCCATATAATTCACCACCCTATGTGCATGAAAAAGTTGTTCTCAGGTCCCTTTTAAATTCTTCCCCTCCCACCCTAATCCTATGCCCCCTAGTTTTGGACTCCCTTATCCTGGGGGAAAATAGACTTACCAGCCACCTTATCCATACTTCACATAATTCAAACACTTCTATTAGGACCACATGTATTATCCCATATATGTATACTTTTTGTGAATTAAAAATATTTTAGAATAAATAAACAGGAGGAATATCATAGCAGACTATAATAAAATGTTGTACATTTAACATGCATTTATTAATTATACATTTATTAAGTGTTGGTTAGTGGACTAAAAAACACCAAGCTGGACATTTTAGAGGTGCTGACAGATGTATGTATGACAGATGTGCAAAAATACCTCCAGGGAAATGACTGACCACATCAACAAATCAAGTTACAAGAGACTGAAGTTCTATGTCATACTAGTTGGGGAAAATCAACTGACTGCATCTCACCTCTGAAATGCAAAGTTAAAAATCAAGAGTGGGGGGTAAACGAGATAATAAATTGTCACCCAGTGAAAGACACACTGGAATATTCGGAATGATCATTAAAGTTAACAATATCAATAGATCTACAACCAATGACATGGATTTCGGGATGAGAAAAGTTCATCAAATCTGCCTTAGGATATACTGCAGAAGGCCATTCAGCCTACTGAGTCTACAGAATCTCTCACAGTATTCCCAGCGGTCCCATTACCCAACTTATTTCCCTGCAACCCATTCCCTCTCCTAGCTATCAACCCCCTGATTTTGTCTGCTACCTATATACATTTGGGGAAATTCTATAGCAGCCAATTAACGCTGCAAGCTTACAAAGGGTAGAAAATGGGATACAGTAAGGCAGTGGTGTGCCTGATTAGACCATAAGACCATAAGACATAGGAGCTGAATTAGGCCATTCAGACTATCGAGTCTACTTCACCATTCCGTCAAGGCTGATCCCGGATCCCACTCAACCCCATGCACCTGCTCTCTTGCCATATCCTTTGATGTCCTGACCAAACAGGAAACTATCAACTTCCACCTTAAGTATACATATGGACTTGGCCTCCACTGCAGTCTGTGGCAGAGCACTCCACAGATTCACTACTCTTCTGGCTAAAAAAAATTACCCTTACCTCTGTTCTAAAGGGTCACCCCTCAATTTTGAGGCTGTGCCCTCCAGTTCTGATACCCCCACCATAGGAAACATCCTCTCCACATCCACCCCAACTAATCCTTCAACATTCGGGTAGGTTTCAATGAGATCCCACCCTCCCCCCATTCTTCTAAATTCCACTGAGTACAGACCCAAAGCTGTCAAACGCTCCCCATATGTTAACCTCTTCATTCTCAGAATCATTCTCGTGAACCTCCTCTGGACTCTCTCCAATGACAATGCATCCTTTCTGAAATAAGGGGCCCAAAACTGTTGTCAATACTTACTAGTGCAGCTTGACTAGTGTCTTAAAAAGGCTCAGCATTATCTCTTTGCTTTTATATTCTATTCCTCTTGAAATAAATGCCAACATTGCATTACTTTCTTTACCACAGATTCAATCTGTAAATTAATCTTCTGGGAGTCTTGCATGAGGACCCCTAAGTCCCTCTGCACCTCTGATATTTGAACCTTCTCCCCATTTAGATAATAATACACACTATTGTTTCTTTCACAAAAATGCATTATCACACATTTTCCAACACCATCTGCCACCTTTTTGCCCATTATTCCAATTTGTTTAAGTCCTGTTACAATCACATTGCTTCCTCGGCACTACCTACCCCTCCACCTACCTCTGTATCATCTGCAAACTTTGCTACAAAGCCATCAATTCCATTATCTAAATAATTGACAAACAGCAGTCCCAACACTGACCCCTGAGGAACAACACTAGTCTCTGGCAGCCAACCAGAAAAGGCCCCTTTTAGTCCCACTCGCTGCCTCCTGCCCATCAGCCATTCCACTATCCATGCCAGTATCTTTCCTGTAATGCCATGGGATTTTATCTTGTTAAGCAGCGTCATGTGTGGGACCTTAACAAACGCCTTCTGAAATCCAAATTAATGACATCCACTGCCTCTCCTTTGTCCACCCTGCTTGTTATTTCCTCAAAAAACTCTAACAGATTTGTCAAGCAAGATCTCCCTTTACAGAAACCATACTGATTTTGACTTATTTTGTCATTAGTCTCCAAGTACCTCGAAACTTCATTCTTAATACTAGACTCCAACACTTTCCCAGCCTCTGAGTTTAGTTTAACTGGCCTATAATTTCCTTTCTTTTGCCTTCCTCCCTTCTTAAATTTGCAATCTTCTAGCTCGCAAGACCATGCCAGAATCCAGTGATTCTTGAAAGATCATAATCAATGCATCCGTTATCTCTTCAGCAACCTGTCTCAGGTCTCTGGGATGTAGTCCACCTGGTCCAGGTGACTTATCCACCTTAAGATCTTTGAGCCTGCCTAGCACTTTTCCCTTTGTAATAGCAATGGCACCCACTCCTGCTCCCTGACACTCATGGACCTCTGGCACACTGATAGTGCCTTCCACAGTGAAGACAGATGCAAAGTACCCATTAAGTTCATCTGCCATTTGTTTGTCCCCCGCTTACTACCTCACCAGCATCATTTTGCAGTGGTCCAATATCAATTCTCACCTCCCTTTTACTATTTATATAACTGAAAAAAAGTTTCGGTATCCTGCTTTATATTAGTCTGTCCTCTTATTTCATCTTTTCCCTTCTTATAGCTTTTTAAGTTGTATTTTGTTTGATTTTAAAAGCTACCCAATTATCCAACTTCCCACTCACTTTTGCTGCTTTATATGCCGTTTCTTTGCCTTTTATGCAGTCCTTAACTTCCCTTGCCAGCCACAGCCTACCCTTGCCATTTGCGAACTTCTTCCTCTGTGGGTCATCTATCCCATGCTTTGTGAACTATTCCCAAATACTTCAGCCATCTCTGCTCTGCTCTCATCCCCACCAGTATCCTCCTCCAATCCACCTGGGCAAACTCCTCTCTCATGCCTCTGTAATTCCCTTTATTCCTGTTACAGAAATACTAACAGCCTGCAAATGATGGAAATATGAACTAAAAACAGAAAATACTGTAAACCCATAAAGGTGAGACAGCAGCTGTGGAGAGAGAAACAGTTAACATTGAAAATTTTTTTATCAAAACTGGCAAGAGTTGTTGTGGTATTATGCAGTTTTCGGGTAAAGTATTCTGCTTGATAGACAAGGAGAAGTAGAAAGACAAATAGGGAGGGAGACCATGAAAGTGAAGAAGGGAGGGGGAATGGAGAAGGAGAGAGGGAGAAAGCAGAAGAGCAAGGGAGAAAAAGGGGCAAGGGAGAGAGGGGGTGAGGGAGAGAGAGGGGGAGAGGGGGGTGAGGGAGAGAGAGGGGGAGAGAGGGGGTGAGGGAGAGAGGGGGGAGAGAGGGGGTGAGGGAGAGAGAGGGTGGAGAGGGGAGACAAAGAGAGGGAGAGAGAAAGAGGGAGGAAGGGAGAGAGCGAGGGAGGGAAGGAATGAGGGAGTGAGACAGGGAAAGAGTGAGGGAAGGAGGGAGGCAACAGCAAAGTTGTGAAATCAGTTCATAACTGTGGCTAAAAACCAAAATCACAGTGCTGCAAATGGCCAGTAGATCAGATGGTCTCTGAGGAGGGAGGAAAGATGAAATAATAACAAGTAGATAGCCTTACAGCAGAAACGGCCAAATCATGTTAAGCAGAGAAATCTGAGTTGCTTTCTATTGTTGGATTTGACCTCTATTCCCAAAGGCTAAGTATAACCAGATGTTAGAAGAGCTATTTTACAAGCTTAAGCTGGACCTTGTTAGAACAGTGCAGGTATCTACTCAAATGCATCAACATCATTTTGTCTGCAGCAATACTCATTTAGAAAGTAATGCATCTAAACATATTGATAGGGCTTAAATGAAAAACAACATTTGAACAAAATAGTGACCACACTGTCAGTTCCCAGAGATTATTGCGTTGGTTTCAAATTAGCAACGATCAAACCAAGAACCTTCCCAATTTGTACTATTTTAAGTGACATACATCATGATATCAGCTAATAGACACCAAGAATCAAACGTTAGGTGTGTAGCAGGTCATCAGCCAAGTAGAACATTTATTTCTCAAGCAGTGGCTGTACCCATTATTTGCAGATCAAAGATCACCGGGCACAGGTACTTTTGCAAGAGATGCCGAGAATAAATGGGTCAAACTAATGGGGGAGGGGTGTAAAATAATTTCATTTTACTCCTGTTAATGCCTGAATGTAAAGCACAGTTCAACAGCATTCCTATTATGAAGTGTAAAGTTTTTGTTCTTTGACTTATCGCAATTCACAGGTAGAGAACGAACAGCTTCAATGGGTTAGAGACAGGTTTTTCACAGACCACATTCTTCCTGCATTGCAACGATGTGTACTGCACCCTTTCAGCATCAAGAACTTGTAACTCCTTCATAACTATGACCCCATGACATCTCAGTTCATATCTGTGAATCAGTCCCTTTATTCATTACTGGCCCAATACGATTTTCTAATGAACACAGAGCCAGGGAGATCCCAAGTCTGTTGCTCGCTGTTGCGGAATTGACTGAACTCAGCACAAATCTGGTACAGATATTAGAAATGGCCTGGTTTATGAAATATCTGACAGCAATACATTTGTGACCATCACCATCACCAGTAAACTTTGCTATAAAACAAGTATACTCAGAGCTGATGGATCAAGAACAAACCACCAAACAGTTTCCAATACTCATGACAACATTCACCATCTAGACATTGTAGATGTGCTTGTGGAAATGTACCAGTCTGAAATCAGGACCTTCATGAGATTGTAAGGTTAACAACTCCACAGAGTAATGCATTTGCACAGGAAGTTACCAATAGTACACAGGTAGGTTCTTTCTTCTTCCACCTCTATAGGACCAAAGATACAAAAGCACAAAAGCATATAGCACCAGCTCAAGGGCAGCTACTACACCACTGTTATAAGACTACTGAACAGTCCCTTTGTACCATAAGGTGGACTAGTGACCTCACGATTTTCCTCCTCGTGGCTTTGCACCTTCTTATCTGGCTGTACTGCACTTTCAGTCTAACTGTAGCACTACATTCTGCATTCTGTTATTGTTTTTCTTAGTACTATCTCACCGCACTGATGAGATAAAGTGATCTATCTGGATGGAATACAAAACAAATAGACAATAATAAACAAGTACTACTACTTCTACCAAAAACAACTGGATTATGAGAGGGTGATCAAAATAACCCAGCCAAGTATCTGAAACAAAGGGGTTTATTACGACCGACAAGGTAGCAACCAAATTTTGGGCTATTATCAGAGTGAAAGTTAAGACCTCACTCAGCAAATATGAGGAAACTGCACTTACAAGATTGTTAAACAGGATGGCATGGTAGCATAGTAGTTAGTACAATGCTCTATAGTACCAGTGACACAGGTTCATTGTCTGCTGCCATCTGTAAGGAGCTTGTACATTCTCCCCATGACTCTGTGGGTTTCCTCACACAGTCCAAAGACATACCAGTTGGTAGGTTAATTGGTCACTGTAAATTGTCCTGTGGTTAAGCTAATCGTGGGTTGCTGGCCAGCACAGCTTGAAGGGCTGAAAGGCCCAGTTCCACGCTGTATTTCAATAAATAAATAGATAGATAGAAAGAAGTCAATGAGTACCACTGCAAGAAAAATAAGTTAAGATGGTTACAGTCAGGTACAAACAGTCCAAGTGTATGTCTTACTGAGGGAGAATGAGGGAACTGGATTATCAGTAGAGATACAATCAAAATTTATCCATATAAATAAAATCCTGCAGCCTTGGTCAGGCACAATAAACTTTCCAAGCCACTAATCTTCAACTTAATCAATAACGTACAGTGAACATGGAAAATATTTACAGAACAGACCAAACAGACACAAGCAGTGACATTAAAGTTTACCAGAAACCTTCATAGTTCCCATAATTGAAGTGATGCAACCTCATCCTGATTGCCACCCAATTTCAAATACCAGTCCTGGGACCAATTCCATACCAAGATGAAATCTATCAAGATTCTTAAAGTAGAAAACTCTTAAGCATCCAAGCTCAAGAACCCAAGGTGATACTTGCTTTAAAAATGTTCTGAATGGTAGAGTGTACGATGAACAGGAATGTATATAGCAATGGAGTGGAGCCAATACTTTAATAGATAGATGCAGCAAAATCTCATAGCTCACTGTCATAGAGCCAGTTATACAGCATAGAAACAAGCCCCTCAGCCCAACTCGACAATGCCAACAATATGCCTACCCAGCTCGTCCCACTTGCCCGTATTTGGCTCATATCCCTCTGAAACTTTCTAATCCATGTACAGCACCTGTCTAAATGTCTTTTAAACACAGATATTGTACCTGCTAGTACCACTGTTTATGGTAGCTCAACCTACCAGTCTCCCTGTGAAAAAGCTGCTCCTCAGGTCCTCTCTTTAAATCAGCGCCCCCCCCCCCCCACCAACCCCTCAACTTAAACTAATGACCTCTGGTTTTAGACTCCAGTACCCTGGCTAAATTGTCCTGGGTATGATTCTAAACTGCAACTGGTGACAAGGTTCTGATTGGTGACTTTCAGAGCTTTGGGGAAAGTGGAGTTACCTTTAGTCATTCATTGCTTCCAGGGCCACTCTGACTCAGAACGGTAGTACCTGCAAGGGTTCCTGCTCAGAATATGAGCAAAGGCAACGACAGATCCGGCAGGTTCTGTAACTGAACTTATGACGGAGAAGGTGGATGAGCTAGGACCTCAAATGTCAATGGCTATAGTACAGGCGGATGAACATTTGGGACGAGAAATGGCGATTTCTTTAGTTTGCCCAACGGTAGGCAATAGCAAACCACTGTTGCTAGATACTAGGTTTCCTAGAATCTATTTGCTAAGAAAACCATGGTCAAACTCACAAAATGTATCACACAACAACAGCGTCAAGATTATCTTCAAGACAATTCTGAAGATGCTTCACTCGGTAAGGTTGATTCTGGTCAGCAGGGAATCCCTGACTGTCATCAAGCTACTGCTCATAAAATTCAAGTGACACAAAAGAAAATTATTACCACCTGGAATGTAAGAACCCTATATCAAGCAGGAAGATTGGACAATGTGATAAATGAAATGGAAAGACTAAACATTAACATCATGGGAATTAGCGAAGTTTGTTGGATAGGTGCTGGAACATGTCAGAATAGAAATAAAACACTAATTTATTCTTGTGGAACATCCCATACTAATGGAGTAGGAATTCTTAAGGATAAAAACATGGCAAAAAGTATTTTAGGACATTGGCAATATCAGAAAGAGTGCTCCTTGTTAGATTCAGAGGACAACCATTTGATTCAGCAATTATACAGGAATAAGCACCAACAACAGATGGAACAAATGAGGAGATAGATAAATTTTATGAAGAGCTTGAACAAGCAAAGAATGGATGCAAATCTCAAGATATTGTTATTGTCATGGGAGATCTAAATGTTAAAGTAGGACAAGGTGCTGATGGAATCACCATAGGAAAATTTGGACTAGGGGAAAGAAATGAAAGAGGTGAGAAATGGGTAGAATAGTGCAAGATGAATAATCAGGACATTATGGATACCCACTTTAAAAACCATCCAAGATGCTTGTGGACCTGGAAAAGTCCAGGTGATAACACTAGTAATCAAATTTACTTTATTACTGTAAACCAAAGATTTAGAAACTCAGTGACTCAATGCAAAACATATCCAGGTGCAGACTGTAATAGTGACCATAACCCAGTAGTATGTCATGTAAAAGTAAAACTTAAAAAACTAAAGAAGCAAAAACCTGAACAATCCCTTGACTACTTGCAATTAATTAAAGAAGAAAACTTAAGACAAAAATTTACAATTGAAGTAAGGAATAGATTTCAGTCTAGAAATAGATCTGTTGAAGATGATGCAATCATGTAGAAATGAAATTTAACTCTCTAAAGGATGCCTTGGTAGAATCAGCAAAGTCAGTGATTCCTAAAAAAGAAAAAAGCACAAAGAATAAATGGATGACAGATGAAATCAAAAATCTGATGGAAGAAAGGAGACGGAAGGAAGCAAATCCTATAGAATATAAGTCCTTAGATAAAAAAGTTAAAAGCTTATGTCAAAAAGCCAAAGAAGAATGGTTAAATCAGGAATCTGAGCAAATAGAAAGAATCCCTATTACTGATCCAAAAAGGTTACATCAACAAATCAAGAATATCACTGGTAAAAAGCTCCTCTGTTCTTCAGGTGGATGTTTGAAAGCAAAGGATGGTACCATTATCATGGAAAAAGATGAGATTAATGACAGATGGACTGAGTATATTCAGGAATTGTAATAGTTAACCAATGACATTTATGAGACTGTAATAATACCAGAAAAGATGAAAAAAATCAGTAGTTATCACTCTTCCTTAAGAAACTTGGAGCAATAGAATGTGAATTACATAGGACCATAAGTTTAATGAGTCATATCACCAAGATACTTCTAAGAATTTTGATGACAAGAGCTAAAAGTAGGATACAAGCTGAAATAGGTAAAGAACAATGTGGTTTTGTGAAAGACAAAGGTACAAGAAACGCAATATTGATGTTAGGGATACTATCAGAACAAGCTATTCAAGTGCAAAAAGGTTTGTTTGTTTTATCGACTACACAAAAGCATTTGATAAAGTGAAGCACAATAAGTAATCTGAAATATTACAGAAAACTCTAGATCTAGATTCGAAAGACCTTTGCCTAATCAGAAATCTGTACTGGGAGCAAACTGCCGTTGTAAGAATAGATGGAGAACTGAGTAAGTTTACGAAAATCAAGAGAGGCGTTAGACAAGGGTGTGTTTTTTCCCCTGATTTATTTAATGTGTACAGTGAAAAAATATTACAAAAAATAAGAGACATCTTGGGAATCAAAGTTGGCGGTGAAAACATCAATGATTTTAGATATGCAGATGACACTGAGTTAATTGCAAGTACGGAGGAAGAACTACAAAACTTAATTGATATAATTGTTGAAGAAAGTGCAAAAATGGGTCTATCTATCAATTGCAAAAAGACAGAAACTATGGTGATATCCAAAAAGAAGGAGAATCCTATCTGCAGGCCGAGAATAAATGGGGAAGACATAAAACAAGTATAGAACTTTTGCTACTTAGGAAGCTGGGTGACATCAGATGGCAGGTCCGACATGGACATCAAAAGAAGAACAGGGATGGCAAAAGACACCTTTACGAGAATGAAGAGTATGCTGACCAACACTAAACTAGGCATGACAACCTGCCTCAGAATACTGCAATGTTACGTTTATCCAGTTACGTTATATGGATCAGAATGTTGGACAATATCTAGTAACACGAGGAAACGAATTGAAGCAGCAGAGATGTGGTTTTTGAGGAGGATGCAAAGAATATCATGGACGAAATAAATATCTAACGAGGATGTCATGAACAGAGCAAACACAAAAAGAGAAATAATGTATGAGATCATGAAAAGGCAACGTAACTTCATTGGACATGTGATTAGGAAAGAGGAGTTAGAATGCACGGTAACTATGGGAAAGATTGAAGGGAAGAAAGCAAGAGGAAGACAAAGACAAATGATGATGGAGACAGCAGCCAGAGAACCTGAAATGAATACCAATGAATTGATCCACTTGACCCGAAACAGGAGTGTGTGGGCCATGGCAGTCAAAGCTGAAGCTGGGCATGGCACCTGATGATGATGATGACGACAACCCTAAGTAAAAGACTGTGACCATTCACTTTAATTCTATGCCAGAAGATTTTATAACCCACTGTAAGGTCACACCTCAGCCTCCTTCGCTGTAGGGAAAACATCCCAGTCTATCTATTCTCTCCTTATTACTCAAATTCCTCATCCAAGCGAATCTTTTCTACAATCTCTCCAGTTTAATCTCATCCTACTTATTGCATGGCAACCAGAACTGCACACCATATTCCAGGCATGGCCTCAACCAACATCCTTTACAACTGTAACATGATGCCCTAACTCTTGTACTCAATGTGTCCAATGAAGCCATTTGCCTTCTTTACCACCTTGTCCACCTGTGTCACCACTTTCTGGGAACTATGTAGTTGTACTCCCAAGATCTTGTAATTCACTTGTCTGCCCTACACTGGTTTTCTTTCCCAAAATGCATCATTTCACACTTGTCTGAATTAAATTCCATCTGCCATTCGTTTGCCCACTTTCCCAATTATTCTAAATCCTGTTGTAGCTTTAAGCAACCTTTTAAACTGTTCACCATATCATTAATTTTAGTGTCATCCCCAAACTTACAAATCATCCCACTCACACTCTGATTCAAAATGTTGCAGGCCTACTACCTGCATACAGACAGAGCCTAAAAAGCAAGGCTCCAGTGATCAAGACATCTAAGAGGTGGTCGCAGGAGGCAGCAGAATGGTTACAGGATTGCCTTAAGCCAATGGACTACGCCATGTTCAAGCACTCATCTGAGGATCTGTATGACTACACCAGGGTTGTAACAGACTTTATTAAAATAGCTGTTGATGAGTATATCCCTATGAAATCATTCAGGGTTTACCCCAATCAAAAGCCCTGGATGAACCATGAAATCTGCAATTTGCTGAGAGCGAGATCAGAGGCATTCAAGCCTGAAGATCAAGAATGCTACAAGGGGTGCAGGGATGAGCTCCAGAAAGCCACCTCACAGGCGAAATGGAGATTCCCGACTAGACTGGAATAAACGAAGAATGCTCAACAGGTACGGCAGGATTTGAATGCCATAACTTCCTACGAAGTTAAATCTAGTGACATGGGGACAGCAGAGCTTCACTTCCAGATGAGCTCAATGCCTTCTATACTCACTTTGACCACCAGATCAGAAAGGAACCATCGTGCACCTCACACATCTCCCGGTGATCCTTTGATTTCAGTATCTGAAGTTGACATGCAGGCTGCCTTCAAGAGAGTAAATCCAAAGAAAGCATCTGGTTTGGACAGAGTACCTGGCCGAGTACTGAAGACCTGTGCCAACTAATAAGCCAGTGTGATCTTATCAACCTCTTGCTTCAGTAGTGTGTGGTATCCACTTGCTTCAAGCAGCTTCAATCATAGCGGTGCCCAAGAAGAGGGTGTTACCTGAGTCTTGATTACCTGACTGACAGACCACAGTAGGTGTGCTTGCAGCACTGTGTGTCCGACAGAGTGATCAGCAGCACTGGGGCTACACAGGGGACTGTTTTGTCTCCCTTTCTCTTCACCATTTACACCTCGGACTTCAACTACTGCACAGAGTCTTGTCATCTTCAGAAGTTTTCTGTTGACTCTGCCATAGTTGGATGCATCAGCAGGGAAGATGAGGCTGAGTACAGGGCTACGGTAGGAAACTTTGTCACATGGTGTGAGCAGAATTATCTGCAGCTTAATGTGAAAAAGACTAAGGAGCTGGTGGTAGACCTGAGGAGAGCTAAGGTACCGGTGACCCCTGTTTCCATCCAGGGGGTCAGTGTGGACATGGTGGAGGATTACAAATACCTGGGGATACGAATTGACAATAAATTGGACTGGTCAAAGAACACTGAGGCTGTCTACAAGAAGAGTCAGAGCCGTTTCTATTTCCTGAGGAGACTGAGGTCCTTTAACATCTGCCGGACGATGCTGAGGATGTTCTATGAGTCTGTAGTGGCCAGTGCAATCATGTTTGCTGTTTTGTGCTGGGGCAGCAGGCTGAGGGTAGCAGACACCAACAGAATCAACAAACTCATTCGTAAGGCCAGTGATGTTGTGGGGATGGAACTGGACTCTCTGATGGTGGTGTCTGAAAAGAGGATGATGTCCAAGTTGCATGCCATCTTGGACAATGTCTCTCATCTACTACATAATGTACTGGTTGGGCACAGGAGTACATTCAGCCAGAGACTCATTCCACCGAGATGCAACACAGAGCGTCATAGGAAGTCATTCCTGCCTGTGGCCATCAAACTTTGCAACTCCTCCCTTGGAGGGTCAGACACCCTGAGCCAATAGGCTGGTCCTGGACTTATTTCCTGGCATAATTTACATATTACTATATAATTATTTATGGTTTTATTACTATTTAATTATTTATGGTGCAACTGTAACGAAAAACAATTTCCCCCGGGATCAATAAAGTATGATTATGACTACTATTATCCTGCCTCACTTACATCCACAGTGACGAAGTGCTTTGAGAGGGTGAATTTGAAACATATCAGCTCCTGACTGAATGGCGACTTGGATCCGCTCTAATTTGCCTACTGAAGCAACAGGTCCACAGCAAATGCCATGTCATTAGCTCTTCACACAACCCTGGAACACCTGGACAGCAAAGAGGCATATATCAGGATGCTCTTTATTGATTACAGTTCAACATTTAAACCCATCAAACCCTCAAAACTAATCAGTAAACTCCAAGACCTGGGCCTCAATACCCCTTTGTGCAATTGCATCCTATATTTCCTCATTTGCAGACCCCAGTCAGTGGCAAAAACACCTCCTCTACAATCTGCATCACAGGTGCAGCACAGGGGTGGGTGCTTAGCCACCTACTCTTCTCACTTTACACCTATGGCTGTGTGACACTATATTCAAGTTTGATATGGGCCATATCAAGGGTGGTGATAAATCAGCATACAGAGGGAGATTGAAAATTTGGCTAAGTGGTGTCATAACAACAACCTCTCACCAACTGTCAACAAAATCCAGGAGCTGATTATAGACTTCAGGAGAGGGAAACCAGAGATTCATAAGCCAGTACTCAATGGAGGAGCAAAAGAGGATAACTACACTCATTCTATTTCTGGTGTTCCCGCAATCAATGATCTCACTTTAAGGACTCTTTATCTTGTTATCTTATACTCTCGTTATTTATTACTTTTAATTTATACTTGCATTTGTAAAGCTTGCTGTTCATTGATCCTGTTTACAGTTACTGTTTTATAGATTTGCTGAGTATGCCCACAGGAAAAAGAATCCCAGGGTTGTATGTAGTGGCATGTATGTACTTTGATAATAAATGTTACTTTGAACTTTTAATATAAATGACAAACAACAGAAGACCCAGCACCATTCACACAACTGCCACAGAACTCCAATCTGATAAACAACCTTCCATTATCACCCTCTGTCTTCTTACACCAGGCCAATGTTGTATTCAATTTGCCAGCTCACTTTGGATCTCTGTGATTTCACATGATCTCACCTTCCAAACTAGCTTAACCTCTGCGATCTCATCAAAAGCCTTACTGAAGTCCACCTGCCTCCCTGCCTTCATCAATCGTCTTGATCACTTCAAAAATTTTAAATCAGATATGTGAGACATGATTTCCTAATCATAAATCCATGGTAACTATCCCTAATCAATACTTGACTTTCTGCATGGAAGCTTGGCAATACATGCCACAACAAATCAGCGTGGTGTAACTTACATGCAGTACAGCATGGTACAGGTCCTCTCCAGGTCAGAGTTCTCCACATATCTATAGCATGTACATATAAATGGTCACTTGACTGACCAGTGGTATGGATTTTCTAGCTGTTACAGGGCTGCATGCACCTTCTTCAAGAAAGGGAAGTCAGTAGGACATATACCCCAGTCCATCAGGAAGGAGGTACAGAAGCCTGAAGACCCAGACCCAATGTTTTAGAAACTACTTTTTCCCCTCCACCATCAGATTTCTGAATATTCCATGAAAACTACCTTGCTATTCCTCTTTTGCTGTATTTATTTTGTGACTTATAGTAATTTTTATTTTTTTTATTGTAAAAGTTCAAGTTTATCGGTGGTACTAAAACTGATTCTATTTCTGATTCCTCTGCTGTGTGTGAGCTCTAATTTTGATTGCATTTCCAACCTGTGAACAGTTCAGGTTATGAACAGTTCACAGGAGCAGAACCGTGCTGTAACCTGGACACAAGTGGTAAAATTATTGGATGGAATTGCACTGACCTCCTTGCATTTAAGGTAGACATTCATTAATGACAGGTACAACTCAGACAAACAAAGAGTTTGATACAGAAACATCAGTGATGAAACACTCATATTTTAATGAAAAACTTTGTTGCTTTGGTTCACATAATGTACAATTAACCTCCATGTGTTCAGTGACAAGTTGCTATCCAGAGGGTAACCTGGCATGCAGCATCTCTAACCCAGTGTGAAGAAATTAACCAAGCATCAGAAAACTCAGACCAGTTTTGCTTAATGTGATTTGAGCCAAGCCGCTCTTGCTTACTTGTGTGAGTCAACAGCAAACTATTTCAAAACAAAACACATTCAAAGCCTTTTAGTTAAGTTCAATCCACTTAAGATCTCTTAAAAAAACACCAATAATTAAAAAATAATGTAATGCTTGGCTGGCATGAGTTTCACAAGCATGATCAAAAATAAAAGTTATTCAGAACAATGAGCAAGGATGGAAGGTTTAGAAACATTAAGAAGCCATTATCTTCACAGAGAAATGGATTGCATTCTTCAGTCGTCAAATAAGTACATACACTGTCCAACAAACTCCACCGGGAAATGCTCTCTGCGAAACTAAACTCCACCAAGTGGCCCCAGTTGGAAATATGGTGTGCTCTGCTCTGCCCAGTAGTCTGGCCACTATCATATTTTAGGATGATTTGTCGAGACCAGTGCAGGTTCAATTTGTTCATTGCCTTGGTCATTATCCCCATCACACACAAGAATTCCACAATCAAAGGGATCGATCTCGGCAGAACTCTGATGACGCACAGCATCTCAGATAACCTTAGGTGTTAATTTGCCTGGAATCTTAAGATAAGATTTTCTCACAATTATCAGTAAGGAAGAGAGACTTTCTACTAACACTAACTAGAGAGGGCAAATTTAAGATAAATGGAAAGATAATCGGGGAGATGAGGAGGACTACTGTGATAATCTGGAATGTACTATCTGAAAAGGAGGATGCAGAGTCAACTATAAATTTCAAAAGGATACTTGACAATTTGGGGAACGCAACAGCAATATAGAACTGACTGTACAACCGTTTCAAAGAGATGCTTGAAAGATACATCACAGGAATATTCCAGTGCTTTAGAAGGCCACCCAGCCCGTCAAGTCTGTTCTACCACTATGAAAAATACAGACAGTCCCACTCAGCCACTATCTGCCTAATGTTCTTTTCAAGTACTTCTGAATGCCAGAACTGAATCTGCTTTCCCTGGCCCACTGGCAGTACATTCCAGATCCTAACCACTTGCCACATAAATAAATTTTCCCTCACATGACTTCTTGGCCTTTTGACAATAACCCTCATTTTATGTCCTCTGCTACAATCACCTTCTGTGCTTTATGATTCTAACATCAAAACTAACCTCAGCAGGAAAAAAAAATCAAATTTGCTCAAGGGTGGCAAATTTTGTAAAAGATTGCCTAAGTTTTGCACTCACTGACCAGGTTCAATAGAATGCCTTCCTATGGGATCTGTCCAAATTGCAAACTGGAAATCAGTCAATGAACTAACCACAGAATACAACTTTAGTCCCTTCCGAAATTAATTCAAACAATAATGGCTAACCTTAAGACAGGATCTGGAGCAGGGTTTATGGTGAGTAGGATGAAAGAGGAAGGCTGCTAATACGTAATTTCATTGCAAATATTGTTTTTTTTGATTTAGGCAAATGGGAATGTTCTTATTAACACAATTTAATTTTGCCCTATTATAGTAACCTACTAAGGTCAATAGTATTATGCCTTCATGCCCAAACAAGGTGGAAAATTGCAGCTTTTAACTCCATATTTGCCTGTAAGTTCAAGAACACTGCAAATTTTTCCCATCAATTCAGAGCCCAAGTCAGGAAGGTTAGTGATCAAATGCTCAATTGGCCCTGTCTAAAAAGTTAAGAGTTAGGAGAGGTAACAATGGAGCATGAACTTGTGAACAAATGCACTGAGGGTGGGATGCCCTTGAAGTGTGACAGTGGGCTGCTCTGTGTCCCATGTTAGCCCTGGACTAGGAAGACTGAAGTGGGCTAGGAGTATCCAATGAGGACCAGCATGCTCCAATTTCTTGTGCGACATATCAAAAGCAGTGCTATGAGATGAACGATGCTGTCTCAGAAACTGCACCAGCAGTTCAAGGCCAACTCATTACCAAAGTGGACAATCAAATTTTCACAATGACACAATGGTCACTAACCTAGAAAAAAAATTCAACATTCAATTGTATAATGCTAGAAAAAAGTGCTACACAATTGAATATCTTTCACTATTTGAAAGTCATATTTGCTTTAATGTTTCTTCTGCTCAAACTGTTGTTGCTTTCTCTTCTCAAATGAATCACTTTCATAATGTATGCTATTACACTGTCAAGGTTTATGCTATGAGATTAACTTCAAACTGCATGCAACACAATTGTAAATACAGAGGGATTCACAGAGGCAACCTCAGTTAAAAACCCCAAGCTTCCTTGGTACTTAGTTTCATAGTGACAGCACACTGGATGAGGGCAGTTACTCACAGTCTCACAAGCTAAATAAATCCAGCTTTACTCCTCTACAATTTACCATTATTATTGAAACCTCGCAAGACTCTCTCCAATGCAAACGGCATGCATTTGAGATCTGTCCTCTGTCTCATGAATACTGTAACTCCCCAAATTCTTTGGTGGCAACATAAATATTTAAAAATAGTTTGTGCAGCTGGTATCTGGGAGTACACAGAGCCTTGCAGACCAGGCACTGCAGCTCAAAGGGGTGTGGGAAGAGCAGAATGGAGTGGCACTGAAAGGGGAAGAGATAATACCTGCAAACAAAAATGAGAATCTTGAAGAACACATGCCAAGATAGAGGAAACTTCATGGAGCTTGGAAAGAAACCTGGAAAGCAATGAATAAATCCAGTTGCCATGGTTCATCTATGTACAAGTAAAATAGGTAGACATATGGAGGAATTCTTGCTGAAAATGTTACAGAGCATGGCTTCGAGAGGGTAATAAACTCTGAATTCTTGTCCAAGCAGAGCCAGAGTTAGAAAATTACTGTTAAAGGGGAGGGATCTGGGAGAGAGGGTAATTTTATGGGACAATGACAGGACCGAATGTGGGACAGGAAAGAGCTGAACACAAGAGATCCTGCAGATGCTAGAAATTCAGAGAAGCACACACTAAATGCTGGTGGAACTCAGCACGCAAGGCAGCATCTATGGAAATGAATAAACAATCGACGTTTCAGGCCGAGAGCCTTCATCAGGACTGGAAAAGAAGAGAGAAGCCGCCAGAATAAAGAAGGTTGGGGGAGGGGAGGGGAGGAGGACAAGCTGGAAGGTGATAGGTAAAGGCAGGTGGGTTGGGGAAGGGGGATGAAGTAAGAAGCTGGAAGGTGATAAGTGGAAAAGGCAAAGCATTGGAGAAGAAGGGATCTGATAGGAGAGGAGAGTAGATCATGGGAGAAAGGGAAAGAGGTAAGAAGCCAGAGTGAAGGAATGAAGAAGGGGGAAGGGGGAGGAGAAAAAATTGAGAAATCTATGTTCATGCCATCAGGTTGGAGGCTACCTAGATGAAATATGAGACGTTGCTTCTCCAACCTGAGAGTAGTCTCATCATGGCAGAAGAGGAGGCCATGAACGTATCAGAACTGGAATGGAGATGGGAATTGAAATGGTTGGTCTCCAGGAAATTCCACTTTTTATGGATGGAGCTGTGGTGTTTCACAAAGTAGCCCCCCACTCTATGTCAGGAAAGAGCTGTGTTGATGGCATAGTCACGGCCTGACTGGACGGGACGCATGTCTTAGCAAATGGGGTGAATAGAGAAATGGTAAAGACTTTAAAGCCAGCACAAAATGGTGAAGGACCTTGAAGAAATGCAGCTAGCTAAAATATAAACAAAGAAAAGAAAGCATCAGAAAGAGGGAGGGTGTTGATGGCTAGAGCACAAAGTTAAAGGAATCTAAAAAGACAATTAACCATAAAGGAAAAGTAAATTCTGGAAAAATGTGTTAAAACTCTCCGTACAGTGATGCACAAAATGTGATAAATGGGGCTTGACGGCAAAGTGCGCGAGGGAGGAACAAACATGTTGAGAGCACGGAGTCATGGTTACAGAAAAAATAGAATTTGAAGTGAACCATTGCTGGGTATTACATATTCACAAAAGAGATAAAAAGTAGGTGAAACAGCTGTACTTAATAGGGATAACATAATGGCAGTAGAAAACCACCGAGCCATAAGAAGGACAAAAAAGGAGTTCATATGATCCAAAGTGCAATGTGTCCATGGATAGACATATAGGATAATAAAGGATCAAGCACACTAACAGACAAAATAAACACTGACTTTCAATAAGTTCAATTAATGGATAATGCGAAGGAGATTAGATTACAACATTTTCTAAAATTATGGCAGCCAAAATTACACATGCAGTACTTGTACCTGCCATTGTTATTAAACACACACACCAAGCGACCACAGACATCAACAGGTGACCCAATCAAATGGTGTAGTTTGAGGGATACATAATGAAAGAGAGCACTAACAATAATTTGTGTAACTTGTTTATATCAAAACGATGCCAATAACCATCGGCTTTAAAGTCTACAGCTTTACATTGACTGATCTTTCATGTATTGTGATCAACAATCACCCCTTTTTTTCTTTACAGACGCCTTTCACTTTGCAGACTATGATTGTTTCCTCATACATTATCTTACATTTATATCCACAGTAAACTCTTCTTTTACTCAAAGCCACACACATAAAATGCTGGAGGAACTCAGCAGGCCAGGCAGCATCTACGGAAAAGAGTAAACAGTCGATGTTTTGCACCAAGGCCCTTTATCAGGACTAGAAACAAAGAGAAGTCAGAGTCCTATCCTCATTCCTGTTTTACTCACTATGCTTAATTCTTCTAAACCCCATAGATTACTGCTAATCTTCTTTCTGCTCTACAGTCATACAGTGTCTGTCATTTATAAATTTGTTAACATGCTATAAACTTCTGGCATCTTGCCCCATATCACCCACAAGCATTGTGAACAGCAAAGATCTAAAACAGATCCCAATGAATCAACTCTGAATACTGCATCTCCATTAACTCTTGTTTACTACAGGAGAAGATCTGCAGATGCTGGAAATTCGAGCAACAAACTCTTGTTTACAATAGATCCATAAACTCTTGTTTACTGTCATTTCCTGTCAATTTTCAATCCTCTTAGATAAAATATTATCGATTTAATGGCCTTGATGATGCCTCTTTTAGCTCTGGCATATGAAGTGCAGAACAGGCTGAGAGAAAGGGGAAAATCCTTTGGAAATCTATCAGTGCATAACAAAATTCATGGATCAGCTTTCCTCCCATCATTGTATAAATGTTAGCCCAATGTGTCACTAACATATACATGCACAGAATAGTTCAGTGAACAGTTGTACACAGTTAAATATCACCCACTGAAATGTACAAGACTTGGCAGACTAACTACAACAATTATAATAATCTATGAACCAGCTGGTACAGTCCATACAAGTGTGTAGACAGCCTCCTGCATAATCAATAGGCATCATATTTTAAAATCACTGTTAAAGTCAAGCAATAGTGACAGCGGTTTCACAGTTGAACTGCTAAATAGATTCCTTCCATGCACTACATATGATTAAAGGCTGCTCTGGGCCCTTCACTTTGGAACAGAAGGACAAGATGACTAGCAAGTGGCCTGGTAACTTTAAGCTAAAACAACTCCAGGCTCAATGCAATCACTGAGTGTTAGATCAAGAATTCTTTAATAGTCAAGCAAAGTATAGCAATACTAGAAGCCTGAAATAAATGCTGAAAATACTGGAATACTCAGCAGATCCGGCAGCCCTTAGAGAGAGATAAACTGAGCTAATGCTTCAGGTCAATGGCCCTTCGTCAAGTAATTTCCAGTTTTCATGGAAGATCATCAACCTGAAAATGCTAGTTCCATTTCCAGCATTTGCTGATTTTTAGTTCAAACTTTGATGCCTAGCCTGTACTAGGAATAGAATATAATCCTAATACAGGCATTACTATTAACAACAAACTGCGTCATTAGAATGCCCTTCCCCAACAAAATGTCCTCACTTCAACCACAGAAAAACATCTCATGCAACACCCCCACCAACCCCACTCCAATATAGCAGTGTTTTTTTTCTTGTTCTATGTTTGTTCCCAATTATTTTCCAGTAAGTCTGAGCCAAAAAAGGATCTTATCGATCTCAGTGAACCCAAGGCTACAGGGTGAATCTGAATGTAGCCCTTGCAGTCAACAATCACAAAAGCCTTTCACGTGTGACTGAAAGATGATTTCAATTTACTTAGCAAATTCTAACGTCTCCAAAACATCTATTGTACCTTGAAATACTATTTTTACCAGAGTCACTTTGTAATGAATGCAATGATCTGGCCAATTTGCCTATAGCTACCTTGCAAAAATCGCAATCATGATCTGGTAGTTTGTTTTGGTGATTTGAATGATGGATAATTACTGGCCATTGCACTACTGGTATTGTAATCTACTGTCCTTCATAAATTCAGTGCAGGATCCTTTATATAACAGGTGGTCTGCTGTTCAAAATGTTATCTTAACAAAGGTAAATTTAGAAACACAAGAGACTACAGAGGTTAGATATTTTGATACATTTAAAAGCATTAGGCCATTCGGCCCCTCAAGCCTGCTATGCCTTTCAATATATTCATGACAGATCTGCCCCAGGCCCTATCTCCTCTATTGTGCCAGTTTCCCATGGTTTTCAATTCTATGATTTTTGAAAACAATAACATTATCTACTTCCTCTTTAAATACCCCCCATGATCTGGCCTCCACAACCCTCCAGGGTAGAGAATTCCAGCGGTTCAACAGCCTCTGTAAGAAGTTCTCATGCACTTCAGTTCAAATTTAAATTTATTGTCATAGGGATATATCCCCAGGATATTTTAGACATTTGCAGCAGCAGAACAATACATTACAAACATAAGTTAACACAGACTTAAATTAATATAAATTATACCTAAGCTACAAGATAAAAATAAACTAAATAAACTTAAGGACATTTTCTTGAGAGATAAACATGGCAAGTTGAAAGATAGAAGAATTATAACAGGTAATGTTAGGGTTTTTCAGATTGGTTCAAGAACCAAATGGCAGTAGGGAAGAAGTTGTTGTTGAATCCTGAGGTGTAGATCTACATGCTCCTGTACCTCTTGAAACAAAAAGAGGGCATGGCCCTGAAGGTGGGTATCTTTAATGATGAATGACGCCATCCTGGGGCATCACCTCTTGGAGATATCGTTGTTGGTGGGGAGAGCTGTACCCATGATGGAACTGGCTGAGTCTAACATTCTCTGCAGCCTTTCTGTGCATTGGACTTTCCATGCAAGTCTATAATGCAACCAATTAGAATACTTTCCACCATGTATCAGTACAAGTTTGTTAGAGTATCTGATGACATGCCAAATCTTCTCAAACCTCTAACAAAGTGGAAGGGTTGGCATACCTTCAGTTTGACTTCATCAATGTGCAGGGGTCAGGCTAGATCATCCATGAGGCTGCTCATATTTTCCATCACATAACCTTTGATGAGAATTGGTACATGTTCAACCATCTTCCCATTCCTATAGACTACAATAGTCCACTATCAGTTCCCTGGTCTTGTAAATGTTGTTGTTACAAGACTATTCATCTAGTTGACTTATCTCAGTCCTGTATGCTGTCTCATCATCTTCTGTGATTTCTGCCACAAAAGTGGGGTGTAATCAGTGAATTTGTAGATGCCATTGTAGCTATGCTTAGCCACATGGTTGCAGGTATAGAGATAGTAGAACAAGGGTCTAAGCACACAGTCCTCCAAGAGGACTGGAACCTTGTTGTGGTTTGGAGACAGAGAGAGATAGAAAGATATTGAGATAGAAATATGCTGACTCCTTGTGCATAAGTATTGCAACATTCTCTGGCTCTCACAATATCCTCAGGATTGATTGCATATCTTTGAAGTGGAGTTGAAACTAATTACAGCCACTCACCACCCATAACTGTGCCTGGGCTGAGAGTCAAAAAGTACCATCAAAATAATGATGAAGGAAAATCCAAACAGAAAATGCAGATGTTGGAGATCTGTAATAAAAACGGAAAACACTGTAAACATTCAGCAGGTCAGGAAGTGTCCATGGAAAAAGAAACAGAAGTACGGCTTCAGGTCTGAGACCTTTTGCAAGTCTAACACAGGGTGTGAAACATTCACTGTGTTTCTCCTGCTACAGATGCTGCAGACCTGCAGAGTGTTTCTAACATTTTTGTTTTTATCTGAGGTGGAAAAAATCTCCTTTTGATGACATATTAGAATTCGCTCTCAACAAGAGGTCCGTTCTGTTTGTGTGTCATGTGGCATGAACATGTATTTACTTAAGTCTAAGAAATACAATCTATCAACATCAACAATACTGCCAAAATGAGTAGAGGATTCAATCAGAGTAATTTTGCTCCAAAGTCAAAACAGGCTGAATTCATTCACCTTAAAGTCATGGGGTCGAGAGAGAGGATGTTCTATGCAACTTGTGCAAGAAAAGTACATAATCAGACAATACAGTTCCCTGCACAGAGGTAAATCACGTTTCTGCCTAAGCCTGTACCAAATCAGGGTGTTACCATGTGCTGAATTGGCTTGGGAACCGGCAATGCCAAGAAATTCAAGAGTTATGAAAGCAAAGCAATCATGTCTGATTTTATGGTGTGTACATAAAGGCTCACAATTTCTGCAGTTTTCTCTGGAGTATCCCTTTCATTCTTACATTATCCTTTAATTCCCCAGAACATTGCTGTTTGATTAATCTTCTTCAGTTCTGTGGATCTAACTCCACTTCAAAGATATGCAATCAATCCTGAGGATATTGTGAGAGCCAGAGAATGTTGAAATATTTATGCACAAGGAGTCAGCATATTTCTATCATCTTCCTTCTCCCCAACCCCTAGAAACTGTATTGCTTGTGACATGCATCCACACAGATCACATCAACACCAGTCCGTTGGGCTTGCCATCAGCCAAGAGATATTCATCAAAGGCTCTTTGGTCCAGTACCCAGACTAAGTTTTTCCATTCATGGAAAAGGTCCCAAACCCTATCTGCATTAGCTGATCTGAGTCAAGATTTAGAACTGGCCGAGAGAGATGAATAAAAACAGTTATCGTTCAAGCATCTAATAACTATCCAGTAACTCTCTGTCACATTTCTATACAATGAGAATAAGATCTATACCTGCACATTAGTCATCCTACTGTTGAATAATCTGCTGATGTTCTGAACTCTTTAGCTATGGCTGAAAATGGCAGTGAGCCACTATGAGATTATGCCTCATCAGTCTATGGGTGATGAACTAGGAGTGTGCTAGAACTGCAGTATCTCACGTACCAAGTTTCCCATTTCAGCTGTAATGCAGTTGCCATCCTTACCAACTGTACTTTAGCAATAGGGGAGATATGTCAAAATAGTAAGGTTAGGAGATACAGGGAAGAATAACAAAGAATATCGATACAAGGAACAATCAAACCACAATCTTGCTGGCATCCCTGTAGGTTACCTAGAATAGAACAGCAGCTGTCAATTGCCTGGAAGCAAGTCAGTACAGTTAGGTAAGTATCCACAATGCAAGATGGAACAGCAATCCCATGCCCCTGTGCTTTCCAAATACTTTATTTGAAAATTCCTTCATTTCCCTCAAAGCCACAAAGGAGACAATTTGGCCCAAAAAGCCGATACTATCATGAATGCACACTTCTGAGCTCGGCCTATAACCTTGTGGGTACAGCTTGTTAAGTGTTTATCTAAGCACTTTCTGCTTCCACCATCCTTTCAATACCTTCACTGCTCACTGAAGCAAACAAAATCTCTAGTCCTTTTTTAATCATTCTATCAACTGGTTTGAAAATAACACCCCTAGTAATTGATATGTCTGCTGAGAGAATTAGGGCTTTCTATTCACTCTATTTACTCTTGAAATAATATTCTTAACCTCAATCAAATATGCCCTAAGCCTCCTCTGTTCCAAAGAAAACAAAACCAGTTTATTTAATCTTTCCTCAAAACTAAACTGCTCCAGTACTGCCAACACTCTTTTCAAGTCAAGTCAAGTCAAGTCAAGTCAAGTCACTTTTTATTGTCATTTCGACCATAACTGCTGGTACAGTACACAGTAAAAACAAGACAATGTTTTTCAGGACCATGGTGCTACATGAAACAATACAAAAACTACACTGAACTACATAAAACAACACAAAAACTACACTAGACTACAGACCTACCCAGGATGGCATAAAGTGCACAAAACAGTGCAGGCATTACAATAAGTAATAAACAAGACAATAGGCACAGCAGAGGGCAGTAGGTTGGTAGTCCAATGGCTCGGGGGGAGAAACTGTTTAATAAATAAACAGCTGAATAGTGGCATCCGGGATCACGTCTGTTTCTGTACTCCCGCCGAGTATTTCGTTGAAGTCAGATGTAGTCTAATTTAATGTCCATTGGAAAGCAGAATGGATGGGAGAGCTGGCCGGGTAGGGCTTGCTTTTCCCCTGGCACGGACTCCTGCCCGCTCGCCTTGCTTCCACTTCCTCGCACACTGCTTACGACGTCCCCACCTCAGGCCTTTACATTCTTCTTTGTACCCTCTCCAGTGTTATCACGTATTTGCCATAATTTAATAATCAGAATTGTACACAATCACCAGTTGCAACCAGTTCTAGCATGACTTCTACTATCCCTCAGCAATATGGGAACGTATTCTGTAAACTTGTTTAATCACCTGTTCAATCTGCCCTGCCTCCATGATGGATTGGAGTAACATTGGGCCTCTGTACTTCTCAGTACCCCACTGTTCATTGTGTGTTCTCTTCCGTTGTTTGTTTCTCTTCATCAACACATTACTTCACACCACTCTGGACTGGTCCCACTTGCCACTCTCTACCACTATGATTGTTCTATTAAAATCTCTGCAATGTATTGCTTCTTTCCTCATCATGAGTTGCAGGGTGAATTTTTGCATCACCTTTCATTGATATTTACTGGAAGGGGCCAGAATTGATCCCGTAGAACTGCAATGTAAAAACCTTCCAGTCAATGAAATTAAACATATTTTGTTTCTAAACCTTTTTCTTGCATTGTTACTGTTTTACCTCATTCTAGCTCAATATACTGTGTACTGATTTGATCTGTACAAAAAGCATGCAAGACAAGATTTTCACTCTATCTTGGTACATGTGACATCAATACCCTCCCAACTCAGTGCAAGCACTGAAACTGGGTTACACAGTAAAGAGTGGTGAAGGTTGCAGGGAAGTAAGAGAATTGAAGTAAAGGGAAAGTGGGGAACGAGATAGAGAGAGAGGTTAAAGAGCAAGCTGCAATTAGGGAAAGAAGGAGCCAGGTGTATGTGACAAAAGATTATCCTCAGAAAGGTGGCATGCAGTGAAATCCACTAACACACTAAATATATTTTAAAAGCTCATATGTGCAACCCTACTGAACTGCCTATTGCCCTAAAAGCAGTGAAACAAGGATAGAGGTGACTGCTCTGTTTAGCATTAAGCCACCAGAGAGATAACTATCTAATAACCTCCTGGAATATTTTTGCTGGCATCAGTCCTAATGGCAGAGAAACACAAACTTCCACCACAAAACAAAAGTATGATTTTACCTGATTCTGTTACAGTGCAAACTGAGTACCAAATCCAATCGATTATTAACCTTCTAGCTGGTACAACAGGTCAATACACCAGTCATGGGAGGTTAATGAGTTTGATTCCATTTCTGGATAGAAAGCATCTTTGTAATCTCTTGGAGGGAACAGACGCCCACAGGGAGCTTGAGGCCAGCAACTTAATTAATTTTCTTTCTAACCTCCGACTTTGATCAAGAGAGGAACAGTGTTTTCAGCAATGTGTGGCAAGGTTCCATGCAGTGCATCCAAGTTCATTCAAGCAGGGTGCATGCAAGAGTGACTGGGACAACAGAGCAGGGGGTGGGAAGGTGTGAAGAACCATTTAACCAGCGTGGTCTGCAGAAGAGATGGAGCATGCGCTGGTGGATACAGCAGTGCTTCAGTGACCTAGAGCTGGCGTAGCAACATATCTTTGTGAGTAAAAAGGCCCTTAAATGACTTACTCATGTTCCAAAGGCAACCTGTTGGACGAAATGATTTCAGCATCTGAGATACCATAAGAGGCTGTACCTCCAGGCTAGAGGGGATAGTCTGGGAACAAGCATCAGCTAATTCAACCTGACACAAACAGAGAATTTTGTTTAATGATGGCAGGATGAATTATTTAAGTTAGAGGGTTACAGATGCTTTGTCACTGGGTATAACTATGGATATTGACAGTTTATTGGATCTTTGAGGAATCAAAATAAAGGGGAGAAGGTGGGAGATAAAAGTGGAATTCACACAGAAATTCAACTATTCTCTTATGAAATGGCTCCTTTTTCTAATACATTCTTCTTTTCATTGTCATGCACTATGAGAACGGGCCCTGTGGCCCAAAACAAAGGGCAGCACAGAAAATCAGTATTCTCCAACACCATCTTGCTTCAGCCCATAAGATCTGCAATCTGCTGAGGGCCAGATCATTAGCATTCAGGTCTGCCACCCAAGTAAGATACAAGAGGACCCCGTAAGATCTCCGGAAAGCCATCTCATGTGCCCAGTGGCAATTCTGGACCAAACTTGAATCTCTGAAGGACGTGTGACAGCTGTGGCAGGGTTTGAATGCTATCACCTCTTACACAGTGAAACCAAGCATCACAGGTAACAACAAGCCTTCACACCCAGATGAACACAATGCCTTCTATACTCGCTTTGACTGCCAAAACATGGAGGCGACTCCTCAAACTCCCACAACACCAGATGACCCTGTGATATCAGTCTCTGAGGCCATCGTGAAAACATCCTACAGGAGGGGGAACCCATGGAAAGCAAACGGCCTAGACGGGTAATCTGACCAAGGACTAAAGACCTGTGCTGATCAACTGGCAGGACCGTTCACTGATATCTTTAACGTCTTGCTTCAGCAATCTGAGGTACTACTGTAATGCCCTTGAATGGAAAAGCCTACAAAAGATGTGAATATAGCCCAGTCCATCACGAATAAAACTGTCTCCACCATTGAGACCCTACATAGAACGCTGTCACAAGGAAAACATCACCCATCATCAAGGACCCCCACCACCCAGGCTATACTCTCCTCTCGCTGTTGCCATCTGGAAGAAGGTACAGGAAACTCATGACCCACTCCACAAGATTCAAGAATAGCTATTCCTCCCCACTCCTCCCTCCAACCAACCATCAGACTCTTGAACCAGAGGAGATAACTTCACTCACCTCATCACTGAACTGTTCCCACAACCTATGGACACACTTCCAATATCTCTTCATCTCATGTTCTTTGTATTTATTGCTTATTTATTTACCTGCTTGTTTGTTTGTTTATTTATTTAGTATTTGCACAGTTCATCATCTTTTGCACATTGGTTGTTTGTCAATCCTGTGGATGCAATTTTTTGTTGATTCTACTGTGTTTCTTGGACTTACTGTGTTCCATATCCTGCACAAAAATGAATCTCAGGGCTGTATATGGTGTCATATATGTACTTTGATAATAAATTTACTTTGCACTTTGTCTCAACTACATCATTCTGGATATGTCCTGTGTAAAAAAAAATGTTGCCCTTTAAACATACACAAGATGCCGGAGGAACTCAGCAGGTCAGGAAGCATCTATGAAAAAGAATAAATAGTGAAAGTTTCTGGCTGAGACCACCCTCCTCCCCACACCTGTTTATTCTAATTGGGGCCTCCTCTACCTTCCTTTCCTGTGCTGATAAAGAGTCACAGCTCAAAACATCGATTGTCTATTCCCTTCCATCGATGTTGCCTGATCTGCTGAGCTCCTCCAGCATTTTAATGCATTATTCTGGATCTCCAGCATCTGTTGAATCTTGTGTTTATAAGCTGTCCTTTAAGTTTTTATTAAATCTTTCTCTTCTTACCTTAACCTATGCCTCCAGTTCTAGATTTTCCAATGCTGGGGAAAAATACTGAGTGCACTCATCCAATCCATGCCTTTTATAATTGTTACACCTCTGAAAAAATCACTCTTGAATACCTATGCTCAGAGGAAAAAAAATCCTATCCAGTCCAAGCTCTCCCTATAACTCACTCTCTCAAACACACCTTTTCTCCACTCTTTCCAGTTTAATAACACTGTTCTTGTAGCAGGGTGACCAAAACTGAACACAACATTTCAAGTGCTTCAACAGCCACCAGTAAAGGCAACAAGATTGGATTGATAACTCAGCCAAAGGAGAACATTTTCAGGAAAGCAGTACTTTTCCGGGACTATGCTAGTGTTTGCTTCGATAATCCATCCACACTTGGTCTTCCCTGCATTCCACAAATGCAGTCAACACTTAACTTCCTCCTCTTTAGGGTAGCCTCGCATAGTCAATAAATACTGATATTGCCAGCAGCATTCTCACTTCTTTTATTTCCTGTTATTATTTCTGATTTCCAGCACCTGAAGTTTTCTGCTTGTGGATAAATCAACTAAAATTGGGTGCATTCATTCTAAAGCAAGTTCTTTATAGAAAGAGATCAAAATTATGCACCTAACAATGGCAAGGCACTCCTTTTATTCTAATGAATAATAACAATATCAGGATTTGTACTGGGCACATCACGTTTTGTAGTCATGGTTCCACTAAAAAATTCTTGGTCAAATGCAGCAAAGGTTAAATAAAGAGTAAAGCGCCACACATAAAAGTTGCTGGTGAACGCAGCAGGCCAGGCAGCATCTCTAGGAAGAGGTGCAGTCGACGTTTCAGGCCGAGACCCTTCGTCAGGACTAACTGAAGGAAGAGTGAGTAAGGGATTTGAAAGTTGGAGGGGGAGGGGGAGGGGGAGATCCAAAATGATAGGAAAAGACAGGAGGGGGAGGGATGGAGCCAAGAGTTGGACAGGTGATAGGCAAAAGGGATAAGAGAGGATCATGGGACAGGAGGTCCAGGAAGAAAGACAAGGGGTGGGGGGGGGATCCAGAGGATGGGCAAGGGGTATATTCAGAGGGACAGAGGGAGAAAAAGGAGAGTGAGAGAAAGAATGTGTGCATAAAAATAAGTAACAGATGGGGTACGAGGGGGAGGTGGGGCATTAGCGGAAGTTAGAGAAGTCAATGTTCATGCCATCAGGTTGGAGGCTACCTAGACGGAATATAAGGTGTTGTTCCTCCAACCTGAGTGTGGCTTCATCTTTACAGTAGAGGAGGCCGTGGATAGACATGTCAGAATGGGAATGGGATGTGGAATTAAAATGTGTGGCCACTGGGAGATTGCCCCTTCTCGCAGTTCCTTCGTGTCCGCCGCATCCACTCTCAGGATGAGGCTTTTCATTCTAGGATGAGGGAGATGTCTTCCTTTTTTAAAGAAAGGGGTTCCCTTCCTCCACTATCAACTCTGCTCTTAAATGCATCTCCCCCATTTCACGTACATCTGCTCTCACTCCATCCTCCCGCCACCCCACTAGGAATAGGGTTCCCCTGGTCCTCACCTACCACCCCACCAGCCTCCGGGTCCAACATATTATTCTCCGTAACTTCCGCCACCTCCAACGGGATCCCACCACTAAGCACATCTTTCCCTCCCCCGCTCTCTCTGCATTCCGCAGGGATCGCTCCCTACGCAACTCCTTTGTCCATTCGTCCCCCCCATCCCTCCCCACTGATCTCCCTCCTGGCACTTATCCGTGTAAGCGGAACAAGTGCTACACATGCCCTTACACTTCCTCCCTTACCACCATTCAGGGCCCCAAACAGTCCTTCCAGGTGAGGCAACACTTCACCTGTGAGTCGGCTGGGGTGATATACTGCGTCCGGTGCTCCCGATGTGGCCTTTTATATATTGGCGAGACCCGACGCAGACTGGGAGACCGCTTTGCTGAACATCTACGCTCCGTCCGCCAGAGAAAGCAGGATCTCCCAGTGGCCACACATTTTAATTTTACATCCCATTCCCATTCTGACATGTCTATCCACGGTCTCCTCTACTGTAAAGATGAAGCCACACTCAGGTTGGAGGAACAACACCTTATATTCCGTCTGGGTAGCCTCCAACCTGATGGCATGAACATTGACTTCTCTAACTTCCGCTAATGCCCCACCTCCCCCTCATACCCCATCTGTTACTTATTTTTATACACACATTCTTTCTCTCACTCTCTTTTTTCTCCCTCTGTCCCTCTGAATATACCCCTTGCCCATCCTCTGGGTCCCCCCCCTCCCCGCCCTTGTCTTTCTTCCCGGACCTCCTGTCCCATGATCCTCTCTTATCCCTTTTGCCTATCACCTGTCCAGCTCTTGGCTCCATCCCTCCCCCTCCTGTCTTCTCCTATCATTTTGGATCTCCCCCTCCCCCTCCAACTTTCAAATCCCTTACTCACTCTTCCTTCAGTTAATCCTGACGAAGGGTCTCGGCCTGAAACGTCGACTGCACCTCTTCCTAGAGATGCTGCCTGGCCTGCTGCATTCACCAGCAACTTTTATGTGTGTTGCTTGAATTTCCAGCATCTGCAGAATTCCTGTTGTTTGAAGAGTAAAGCTCCCTTTGTTATGTCTTATCAAACATTTCTGAAACTGTGTACAGCAGCTTACATAATATCCCCCTTGATACACAATTGAGACATTCTTTTTATTACAAATACAAGCCATTGTAGTGGTTTTTCTCAAATGGCATCTGAATTTATTGGGACCATAGGGAATTTACAGGGAATTTTATGATCCATTCCCAATCAAATCATTCCAACAAGCCACAGAAAGATAACTGTAATTAGATCAACAAAACAATCTGCTGGAGGAACTCAGCAGGTCAAGGAGCATCTGTGGAAGCTTTCATCAATCTGGTTATATATAAATCTCAAATTAACAGCACAAAGAGTCTCAAAGTCACTGCATCACCTAGTTCCTCTTTCCAGAGTATCTTTCTATCAGTTATTTCAATCCAGAGCATCAGAAGAAGAATAAGATTTATTTTCACTGCCTTGTATGACATGACATTTGGTGTGGCAACAGTACTGTGCAAAGAAATGAAATTACTATAAATTACAAAATAAATAAGTAGTGCAAAAAAAAAGGAATAATGAAATAGTGTTCTTGGGTTCATGAACTTAAATCTAATGACAGAGGGTAAGGAGCTGTTCCTGAATTGTTGAATGTCAGTTTTCAGGTTCCTACACCTCCACCCCAGCAGCAGTAATGAGAAGAGGCCATGTCCTGGATGGTGAGGACACTAAATGACGATGCTCCCTTCCTGAGGCACAGATTTTTAAAGAGATCTGTGCTTGTGGTGGATCTGGCTGAGTCGACAGCCCTCTGCAGCCTCTTGCGTTCCTGTGCATGGGAACCTCCTTAACAGCTGTGATCCCACCCGTCAGAATGCCCTCTATAATGTTTGTAAGAGCCCTTTATGACATAAGGAATCTCCGCAAACTTCGTGATTGCATCATCATGCATGTAAGTAATGTTCACTCTCAGTTATTGTTTCTCAACAAGCATTTAATGGTATTAACATCTGTTGTAATCTCTAGCATTATTGGCCACCACCTGCGTGTCTGCCACACTCCTGGTAACTTAAAGAGACTGGAACTGAGTTGCTTGCTCATAAACATTTTTTAGAGAAAGCAATAAGACGGGAACATTGACTCCCCTCACTCTGCCCCTGAAATCCCAGCAATCCAATTATGTAGAAACACATAGGCATTGCCTTGGAAGGTAAATCCAAATGAAAAAATATTTTGAATGGCAGAAGGATAACAATTGAGATTTTAATGATGTATACCATGATTTATGGAACATAGCTGTTGAGACTATTCCAGAGACTTATAGATTGCCTATAGTGCCATGATGAAAAATTGATACCACCAATGAAAGTATAATTAATCTCTCAAACCTGAGGAAATCTGAAGATGCTGGAAATTCAAGCAACACACACAAAATGCTGGTAGAATGCAGCAGGCCAGGCAGCATCTCTAGGAAGAGGTACAGTCGAAGTTTCGGGCCGAGACCCTTTGTCAGGACTAACTGAAAGAAGAGATAGTAAGAGATTTGAAAGTGGGAGGGGGAGGGGTGGAGCCAAGAGCTGGACAGGTGATAGGCAAAAGGGATACAAGGCTGGAGAAGGGAGAGGATCATGGGACAGGAGGCCTAGGGAGAAAAAAGGGGGAGGGGAGCACCAGAGGAAGATGGAGAGCAGGCAAGGAGTAATTGTGAGAGGGACAGAGAGAGAAAAAAGGTGGGGGGGGAGAGATAAATAAGTAAATAAATGGGATGGGGTAAGAAGGAGAGGAGGGGCATTAACGGAAGTTAGAGAAATTAATGTTTATGCCATCAGGTTGGAGGCTACCCAGACAGAATAGAAGGTGTTGTTCCTCCAACCTGAGTGTTGCTTCATCTTGACAGTAGAGGAGGCCATGGATAGACATGTCAGAATGGGAATGAGACGTGGAATTAAAATATGTGGCCACTGGGAGATCCTGCTTTCTATGGCAGACAGAGTGTAGGTGTTCGGCGAAACGGTTTCCCAGTCTGCGTCGGGTCTCACCAATATATAGAAGGCCCCCCTGGGAGCACTGGACGCAGTATATCACACCAGTGGACTCACAGGTGAAGTGTCGTCTCACCTGTAAGGACTGTCTGGGGCCCTGAATAGTGGTGAGGGAGGAAATGTAAGGGCAGGTGTAGCACTTGTTTCGCTTACAAGGATAAGTGCTAGGAGGGAGATCAGTAGGAAGGGATGGGGGGTACGAATGGACAAGGGAGTCACGTAGGGAGCGATCCCTGCAAAAAGCAGAAGGTGGGGAGAAGAAAAGATGTGCTTGGTGGTGGGATCCCATTGGTGGTGGCGGAAGTTACGGAGAACTACATGTTGGACCCAGAAGCTGGTGGGGTGGTAGGTGTGGACAAGGGGAACCCTATCCCCAGTGGGGTGGTGAGAGGACAGGGTGACAGCAGATGTGCGTGAAATGGGAGAGACGCGTTTGCGAGCAGAGTAGATGGTGGAGGAAGGGAAGCCCCTTTCTTTAAAACAGGAAGACATCGCCTTTGCCCTGGAATGAAAAGCCTCATCCTGAGAGCAGATGCGGTGGAGACGGAGGAATTGCGAGAAGGGGATGGCATTTTTGCAAGAGACAGGGTGGGAAGAGGAATAGTATAGGTAGCTGTGACAGTCCATAGGCTTATAATAGACATCAGTATATAAGCTGTCTCCAGAGATAGAGACGGAAAGATCAAGAAAGGGGAGGGAGGTGTCGGAAATGGACCAGGTAAATTTGAGGGCAGGGTGAAAGTTGGATGCAAAGTTAATGAAGTCAACGAGCTCAGCATGCATGCAAGAAGCAGCGCCAATGCAGTTGTTTATGTAGCGAAGGAAGAGTGATCTCAGCGGGTCTACCAACCCCAGGCATATTCAAAACCCGGACTCCAGCGCCATCAATGCGGGTTCCAACGACAATGGACACCTTCAAACCGATTGTGCAGCCTCCAACTGCGACTCCAGCCTTGAACTCCAGGCCGGGTCTTCACATGCTGCTATTGTGACTCCCGTCTCCCCTTCCCCCACCACTACTCTGCAACCCCGTCTCCCTCAGATCCCATCGTCAGGTCCTGGGCCCTCAGAGGCTCCATCTTCCTCTCACCCCAACCCTCCCCTCTCCACTGACACTACCAGCCTGCCCCTCCCCCCTCTGATCCCAGCTCTCATCTGTGCCAGGTCTTTACCATCCCCTCTGACCTTCAACTCTCTGAGGCAGAGCGCTCTGTCCTCAGTAAGGGCCTTACCTTTGTCCCCCTTCGCCCACACCTCAGCGAGTTCCGCATGTGGCATGACGCTGAACTCTTCTTCCGCCAGCTGAATCTTCGAGCCTACTTCTTCGGCAAGGACTCTCCCACCCCTACCGATGACCCCTTCTCCCGTCTTCAACCCTCCTCCTCTTCATGGACACCCTGCTGTGATCTTCTGCCTGCTCTGGATCTCTTTATTGCTAACTGCCGACGGGACATCAACTGTCTCGACTTCACCACACCTTGTTCCCATTCCAACCTCACTCCTTCCAAACGCTCTGCTCTCCACTCCCTCCGCACTAATCCTAACCTTACTATAAAACCCGCCGATAAGGGGGGATGCTTTTGTAGTCTGGCGTATTGACCTCTACCTTGCCAAGGCACAGCGACAACTCGCTGATACCTCCTCTTATTTATCCCTTGATCATGACCCCACTAAGGAGCACCAGGCCATTGTCTCCCACACCATCTCCAGCCTTATCAGCTCAGGGGATCTCCCATCCACTGCCACCAACCTCATAGTTCCCACACCCCGACTTCCCGTTTCTACCTCTTACCTAAGATCCACAAACTTGCCTGTCCAGGTAGACCCACTGTCTCAGCTTGCTCCTGCCCCACCAAACTAATTTCTGCATACCTCGACACTGTTTTATACCCCCTTGTTCAATCCCTTCCCACCTATGTTCATGACACTTCTCACACTCTGAATTTTTCCAATGATTTTAAGTTCCCTGGCCCTACCGCTTTATTTTCACCTTGGATGTCCAGTCCCTATATACCTCCATCCCCCACCAGGAAGGTCTCAAAGCTCTCTGCTTCTTTTTGGATTCCAGACCTAACCAGTTCCCCTCTACCACCACTCTCCTCCATCTAGCGAAATTAGTCCTTACTCTTAATAATTTCTTCTTTGGCTCCTTCCACTTCCTCCAAACTAAAGGTGTAGCCATGGGCACCCGTATGGGTCCCAGCTATGCCTGCCTTTTTGTTGGCTTTGTGGAACAGTCCATGTTCCAAACCTATACTGGTATCCGTTCCCCACCTTTCCTTCACTACATTGACGACTGCATTGGCGCTGCTTCCTGCACGCATGCTGAGCTCGTTGACTTCATTAACTTTGCATCCAACTTTCACCCTGCCGTCAAATTTACCTGGTCCATTTCCGACACCTCCCTCCCCTTTCTTGATCTTTCTGTCTCTATCTCTGGAGACAGCTTATCTACTGATGTCTACTATAAGCCTACAGACTCTCACAGCTACTTGGACTATTCCTCTTCCCACCCTGTCTCTTGCAAAACTGCCATGCCCAGTGGCCACATATTTTAATTCCACGGTCCCATTCCCATTCTGATATGTCTGTCCATGGCCTCCTCTACTGTCAAGATGAAGCCACACTTGGGTTGGAGGAACAACACCTTATATTTCGTCTGAGTAACCTCCAACCTGATGGCATGAACATGATTTCTCTAACTTCTGTTAATGCCCCCCCCTTCTTACCCCATCCCATTTATTTATTTATTTCCCCCCTTTTTTTTTTCCCCTCTCTCTTTTTTCCCTCTCTGTCCCCCTCACAATAACTCCTTGCCTGCTCTCCATCTTCCTCTGGTGCTCCCCTCCCCCTCTCTTTCTCCCTAGGCCTCCCATCCCATGATCCTGATGAGAGAAGCTTATTCAACACAGATTATCTTTGAAACCTTTCCTTCTTTGCGGATAAGCACACTGAATTCATTGGGGCAGAGGCACTTGTGTCTTCCTGAAGCATATTCTTTGAAGGTTAACATCACTTCTAGCTTACTGTACTCTGCTATATGCTATACAATAAAACTGTGTCCACAAATTTTCTGTTCTTACAACCTTTTAACCCAATTGATTTCAGTGAGACCTCTGTACTTCAGGAATTTGGTGTTGTTTTCCCTACAGGTGAAGTGCAGGTTCTCTGGGTTAGATACAGAAAGTACTATACACAAATGATGCTGAAAGATAAAATAAAAACACAACTGTTTCTTTCTATCCTGTCTCCATTCCACTGAGACAAAGTTTTCAACCTTAATAAAGTACTCAATATGACCAGAAATTATCGAGATTTACACTCGTTAACTCCTGGATTTAAAGCTGTACACATGTTCACTGATTGGTATTCTGGTGTACCCAAGATTTCCTTCAATACATTATAGACATCTGTAACTGCACCTACTTGTTTCTTTAAGACTCTCCTTATTCCGTACATTTTTTGTGTTGCTCTGTGCTCAGGGTCCTTAACTCTTGTTAACTGACTCATGCATACTTTACGTGTGCATTTTGCAGCATGGTGGTTGTCCAACATGTCCGACGATCACAAGAAACCTGTGCAAGAGGGTTTTTAAAGTGGAAGAGCCGTTGCACTGGGGCAGTTCCACTCTCTCAGTCTTGGTAGTTCAGGTCCAATGGTACAAACAAGTGTCACAGACTGGGATCTTCCTTGGTTGCAATGGATGACCATGACGTCTTCTGTGCCTTGTCATGGTCTTTGCTCTCCATGGAACGTTGCAGTACCGCCTTCCTAGCTGTTGGATCTCATCCGCTCAGTCCGCCAGAGCGGACTTTGCATGCTAGGACAGGGGTATGTCCAGTCTCACAGGGGTAGGAAGCCGCAGGCTGCACTTACCTGGTTAAGCTCACTTGTCGAAGCGATGTACCCCTGTAGACGCTGTTGTATGCAAACAGCTAACTGAAGCCACAGGTGAGAGATGTGTGTTTAGTGCGGACGAAGGGTGAGCGAGCAGCCCTGGAATGGACATGACAAGCCCCCTCACCAGAGATGCTACCCCTCCCTGGACATCCCATTTTGCAGCATTGATGGTGGTTAACTAATCAGGAGCTCTGCCTGATTTTCTCTCACGGATGCAGCATAAACTATATTCACCTAGTGGGACACAGTGAGAGAATCAATGCGTGGATAAACTATTGATAATCAAATTAGCACTGAGATCGTGAAGTCTGCTTTCAAACAAAAGAAGAAAGGACAGGGCACTATAAAAGTAGCAGGGAGTAAAAGAAATCAATGTAGTCCAGATACAAGAAGACACTAGAAGTTAAATTAACACCTGCACCCACATGGGTTAAATCGATTCGGAGACACTGTATCCAGTTCTGGATGCTCAATCTCAGGAAGGATGTATCAATCTTAATGAGGATGCAGAACAAATTCATCAAAATTATATTGCTGCTAAAGGGAGTAAATTATGAGCAGGGGTTGCATGGACCAGGTTTACATTAGCTTAGGTATGGATGATTAGGTGATCTAATTGTGATGTTTAAAATAATTAAAATATTTGATAAATAAGTATTTCCTCACAAGGAATTCCAGAATAAGAAGAATCAAAACCAGAACTGGGATAAGAGATGAGATAAGATGAGACTGTTTCCACAACAAATAATCTAGACGGCTCTTTCAACAAAATCTGAAGTTAAGAGGCTCAAATAAAAATTCCAACTTCAGAAATTAGATTTTAGTGATCAGTAAATGGAGTCAAAGCATAACCAGTGGCATCTTCAGTTCTGTACACCTCCAGCAGCAATGAAAACTGAAAGCTTACTAAATATCAGACATCACCAGCACTCTTTATATTTAAAAGGATCTCTTGATTAGTGCCAAATTCAGAAGGAAACAATCCATATTTGCATTGCTGCTTGAAGAATTTGCACACCCATTGTTAAGGTGCACTGAAACTCTCACCATGACACTCTGTTTTCTATTAATCAGGCTAAATGTCTTCATTAAACATCAAGCTCAGACATGAGATTGAGATTCTTCTAAGTCAGGGGCTCCCAACCCTTCTTATGCCATCCACCAAAAGCATTAACAAAGGTTTGGAAACCCCTGTTTTAAATGAAGATGCATCCCATTCATCTGCTAAAGATCTATTTTATTGAATTTTATGTTGATCATAAAATGATTTTGCTCAGTCCTAAACCAGAGACTTCAATAAGGTTTATTGCTATATTTACCAATGGATCCGAATGGCCTACTTCTGCTCCTAAATCTTATGGTAATATAAAACTAAGGAGTAACACTTCTTCCCAAGGTGCAGTCTGAATGCAGAACTAGTTAACGCAGAGCAGTTGAGGTGAGTGACACTCTTGGGATTAGAATCTAGAGAAGTATATGGGGAAAGCAATAGAAAGTTTACATAACATGGAAGGGGAAGAGGCTCATGTGGCTTTGATCAAATGGCCAGTTTGTGCAACATAAATTCTACTGTAATTCTACACCACCAAACAGATGGATTTATGACTTATTCAGTCTAAAGCAGTCACTAATCACTTTTGACTATTTCTTGACTTGCTATCTACCATCTTATCCTGCCCACAGTAAATCTTTTTTTTTGTTTTTCAAAAGATAGTCTCATTAATCACGATGATTAAACTACCAGTTGCTTGCGAAGATTTATCTGGCCTGATGTGGTCTATGTGTCTCCCTACCCATTAAGATTGACTCCCAATAAGGAAATGGCAGAGAAATTAAACAAATATTGTGTCCCTTTTCAAGAAGATACAGAAAACTTTCCAAAAGCAGTGCACAGTTCTACAGTGAATAGAAGCAAAAAGAAATTAGCAGTAGTTAAAAAATAGTACTGGAGATATCAATGAGACCAAAAGGCAATAAATTCCCATAAGCTGATGACTTGAATCTATAGTTTTGTAGGAGGTGTGTACAAAGATAATGGATGCACTGGTTGCCAAGTTACAAAATTCAATAGATTCGTGAATCATTCCTACTGATTGGAAGGAAGCAAATATATTTCCATTATTTAAGAAAGAAGGGAGTGAGGAAATAGAAATTGCTGACATGTGTTGCCAGGAAGATGTCAAAATCCATTATTAAAAAGGAGGACACATCAAAATTAATGAGTCAACATGGATTTACAAAACGAACAAAAAATGTCTTGCGAGTTGTGAGGTTGAAACTAGCAAAATACAAAAAGAAAAAGATGATATGGTGTATTTTAACTTTTAGAAAGCTTCCAATAAGGTCCCACACAAGAGGTCAGTAAACAAAATTGACACATCGAATTGGGATTAACAATGGTGTAGGTTAATGAGATGAGAAAGCTGTAGGAATAAATGAGTTATTTTGGGTGATAAGCTGTGACTCCTGAGGTGCCTAGGGTTTGCTGCTATCGTCCAACTGTTCAAAATTAATATTAGTGGCTTGTATGAAAGGATAATATGAATATACTCAAGTCTGTTGATGATTCAAGGCTGGTTTCAGGGGAATATAAACTGGACAGATGAATGGGCAAGGACATAGCAACTGACATATAATGTGGAATAGATACCAAGTAGGGAAATTAAAACGATGGAAGAATAAAAGAACTGTATACGAAAGCACCTGTGTGCCCTTGTATATTAATCACTGAACGTTAACACGTAGGCCAATTGGAATTTACTTCATGTGGATTTCAGTTCAAGAATAAAGGCATCCTGGTGAGACAGCACTCACTGTCTCACAGCCTACAGCAGTAATCTCCCAAAGTAATAAATTATGTACTTTTGATGGAGAGAGTACAATAAGAAGCCTTCAGATTAAATGCTGGACTGGGGTTTTATTCCAGGAGGAAAGAATGATAGGCAATCTCATTAATATATAAAATATTCCAATTGGGGAAAGTGCAAGAATGGTGTTCACTCTGGGTCTGATATCCAGAACAAAATAAGGAATTGGCCATTCAGGACTAGGATGAGAAGAAACCTATTCACCCAGACAGTGGTGAATCTTAGAAAGTCTCTAATCAAAGAGAGCCGTGATGACTTAGTCAGCAAATCTATTCAGGACAGATTAAAAATATTTAGATATTAAAGAAAAAATTTAGTCATGATCTTCCTGAATGCTGAAACAGACAAGAAGGGCCAAATAGCCGATACCTAATTTTTCTTCTTCAACTATCTTATTGGCTAAATCAATAACCCAGTCTGGGAAATTGCTCACTTTTTAAACTCTGCTCACAGTTTCAATGTCATTACAGGACCACCACATAGGAATAACAAGGAAAGTGTGCAAGCGCCTTTACTTTCTTAGAAGGTTGAAGAGGTCCGGCATGTCACTGAGCACTCTAACGAACTTCTTCAGGTGTACTGGTTGAAGTATCCTGACTGGTTGCTTCATGGTCTGGTATGGCAATTTGAAAGCACAAGAACATAGGAAGCTGTAGAGAGTGGTGGATTCAGCTCAGTACAATATAGGCACATCCCTCCCACCATTAAAAGTATCTACCTGAGGCACTGTCTTAAAAAGACACCTATCATTAAAGATCCCCACTACTTAGGCCATGACATCTTCATGCAGATACCATTGGGCAAGAGGTACAAAAGACTGAAGTTCCACACCACCAGGTTCAAGATCAGCTATTTCCCTTCAACAATTTGCATCTTGAACTAAATAGCAGAGCTTTAATCAGAATCTCAGTATATTCACACAGAGCTTTAATTAGAATCTCAGTAGATTCACACAATGACCATTTTTCACAACGAACCATTTTTTGTTCTGCGTTCTTTCTTGTATAATATTATGTAGAATATATGTTTTTTATGACTGCTGTGTCCCTAATGCTATGTGCTTAAGAATTTGCTGCAAGTATGTTTTTTTCAATTATACCCATACATACATGTAGTTGTTGCAAATGACACTAAGCTTGACTTTGACTATAGGTCTAATTTTTCCCTAGTACTGCACATTCTTCAAAGCCTAATGCCATCGGAGATCTCTACCCACTTCCATTTCTGGCCTCCATGCCTGGAAAACATTGATGGGGATCTTGCTGTAAATAAAGCACTATTAAAAGGGTTGCGGCTTATGAAAGTGTGGTGCTTCACAGACTGGAAGTGTGGCAAGTTTGCAGCCTTGACCAAATAGGGAGACCAGACAAGTAAGCATCTTCAACCTGTACATCCATCATGAATACATTTGAAAATAATTATCATGCATCTGAAAAAACAGCAAGTCAAGGCACCGAGTAAGATGCACAGAGATATATCATTATAACTATACTGGAACTGAGAACACATCCTGTATATCGGAAAATTTAAAACAGGAAGGGAATCTTTTCTCTGGAAAATAGAAAGAAGATGGAATGACATAACAGAGGTGCTTAGAAGTATGAAGGGCTTGACAATATCGACAAAAAAAGCTACACATGAAGCTGGTCATCAATCCAATAAAAAATTTAGAATATTTTGTTTAAAACACAGATTGATCAGAATGTAGAATACATTATCACCTCAAGTGACTGCCATGTATTTTAGAAGCACAGGGAGGTAAAGAAATTAAATAGGGTTCAGTTCAACTTCAAGTTCAATTTATTGTCATTCAACCGTATACATGTGTACCACCAAATGAAACAACATTCCTCTGGACAACACAGTACAGATAACTCACACACACAACACATAAAGTAATATTACCTCAAATAAATTAACAAACAGTAAGGTGCATTTATGATACAAGATTAAAAGGTGACCTTCCAGATGAGCTCAATGCCTTCTACGCTCTCTTTGACCATCAAAACATGGAGGAAACATCATGAACTCCCACAACCCCCCATGATCCTGTAATTTCAGTCTTTGAGGCCAACATGTGTGTAGCCTTCATGAAGGTGAAACTACAAAAAACATCCAGCCCAGACAGGGTAGCTCTCCAAGTACTAAAAACCTGTGCTGATCAACACAAAGATTTTTCACCTCTCGCTTGGGCAGTCCAATGTGCCCACCTACTTCAAGCAGGATTCAATTATACCAGTGCCTAGGCAGAAAATGGTAACCTGCCCCAATGACTATCATCCAGTGGGACTTGCAGCCACAGTGATGAAGTGCTTTGAGAGGCTGGTGATGAAACATATCAACTCTTGCCTGAGAATGGGACTAATTCTGGAGCAACGTACTGATGCCAGAATACAACAAATTTCATAACGTATGCCAGTGGTTTTAAACCTGATTCTGATTCAGTGGTCCTCTCAATCAGACATACTGTATATTGTAAATGAATGAATAGAGAGCCCACCCTTTCCTGAATGTAGCAACACAGATGGCTAGGGTAATGGTAACATGTGGCATGCTTGTCTTCATACTTCACGTGAGAGGTAGGATGCCATGTTGCAATTTTACAAAACACTAATTAGTTTGTACTTGGAATCTTCTGTGCACCTTTGTTCTCCACACTAAAAGAAGAATATACTGGTCTGGTGCTAGAAAGAATACAGGGGAGATTCACCAAGATGTTGGTTAGATTGGAGGACTGTAGTTATGGGAACAGATTAGATACCCAGGGTTGTTTACCCAGGAGCAAATGAGGCAGAGGGTGATCTGATAAGATTATGAAAGGCATTAAAAAGGGCAGATAGTCAGACTCTTTTCCCAATACCTGTAATAGGAATATCAAAAACAGACAGCATAGGCTTAATAAGAGCTGAAGAAGTTTAAAGGAAATCTAAGAAGTTTTTTTTTAAACCAAAAGAGTGCTTGATATTTGGAATGTGCTGTCACAGAAGGCAGAATCAGATACAATTACAGCAGTTAAGAAGTATTTGGACAGAGGGTTAAATAGGCAAAGCTTAGAAGGAAATGATCCTAAAGTAGGAAAATGGGAGCAGTAGAGATGGGCAAGGTGGTCAGCGTGGATGTGGAGGCTGAAGGCCTGTTTCTGTGCTACACAAACTCTAGGATTTGTTTGAAAAGGACGCATTGCTAGGATTGGAGAAGTAGGGTGGGGAGAGAGTAACAACACAAACCACTTCAGCCAAATATCTATTCCCTTGCCATATACTATGCACATACTTGGCCGCAAAGAGCATGCAATGTGATCAGAGATATAAAAAGGATGAGGTATTTGTAGAATTTCCACCAGCTGTGTCTTAATAGAACAAACTAAAATACACTTTTAAAATACCTCCGGATTTTTGATTTCAGACATCACTGAAACATATTCACGAGGAAATCTGCAGATGCTGGAAATTCAAGCAACACACACAAAATGCTGGTGGAACGCAGCAGGCCAGACAGCATCTATAGGAAGAAGCACAGTCGACGTTTCCGGCCCAGACCCTTCGTTAGGACTAGTGCTTCTTTCTATGGCTGCTGTCTGGCCTGCTGCGTTCCACCAGCATTTTGTGTGTGTTCACTGAAACATATTGGCCTTTTAGACCCTTGAGCCAGTTCTGACACCCAGTCTGATTTAAAGAGTCAGAGTCATACAGCATAGAAATAGGCCCTTCAGCCCATTTCACTCATGCTGACCAAACTGCCCACCAAGCTAGCCCCATTTGCACATATTTGGACTACATCTCTCTAAACCTCTCCTATTAATGTACTTATCCTCGTGCCTTTTAAATGCTGTTATTGTACCTGCCTCAACCATATTCTCTGACAGCTCATTCCAAGTGTGCACCACTCTCTGTATGAAGATGTTGCCCCTCCGCTCCCTTTTAAAATCTTTCATCTCCCATTTTAAACTTATGCCCTCTACTTTTTATTTACACTTCCCTGGAAAAAAAAGCTCTGTGTGTTCACCATATCAATGCCCCTCATAATTTTATATACCTCTACAAGGTCACCACTCCAAGGAATTAAATCCTAGCCGGCCCAGGTTTCCCCTATAACTCAAGTCATAGCAGCATCTTCGTACATCTTTTCTGTACTCTCACTGGTTTAATGATGTCTTTCATTTAACAGGGTGATCAGATCACACGACATTCCAAGAATGATCTCACCAATGTCCTGCTTAACTCCAACAGTCCCTTGTAGTTCACAGTCTTTAATATCCTTGTTCAACATAAACTTAAAGATTAAAGATTAGCTTTATTTGTCACAAGTACATTGAAATGCACAGTGAAATGCGTCTTTTGCATCAAATTAAATCAGGGAGGATTGTGCTAGGCAGCCTGCAAGTGTCACTACGCTTCTGGCACCAATATGGCATGCCCACAACTCACTAACCCTAACCATATGTCTTTCAAATATGGGAGGAAACAGGAGCACCCACTGGATACTCACGCGGTCACAGGGAGAACATACAGACTCCTTACGATCAGCAGCAGTGCTGTAAATCGGTGCTTGCTGGTGTTGTAAAGTGATGCGCTAACCGTTATGCAACCATACATAACCGTGCTGCCCCACTTTATTCAACTGACCCAGGAACTGTCAGATTTTCCTCACCCGTTGTTGTGGATTCTTCCGTTCCAGGAAACATTTGCTAACAACTGCATCAATTCCTTTAATTACTTTAAACAGTGCTCTGAAATCAACCCTTTAATCTTGCCATCAGCACAGCACCATCATAAAACTCCAAACTGCACAACTTGCCTTGAGGTTACAAAAGTACCACTAAGGTGGATTTGATAACGTAACTGTGATAAACAAGAATCTGTAATGAGAAACAGCCCACTGGATTCCTTGCAGCCTTAAGTGTGAATCCAGATTTAGATAGTGCAGATGATAACAACACTGCCCAACAGACAGGGAATGATTCAGTGTGCTAAATTCCAGATTATTGTTTTGCCGCCAATTTGTTGACCGTCCTCAGGACGAAAATAAACACGAAAATCACCCGGGATACATGGCCCAACATTGCTGACAGCTGTTGCAGACAAGTACAGCTAGACTTCTGGTGAGGTCAGCTAACACGGCTTGGGCCAAATTGGACCCTGCTCTTCCCCGTGCCAGCTTGCAAATAAATAAAGTAGTCCGGGTGAGGGGTGGTACATGTGGGATCGCATGTCAACAAGACGTCAGTAATGAGGAAGAAAGAGGAGAGTGGGAAAGAGTTCAGAAACAAGAGTTCTGGGATTCATTTCTCTTCCCCACCCCCACGAACACATGCCAGGGTCTGGTTACTCTCAGCTAAACCTCCCCTTGAGAAACTCAACTCAAGGCTGACAGGTGCCAAAACACAAAAAGGCTGCATTGAAGACATGAAGTTCCGGCGTAGGCCAACTGGGGCTGTGTAATTAATCCACAGCAGTTGGATCTAAGCAATGTCTCTTTCCATGACATCAGCTTGCTCTGCCTGGAATGTTTGCAAGAGTGCTGGGTGATTGACTGCCATCCGAATCCAGTATCAAATCAGAGCACCTTGCAGCTGCAAGCCAGCTGAGGAGGGTTTAAAGAAAAACTACAGCCAGAACGAAAAGAGGGTCTGATCTTCGGTCCAATTTAACAACCATTTCTCTCAATCAACTGGAGTCTAAAGCTGGGCAAAAGAACTCCCTGAGAAGGTGATATGCAGGCCTTTCAGGAATGAATTTCAAAGATAAAACCTAGAAAAATACAGCACAGGAACATGCATTTCAGTCCACAATATTTTGCCAAGCCAATTAAACAATTAGTTAAAAGCCTAATTAAACTATTCTCTTCTATCTATGCAATGTCCATATTCTTCCATTCCCTGCACATCCATGTGCCTATCTAAGAGCCTTTAAGATTACCTCTTGGCTTCATTCCTCTGCCCCAGGTCTACTGAAGGTGGCTTCCAGTAGTTGTAGACATGGATTGGGAAACATTTCACTGTCAGTGACTTCGATAGTAAGGCCAGACTGCTTCCCGCACCTGGAAACCCCCAATGACATAAATACATTGTTCTGTTTAAAGATTTGGGCAGGGAATTACTAACCACATCACCCAAACAGTTAGTGAACACAGCTAGGTCAGATGCCTGTTGAAAAACCTCTGGGAACATCACAGTTGCATAACAAAATCAGAGAAACTTACAACCCAGGACAAGGCCATTTGACCCACTAAACCCAACCAACCAGTTCTAGATGAGTGTTAATTTCAGTTCAATAAGTGCCATATTTAAATTTACTGATGACACGACTGTGTTGGCCAAATCAAAGCTGGAGATGAATCAGCATATAGGTAGGAGACTGAAAATCTGGCTGAGTAGTGCCACAACAACCTCTCATTCAAAATTAGCAAGACCAAGGAACTGATTATTGACTTTAGGAGAAGGAAACCACAAGTCCATCAGGCAGTCCTCATCAAGGGATCAGAGGTGGAGAAGGTCCGCAGCTTTAAATTCTGCAGTGTTATCATTTCAGAGAATCGGCCCTAGGTCTATCACATAAGTGCCATTATGAAGATAGCACAACAGCACCTCTACTTTCATGACATCTAAAACTTTGACAAACTTCCAGGTATGTGTGGTAGAGTATTTTGACTGGTGGGATCACAGCCTGGTATGGAAACACCAATGCCTTTGAACAAAAAATAGTGGCTATGGCCCAGTCCATCATTGAGCACATCTGCACAGAGCACTGCTACAGGAAAACAGTATCAATCATCAAGGACCCCCACCATTCAGGCCATGTTCTCTTCTCACTGCTGCTATCAGAAAGTAGGTACAGGAGCTTCAGGATCCCCATCACCAGGTTCACAAACAATTATTATCCCTCAGCCGTCAAGCTCTTAAACCAGAAGGGATAACTTCACTCATCCCTTCACTGAACTGTTCTTGTAACCTATGGACTCACTTTCAAGGACTCTTCATCTCATGCTCTTGATATTTATTGCTTCAGTCAGTCAGTAGTTGCCGTCCCGAATCCGGGATTGGCGGCCATGCACCTGAATCTTCTTCCGTTTTGCGGTCTTTTTCTGGCCTCAGCATAACTCAACCCAGTCCATTGCCTCACATTATCGTACCAAGTGGTTCGCTGCCCTCCTCTTTCCCTCTTTCCTTCTATCATCCCTTCCAATAACGATTTCTGCAGTCCACCACCTCTTAACAAGTGCCCGGCATATTCCAGCTTCCTTTTCTGCACATTCTTCAGCAACTCCTTTTCTCTCCTCACTCTCTTCAACACTTCCATATTACTGACTATTGTAGTGTGGATGAAGTCATCGGAGAGGCAGAGTCACTGGTAGATACAAAGCAGCCTCTTTATTCAACACAAAAGGTACAGCAGGCATCATACGGACAGAGACGCTTTCGGTAGAAAGGTCTGCTAGCTCAATGTGGGCTCGATATTTATATGCTAAACACAAAGGCAATCGCTACTTAAAAGTTATAGACAATGCTTCCTTTTGAAGCTACATACAAACATCACACCTTCAAATTTCATCCTTTCTTTCCGACGCCAACATGTCTGGGTTGGTATCCACAGCCTTTATTTAAATCCACAATACATTTATTTGGCATTTTACGTGCTAACATAGAAGACAATTAATATTTATAATGTACAGATAATACTGTCTTCGAAACTACCTGTAAACTTCACACTTACATCCGTAGTGTCTGACTAGTATCCCGATACCACAGCTTTTAGGAAATGCATTGTTGTGGACTCAATCCACAGCACTTTGTCAAATAGAAGTCTGGTGGCCAAAGTCATTTAAGTGTAAACGAATCATCTACCCAAAAAAACTCACTCTAACACTGACCTTCATCACCCATCTAATTTTCTGCATTCTCCTTAAACACATTTCAAATGCCTCCAGTCATCGTTGCCCTTCCTTGCATAAGGTCCACGATTCGACTCCATACAACAGACTGCTCCGGACGTAGCATTTCCAAATTCTACAACGCAGCCCAAAGTCCAAGCTCTTGCCACACAGCACGTCACTCAGGCTCCAGAACGTTGATCTTGCAATCTCAATTCTTCGTCTAGTTTCTGTATCGCATTTCCCATCCTCTGTGACCATCTGTCCCAAGTACACAAACTTCTTGACTTGCTCTATGCCTACGCCGTTAATTCTGATACTGATTTTGGGACTTCTCTCTTCTGTGATACTACCATCATCTTCATCTTTGCAGCATTTATTGCTTATGCATCTATTATTCTTTTTTTTTTGTATTTACTTGTTGTCTTTTGCATATTGGTTGTTTGTCCGTTTTGTTGGGTATGGTTTGCCTCCCTGGTGTCAGGGACCACTATGTTTCTGAACGCATTCACAATATCCTGAAAAGGGAGGGTGAACAGCCAGAAGTCGTGGTATATATTGGTACCAATGACATGGGTAGAAGAAGGGAGGAGGTCCTGAAAAAAGAATACAGAGAGTTCTGAAGGAAACTGAGAAGCAGGACCTCAAGGGTAGTAATTTCAGGTTTGCTGTCTGTGGCACACAACAGTGAGGATAGGAATAGAATAAGGTGGCGGATAAATGCATGGCTGAAGAGTTGGAGGAGGGGCCAGGGATTCTGATTTCCAGACAATTGGGACTTCTTCCAGACCTGTACAAAAGGGACGGGTTGCACTTGAATTCAAAGGGGACCAATATTCTTGCGGGCAGATGTGCTAGAGCTGTTGGAAGTGGTTTAAACTAATATGACATGGGGATAGGAATCAGTATGATAGAGCTGAGGATGAGCCAGCAGGTTTACAGGTAGATGATAGGTGTAACATGAGGGTAAGGAAGGACAAGCCAATGATTGGATACAAATGCAGACACAGCAAAGAGTTAAGTTGTAGCACAGCGGCAAAACTCAAAAGGGCGAACCAATGGGTGAAATGGACTTTTAAAATATGGAAAACTGTTATAAAATATAAACTTTGAGGGAGATACAGATTCCCCCCCGCCATCCGAAGGTACAGCGTTCCTATGAAACGGTTCGTAAGCCGAAATGTCGTAAAGCGAAGAAGCAATTACCATTTATTTATATGGGAAAATTTTCTGAGCGTTTGCAGACCCAAAAATAACCTACCAAATCGTGCAAAATAACACATAAAACCTAAAATAACAGTAACATATAGTAAAAGCAGGAATGATATGATAAATACACAGCCTATATAAAGTAGAAATACTTCTCTACAATGATTGCCTGCACAGATCTCCGTAGCGAAAGTCTCACGCAAGTGCTCTCGGCAGAAAATCTCACGCAAGCGCTGTTGGCATAAACGCGCTCTCCAGTAACCTTTAAGCTATGAAGCTGCCAAATCTACCAAATAACACGTAAAAATACACAGCTGATATAATGTATGTACAGTGTAGTATCACTTACCGGAATTGGGAAGATATTGAGCACACTGATGATGGTGTGTTAGACTGAGTCATCGCAGGTTGGGTGGTGCAATGGCCCCCACCCTCTGGGCCACCGACTGATACATTGCCATGAAGCACGCAAGGGTAGCCGGGAGGCACACAGCACGTCTTTAAGAAAAAAGCCAAAATAAACATGCTAATTAATTAGGTGCTGCCTGGCACGTAAATGTTGGCGCAGATCAGAGGCGATTGCCGATTGCATCGGCACTGATCTGGGCCGACAATTACGTGCTAGGCGGCACCTAATTAATTAGCATGTTTATTTCGGCTTTTCTCTTAATGATGTGCTGTGTGCGTCCCGGCTACTGTTGCATTTTCTGCGGATCAGTATCTGTCCGTGGCCTGGGGGTTGGAGTGGTGGGACACTGGGGTGTCATCTCATCGTCGATCAGGGCAGGCAGCTCATCTTCTCCCATGACTGCCTGCCTCAATGTCGAAGGTCGAGGTTCATCGTCTGCTGTGGCTGATGTGGAAGGCTTGCTTGACTGCTGAGCCTCCTGCATTTTTCTATCATACAGTTCTTTAATAAGGACTCAAACCATCCTGCAAATATCTCCTAAACCGACGTAGCCTTTCAAAATTAAAAGTCATACTTTATCACTACTCATTCGGTTTCGATTGTTATCCTTTTTTCTTCCAATTGTATCAGCTCTTCATCTGTCAGTTCTTGGTGATGGGATGCCAAAACCTCTTCAACATCATGTTCGTCAGCTTCCACAAGCCAAACTCACTTTGTCCTTACTTAGTTCACCACGATCAAAACGCCTAATTATGTCTAGTTTTACCGTAAGTGTAACACCCTTACGGGCTCTTTCAGACTTTTCCGATACCATAGAACTCATCTTGCAAATGGCTGCTCACAGACACGTGTTAAAGCAAAGCAGTTCCCAATCCGGGGGAGAGCGGCTGCTCGGGGCGCGCTCTGCCTTTTATCGCACGCTGAATTTTTTTTTGTAACAGTGAAAACACCTTCTGAAAGCGAAAACAGGGTACTAATGTAGGTCTTTCATAACAGTGAGGTTTCGTAAAGCGAACGTTCGAAAAGCGGGGGACACCTGTATTGCTGTTCTTAAATCGTGTGCATATGACTCGGATTTTATGCTGAATAAACTGGACGCTAGATTTAAAGATTGGACAGCCAAACAAATAACAGTTCTTTGCAATATAATGAAAGAAAGAACACTGATCAGTTTTGAAATGCTTAAAGAGAAAAACTTATTAGAAAAACAAGACTTTTATCGGTATTTACAGATGCGACAGTATGTTAAAAGGAGGGTTAAAAATGTAACCAAGGTCAGTACATATTTGACACAGCTATTTAGGAAAGCATATAATTCAGATAACAGTAGTAGAATAATTTCAAGCGTGTATAAGGGTTTGTCAAATCTCAAAACACATTCAACTTCATACATTAAAACAAAATGGGAGAAGGAAGGAGGGATAATTATATCTGAGGAAGACTGGACAATAATATGGAGGTATCAATGGAAGTGTACCAGTTCACAGAAATGGAGGGAGTTTGGATGGAAAAACTTGATAAGATATTTTATTACACCCTCTCAGAAATCCCATTATGATAGTAACCCCCCTGTTTGCAGGAGAAATTGTGGAAATCAAAATGCAAACCATTATCATATTTTCTGGGATTGCCCTGTTATCAAAGACTATTGGAGTGGGACACACAATGCTGCACAAGACATCTTTAAATGTGAAATACCCTTAGAAAATAAGACCATATATTTTGGGCATATACCTCAAGAATGGTTGAAAAGAGATAAATATTTAATGAATAAACTGCTAGTGGCTGGTAAAAAGACCCTTACCAGGAAATGGTTATCACCGGAGAGCCCAACTTTAAACACATGGATGGAAATTACAATGGACATTTACAAAATGGAGAAGATAACAGCATCTGTTAATCATAAGCTGGAACAATTTGATTCATACTGGGAAAAATGGTTTAACTACATAACACCTCATAGGCCAGATTTTATTCTCACAAATCAATAAATATGTTGTAAAAAAACAAGATCACTCCCTACCTGTACATAGTTTTCTCCTTTTGATTGTTCTTTCTTTCCTCTCTTTTCTATAAGTGTATACCTCAGATAAATATTATGTGGAGATTTGTGGCAAATATGAATATATGATATATATGGATATATAGATTTCGGAGGGAGGAGAAGATGGCGACACAACGCAGCTTACAGAAGCCACTCGGGTGATGATGATATCTGTTATCTGTCAAATAGGGTGCCGTGCACAATCTTGATTTGATGGAGACAGACGTGAGAGCACGGAGGAACATCTGGTGAAACTTCTGAAATGCCTGCTTCACTGCTGCTGCTACTGTGTGGTCCAGAATCTCCGGAGGGGAAGGCCCTGAGTCCTTGGCTTTGCTTGTTGCTCGGCGGCCGGGGCGGGGTCGAAGCGCTCGGCAGAGGATGCCGCTCAGTGCTCAGGGTCAGATGGCTGGTCGGAGGCTCGAAGTTTTCGGACGGACTCAGAGTCGGCTGCGGTCGGGTGCTTCCAATGCATCGGCAAGTTTGCAGCGCTTGGAAGTTCATGGCAGAGAGAGTTTCTCCATTCTACTGTCTGCGTGAGATGATGGGGCTATCGGGACTTGAGACTTCTTTTTTTACCGTGCCCATGGTCTGCTCTTTATCAAATTACGGTATTGCTTTGCACTGTTGTAACTATATGTTATAATTATGTGGTTTTGTCAGTTTTGGTCTTGGTCTGTCTTGTGTTTCTTGTGATATCTCTCCGGAAGAACATTGTATCATTTTTTAATGCATGCATTTCTAAATGACAATAAACGAGGACTGAGTGTCCTCATAATCTAATCTAATATGTACAGTATCTGAAATACATCTTATGGAAATGTTTGTTTGATGATGAACTTCATGGACAAACTCGTGGCGCAATTAGAGATTGGTCGGTTTGAGGCACTGAGACGTGGCTGAAAGAAAGCCGTAGTTGGGAGTTCAACATCAAAGGATATACTTTCTATCGAAAGGACAGGCAGGAGGCATAGGTGGTGTTATGGTTCCGTTGGTAAGAGATGGAATTACATCTTTAAAAGGAGGTGACATAGGGTCAGAGAATGCTAAATCTTGTGGGTGGAGTTAAGAAACTGCAAGGGTAAAAAAAAACCATTATGGAAATCATATCGGCCTCTAAATAGTAGCCAAGATGTGAGGTTGAGATCAAAGGGAGCTGGAAAAGGTATGTAATAAGGGTAATGACACAATTGTAATGGGGGACTTCAATATGCAGGGAGAGTTGGGAAAATCAGGTTGGTGTTGGATTGCAAGAGAGGGAATTTGTTGAATGCCTATGAGATAGCTTTTTAGAGCAGCTGGTGCTTGAGCCTACTTGGGGAAATCTATCTTAGATTGGGTGTTGTGTAATAACTCAGATCTTATTAGGGAGCTGAATATAAAGGAACCCTGAGGAACCTCTGCAGGATTGAATCCATGCTGCAACCTGAGAGGGAGAAGCACATGTCAGATGTCTCAGTATCACAATGGAATAAAGGGAATTACAGAGGCATGAGAGAGGAGCCTGCCCAGGTGGATTGGAGGAGAATACTTGGGGGGGGGGGGGAATGATGGCAGAGCAGAGATGGCTGACGTTTTTGGGAATGGTTCACAAGGTGCAGGATAGATATGTCCCACAGAAGAGGAAGTTCTCAAACGGCAAGGCTAGGCAACCGGGGCCAACAAGGGAATTAAAGGACTGCATAAAAGCCAAGGGAAGGGCATATAAGGTAGCAGAAGAGAGTGGGAATTTGGATGATTGGGAAGCTTTTAAAATCCAACAAAAGGCAAACCAAAAAAAGCTGCAAGGGAATAGATGAAATATAAAGCAGGATACCAAAAGTTTTTTCAGTTATATAAAGAGAGAAACGGAGGTGAGAGTTGATATTGGACCACCAGAAAATTGTGCTGGTGTGATAGTAATGGGGGACAAAGAAATGGCAGATGAACTTAATGGTTACAGTACTTTGCACCACTCTTCACTGTGGAAGACACTAGAGGTGTGCCAGAGGTCCGCGAGTGGCAGGGAGTAGGAGTAAGTGCAATTGCTATTACAAAGTGCTATGCAAACTCAAATGTCTTACGGTGGATAAGTCACTTGGACCAGAGGGACTAGATCCCAGAGTCCTGAAAGAGGTTGCTGAAAAGATAACTGATGCATTGGTCATGATCTTTCAAGAATCACTTGATTCTGGCATGGTACTGGAAGACTGGAAGATTGAAAATGTCACTCCACTCTTTAAGAACTGAGGAAGGCAAAAGAAAGGATATTATAGGCCAGTTAGCCTAACCTCAGAGATTGGAAAAGTGTTGGAGTCTACTATTATAGATGACGTTTCAGGGTACTTGGAGACTAATGATAAAATAAGTCAAAGTCAGCATAGTTTCTGTAAAGAGAATTCTTGCCTGACAAATCTGTTAAGAGTTCTTCAAGGAAGTAACAATCAGCCAGGATATCACTTACTTAGATTTTCAGAAGGCATTTGATACGGTGTCACAAATGAGGCTGCTGTAGAGGTAAAATCCTATGGTGTTACAGAAAAGATACTGACATAGATAGAGAAATGGCTGACAGGCAGGAGGCAACGAGTGGGAATAAAGGGGTCTTTTCTGGTTGGCTGCCAGTGACTAGTAGTGCTCCTCAGGGGTCAGTATTGGGACCACTACCTTTCACATTGTTTGTCAATGATTTGGATAATGGAATTGATGGCTTTGTGGCCAAGTTTGTGGATGATCCATAGATACAGTTGAAGTCAGAAGTTTACATACACCTTAGCCAAATACATTTAAACTCAGTTTTTCACAATTCCTGACATTTAATCCTAGAAATCATTCCCTGTCTTAGGTCAGTTAGGATCACTATTTTAAGAACATGAAATGTCAGAATAATAGTAGAGAGAATGATTTATTTCAGCTTTTATTTCTTTCATCACTTTCTCAGTGGGTCAGAAGTTTACATACACTTTGTTAACATTTGGTAGCATTGCCTTTAAATTGTTTAACTTGGGTCAAACGTTTTGGGTGGCCTTCCACAAGCTTCTCACAGTAAGTTGCTGGACTCAGAACTGGTGTAACTGAGTCAGGTTTGTAGGCCTCCTTGCTCACACACGCTTTTTCAGTTCTGCCCACAAATTTTCTATTGGATTGAGGTCAGAAAATGACATCAAGTCTGGTTCACCCATGGGAGCAATTTCCAAATGCCTGAAGGTACCACGTTCATCTGTACGAACAATAGTACGCAAGTATAAACACCATGGGACCACGCAGCCTTCATACCGCTCAGGAAGGAGACGCATTCTGTCTCCTAGAGATGAACGTATTTTGGTGTGAAAAGTGCAAATCAATCCCAGAACAACAGCAAAGGACCTTGTGAAGATGCTGGAGGAAACAGGTATACAAGTATCTATATCCACAGTAAAACAAGTCCTATATTGACATAAACAACAGGAATTCTGCAGATGCTGGAAATTCAAGCAACACACATCAAAGTTGCTGGTGAACGCAGCAGGCCAGGCAGCACCTCTTCCTACAGATGCTGCCTGGCCTGCTGCGTTCACCAGCAACTTTGATGTGTGTTGCCTATATTGACATAACCTGAAAGGCTGCTCAGCAAGGAAGAAGCCACTGCTCCAAAACTGCCATAAAAAAGCCAGACTACAGTTTGCAAGTGCACATGGGAACAAAGATCTTACTTTTTGGAGAAATGTCGTCTGGTCTGATGAAACAAAAATTGAACTGTTTGGCCACAATGACCATCATTATGTTTGGAGGAAAAAGGGTGAGGCTTGCAAGCCAAAGAACACCATCCCAACCGTGAAGCATGGGGGTGGCAGCATCATGTTGTGGGGGTGCTTTTCTGCAGGAGGGACTGGTGCACTTCACAAAATAGATGGCATCATGAGGAAGGTAAACTTAGTGGATATATTGAAGCAACATCTCAAGGCATCAGCCAGAAAGTTAAAGCTCGGTCGCAAATGGGTCTTCCAAATGGACAATGACCCCAAGCATACCTCCAAAGTTGTGGCAAAATTGCTTAAGGACAACAAAGTCAAGGTATTGGATTGGCCATCACAAAGCCCTGACCTCAATCCGATAGAAAATTTGTGGGCAGAACTGAAAAAGCGTATGCGAGCAAGGAGGCCTACAAACCTGACTCAGTTACACCAGTTCTGTCTGGAGGAATGGAACAATATTCCAGCAACTTACTGTGAGAAGCTTGTGGAAGGCTACCCAAAACATTTAACCCAAGTTAAACAAGTTAAAGGTAATGCCACCAAATACTAACAAAGTGTATGCAAACTTCTGACCCACCGGGAAAGTGATGAAAGAAATAAAAGCTGAAATAAATCATTCTCTCTACTATTATTCTGACATTTCACGTTCTTAAAATAAAGTACAGGGTAGTGATCCTAACTGACCTAAGACAGGGAATGTTTTCTCGGATTAAATGTCAGGAATTGTGAAAAACTGAGTTTAAATGTATTGGCTAAGGCATATGTGAACTTCTGACTTCAACTGTAGGTAGAGGTGCTGAGGAAGCAATACAATTGCAGCAGGACTTAGACAAATTGGAAGAATGGGCAAAAAAGTAGCAGATGGAATACAGTGTTGGGAAATGCATGATAATGCATTTTGGTAGAAGGAACGATAGTACAGACTATTATCTAAATGGGGAGAAAATTCAAACATCAGACGTGCAGGGGGATTTAGGAGTCCTCATGCAAGACTCCCAGAAAGTTAACTTACAGTTTGAGCCTGTGGTAAAGAAGGCAAATGCAACGTTGGCATTTATTTCAAGAGGAACAGAGTATAAAGTCAAAGAGATAATGCTGAGCCTTTATAAGACACTAGTCAGGCGCACTTGGAGTATTGTCAATAGTTTTGGGCCCCATATCTCAGCAAGGATGTGTTGTCATTGGAGGGAGTCCAGAGGAGGTTCACAAGGATAATTCTAGGAATGAAGGGGTTAACATCTGAGGAGCATTTAGCAGCATTGAGCCTGTACTCACTGGAATGCAGGGGGATCTCACTGAAACCTACCAAACGTTAAAAGGACTAAGGGGAGTGGATGAGGAGAGGATCTTTCCTATGGTGGGGTTATCCAGAACTAGAGGGCACAGCCTCAAAATTGAGGGGTGATGTTTTAGAACAGAGTAGAGTAGTTTTTTTTTTAAGAGAGAGAGTAGTGAATCTGTGGAATGCTCTGCAACAGACTGCGGTGGAGGCCAAGTACATGGGTATATTTAAGGCAGAAGTTGATAGTTTCCTGATCAGTCAGGGCTTCAAATGTTATGGCGAGAAGGCAGGTGTATGAGGTTGAGTGGGATCTGAGATCAGCCATGATGAAATGGCGGAGCAGACTCGATCGTATGAATGGCCTAATTCTGCTCCTATGTCGTATGGTCTGTTATTGATTCTATTGTGTGTCTTGGATATACTCTTATGCCTGCAAGAAAATGAATCTCAGGGTTGTCTATGGTGTCATATATGTACTTTGATAATAGAGTTACATTGAACATCTTTATTGTCTGAAGCACAGTATGCATTAGCAGTGAAACCATGTTAGAACTGTATAAAACATAAACAAAAAAATTGCTGGAAACACTCAGCAAGTCAGGCAGCATCTATAGAGATTAATGGCCTTTCATCAGATTTGGAAAAGGAAGAAAGCAAGTGGATTTTAATTTGCAGAATCATGCAAGGATGTATAAAGCTTCTCCTTATCATGATGCTGCCTTAACCTGTTAAATGTTTGAAACATTTCCTGTTTTTATTTCAGATTTCCAATATCTAGAGTTCTGTTTTTACTTTCAATTTGTGCGCAAAACATTAGGTCACAATTAGTGCACTGCACACAATTCTGGTCACAGCACAACCAGAAGGATATGATAGCCCTCGAGAGGGTGCATAGGAGATTTACAAGATGTTCCCAGCACCAGAGGGTTTTTGCAGTGACAAGAGACAATCTGAGATGGTTTTGTCGGGATCATTGAAAAGAACCAATCTCATCACCTGTTTGATAACATTCCACTGAAATGACTTGGAACATATATTACATTAAAAGTGCCATAAAAATACCAGCCTTTATTACTGGGGAACTAATACAGGTACTACATTCACTGGGGCAAAAGCAGATGCTCATCCAATGTAGCTGCTCTCCCATAAAGTATATTCTATGCATCTTCCCACAGAACTGCTGACTGAAGCAAAACAGTACAAATAAGGCAAGTGAAAGCACATAATGAAAAAAAAGTTAACATCATTATTGGCCAGAGAAAAATCAAGATACGTTTAAGAGGAGAGCTTTTTTTCTTTGGATATGTTGGCTTAGCTGATAGAACACTTCCCTCTGAGATTGTTGAGACCCCTTTCAGGGATCAATTCTGACACCCCTCGTGAGTGAGCCATTCCCAGAGGTGTGTCTTTTGGACAGCACACTAAAATCTGTCCCCTTCTACACCTTTAGGACATAAAAAGCTCCCTGGTATTGTTCTAAAATGGAGCAGGAGGTTTCTCCATTTTGTCCTGACTAATACTGGTTCAGAGAGATAGGAGCCAGTGTTCTCAGCTAGAGACTTAAGTTTGAATCACACCACTGCACTGTCGGTAATGGCGATCACAAAACAACAGGAACACTTACCTGGTACACACACATCTTCCAGAAAATGAAATCTGCCATTCTCCCCCAGTCTGGCTAGAATGAGACTCTTGCCCAACAATGTAGGTGACACTTTAATTGTCTCAGTTCTGGGACAATCAAGGATGGACAATAAATGTTGACACTGGCAGCAACATCTACATCCAGCGAACAAATGATTAGAGGGTGAAGAACATGCTGCAAGCCTCACAGAGACCAATGTCATCACTGGGGTGGGAGAGAACAAGCCCAACTTATCCAACAGCTGGGACAAATGATGACAACAGTACAGCCACTCTCCCAAAAATATTAACAATAGAATCAATAAAGCTATGTAATTTTAAAATATTAAAAATTAAAACATCTAGAATTATTAAAATGCTGAACAAAGCTCAATTCATTTTAACTTAATTTAACTTTAATTGACTACTTTGTACCTTTCTTCCTTACACCTATTCTTCTCCAGTAAGTATGGGCTCGCTATTTCTGAACTTGGTAATTCCACATTCTTTCGCTAAGGTCCAATGTTGGAGTGGAGTTGAGGTTCTAGCAGGAAACCTCTCAAATTTCCTGACACCTACTGGGTAACTATTGGTAGTTCAGCATAGACCTGCCAGCATTTCTCAGCAAATTCACACCCAGTTCTCTTTAAACAGATATCAGTAATTACTTCTTTATTTCCTTATGATACAGGAACCATTTGGCCCAACAAGTCTACGCCAACTCATAGAGCAATGCCATTCCCCTGCTAATTTCCCACGTAACCTATTCTCCCCATATTTCCACTCACTTACAGTAGGAGCAATTTATAATGGCCATTTCACCTACCAGTCTGCATGGCTTTGAGGTGCAAAAGGAAGCCAGACCCCTGGGGAAAGTTGTAGGGCACCCAAGTGGAATACGAGTTGCTGTTCTTCTAATTCATGTTAACAGTGGAGAAAGCTCAGAGCACACAGATAGGTGCGTCAATGGGGAAGCAAATTAAAATGATGGCTTGACGTTGGTAGTGGGTGAAGGGAAGAGAAAGGTGTTTGTGGTAGACAGGCCAAGGAGACACAAGACACTGCAGATGCTGGAATGTGGAGCAACACAGTGCTGGAGGAACTCAGCAGGTCAGACTGCCATGAATCCATAGTTATTGGTGCCAGGGTAGGACACCTTACGACTCATGGTTGCACCAACGCAATACTTTTCCCCATCACACTTTCCTCCTATCTGATTTTCCTCGTCTCTCCACAGAAACTAACAAAGGTCGATTTTGATCCATCGAAGAACTATCCGTGCTGTCATTATATTACCAGAGGTTGCTAGCTGAAACTACCGAAATTGAAATTAATTAACAATATGGCACCAGCAGCAGAACTGCCTCGTCCCCATAGGAACCAATTTTTGCATGACCCAGCTGAACAAATACGGGACGATTAGACATACCCCCAAGTGGCAGCTAAACAACTTGCTTAGAGTCAAGGAATGTTCCTTTCTCATCCCAATGGAAAAGTTAATTGCTGGCCTGGAGAGAGCCAAGCATAATGATTTCCTTATATAAACATGAGGTCCACTATCGGCAGCCAACACAAAGAAACAGAGATGACTACTCCGACAAACACTATATTGCGATGGCCTTTCTCTTCCCTAACAAAATATTTTGTTTGTCGATAGTGAGGACAGGAAAACTGGGAAGCCAGGTACACTGGCTGCCCTCTCTCCCTTCGATAATATTTTCTGTAAAAGGGTCCAGCAAAACTTACATAATGAAACCCTCGAGGCGATGGGGGAGGAAGGAAGAAAGAAAAAAATGAGTTAAATCTTTGACCAGACACAATTTATGAGTGGGGGTGGGGGAAGCAAAAATAAACATTTCACTCTCCAGAAAGTATGAGGTAGAGCCTGCTATATTCATCAAATGCCAGTGGAAACAGTCTCATTCAAGGCCAATTTTGAGCGCATGTTCCTTTCAATAAATATTTTGATTCCATTAGTCGAACAGCTGGCAAAGTGTCTGAACCACAATTGTTTTAGCTTTCAGTAAGAGTGTACCAACAGATCTCATTCACAGTTACATGATCCCTCTTTACAAGCTCAAATCTCCAAAGCGTTGTGAAGCCTGTTATTTACTGTTTGGAGGGAGGAGAGCAAGAAGCTCCGCACCTGTTAACCCTTTGGATACCAATGTTTACTGCTTGTCTCCTCTGCTTTTGCTGCTGGTTCCTTCTACAGCCCAAACCGTCCAACCGGTTCCACCATGTTGGAGCAGCTCTTATTTGTCTCAAACATTTATACGAAAGCCACGTGAGCAAAGCAAAGTAGCTTAGATGGTTCTCGCGAGAGCAGAGAAGTTCTGATTAGAAACAGTTTTGATGGAGGTAATAGGGAGACACTGTTGAACTGTTTCTACTACCAGAACAGTCTGCATAAAGAATTAATATAACTTGCAAAAGAGCAAGAGGAACAAGAGGAGAAATTCTTTGAAAAGTAAATTTCTCACTGGGAGACTACAGTCTGTGTGGATCAGAAATACATCTTCACCTCGCTGATAATCAAAACTGGCACATCTTCACAATGTGTGCTTAGTCCACTATTCTACTCTCTCTACACCTATGACTGTATGGCTAGGCATGGCTCAAATGCCATCTATAAATTTGCTAACGGCACAACAATTGTTGGCAGAATTTCAGATGGTGATGAGAAGGCATACAAGAATGAGGTAGGTCAGTAGGTGTTTGAGTGGTATTGTAGCAACAACCTTGCATTGTGTCAGTAAGACCAAAGAATTGATTGTGGACTTCAGAAAGGGTAAGATGAAGAAACACACACCAGTCCTCATCGAGGGATCAGAAGTGGAAAAGGTGAACAATTTCAATTTCCTGGGTGTCAATATTTCTGAGGATCTATCCTGGGTCCAACATATCAATGCAGTTACAAAGAAGGCACAACAGTGCTATAATTCATTAGTTCGAGAGGATTTGGTATGCCACCAAAGACACTCACAAATTTCTACAGCAGAAGTACCGTGGAGTGCGTTCTAATTGGCTGCATCACTGTCTGGCACAATGGGATGCACTGCAGAGGATCAAATAAGCTGCAGAAAGTTGTGAACTCAGTCAGCTCCATCATGGACACTAGTCTCTTCAGCATCCAGGACATCTTCAAGGAATGATGCCTCAAAAAGGTGGCATCCATCATTACGAACCCCTCTCACCCAGGAGATGCTCTCTTCTCATTGCTACCATCAAGGAGGAGGTAGAGCAGCCTGAAGACACATACTCAACGATACAGGAACAGCTTCTTCCCCTCTGCCATCAGATTTCTGAATGGATATTGAAGCCATGGACACTACCTCACTACTTCGTTTTCTCTTTTTGCACTACTTACTGGATTTAACTTTTAAAATATATATACATATACTTCCTACTGCAATTTACAGTTTTACTATGTATTGCAATGTACTGATCCCACATAACGGCAGATGACAGTGATATTAAAACTGATTCTGATCTGGAATGCACTGCATGAGAGCGGAGTGGAACCAGATGCCATGACATTCCTCAGAAGGAAATTGGATTAGTAATTCAAGGGGAAACTGCAGAGCGATGGGTAAGGATCAGGAAGAGATTTATGGCCACAATTACTTTAAGTGCTGTATGATACCATGATTCACTGTGCGTCAGGCATATTCAAGGTAAAGAATCCACGTTAAAGATGACTCAATGTTTAAACAATCACTGAACTGTTACAGCATAGGAGTTACCCGTAAGTTCATATCAGCACTTTGTAAAGCAATCGCATCAGTCCCCCTGTACACTTGCACACTACTCTCCCCAGCTTATCCAAATTTGCTTTTGTTTCTACCAGAATCATAGGTAGCAACTTTCTTGATCAGTACAACACTATTTTCTCACACCTTTCGTGCATTTTGAAGTTGTGTTCCCTGGACAATGAACCATTCTCCCAATGTGGCCTTCTATATATTGGCGACACCCGACGCAGACTGGGAGACCGTTTCGCTGAACTCCCAATGTGGCCTTCTATGTATTGGCGAGACCCGACGCAGACTAGGAGATAATTTCGCTGAACTCCCGATGTGGCCTTCTATATACTGGGCAAGACCTAACGCAGACTGGGAGACTGTTTCACAGAACACCTATGTTCTGCTCGCCAGAGAAAGCAGGATCTCCCAGTGGCCATACATTTTAATTCCACATCCCATTCCCATTCTGTTATGTCTATCCACGGCCTCCTCTACTGTAAAGATGAAGCCACACTCAGGTTGGAGGAACAACACCTTATATTCCGTCTGGGTAGCCTCCAACCTGATGGCATGAACATTGACTTCTCAAACTTCTGCTAATGCCCCACCTCCCCCTCGTACCCCATCCGTTATTTATTTATATACACACATTCTTTTTCTCTCTCTCCTTTTTCTCCCTCTGTCCCTCTCACTATACCCCTTGCCCATCCTCTGGTCCCACCCCTTTCTTTCTCCCTGGGCCTCTGGTCCCATGATCCTCTCATATCCCTTTTGCCAATCAACTGTCCAGCTCTTGGCTCCATTCCTCCCCCTCCTGTCTTCTCCTATCATTTTGGATCTCCCCCTCCTCCTCCCACTTTCAACTCTCTTACTATCTCTTCTTTCAGTTAGTCCTGACGAAGGGTCTCGGCCCGAAACGTCAACTGTACCTCTTCCTAGAGATGCTGCCTGGCCTGCTGCGTTCACCAGCAACTTTGATGTTTGTTGCTTGAACCATTCTTTTCTCTTTGTTCACCCCATCTAAAACAGTCACAATCATCTTATTACTCCGAATTCTCCTCCAAATCTCTGTGCACTGACAGCACAGCCTCGGCTTCTGGTTTAACTGAAGCTGAAATGTTGCAGCGCCTAAACCATTCCAATAAATGCATTTTGCACCCTCTCACATTCTCCTTAAATTGTAATAAAGGGAAAAGCAGAAAAAAATAGAAATAGGGGTAGGCCACTCAGACCGATGAGCCTCCTTTCACTCATATGCAATACACTAGTTGAGACCTAGCCAACGTTTTATAAAGGTGCAACCTAACTTCCCTCTGACACCTTTATTTATGATGGACAGTCTTCCATATGCTTTACTCACCACTTGCATTTATACTCGTGTATATCCAGGCCCCTTGCCCCTTCCCACTTCTTAAAGCTAGTCTATTTCTATCTCTTGTTCTTGAGGCAGGGTAAGGATCACAGGGTGAAGTAAACAAGAGAAGTGTAACACCAAGTCAAGAGGAACAAGGGAGCAAGCTTAAGGTTTAGGAAGCAAGAGTCATAAAGTTACAAAGGAGCCAGTAAGGAGCTTAAGAATTGACTAAGGAAAGCAAGTAACAGACATGAGAAGGCCTTGGTGAGTAGGGTTAGGAAAAACCCAAAGCAGTCTATACATGAGTAAAGAATAGGAGGATGACTAGAGTGGGATTGAACTGATCAGGGATAATAACGAGAAATAATATGTGCCTGAGGTCTGTGGTGAGGGGGTGGGGGATCTTTAATGAATATTTTGCTTCGGTATTGCAGGGGTTCCTAACCTTTCTAATGCCATGGACCCCTGCCATTAACCAAGGGGTCTGTGGACCCCAGGTTGGGAAACCGAGTGAGAGGGAGATTGATGAATAGGAGGACAGCACAGAACAGAACAGGCTAAGATGGTGGAACATATTAACATTAATAAAGAGGATGTACTACAACTTTGGAAAAACATTTGGATAGAAAAGTCCCCAGGGCCGGACAGGATAGATCCCAAGTTGGTAGGAAGGGATGGAAGATATTGCTGCACCTTTGGCAATGATCTTTTTGCATTCTCATTGGCCACAGGAGTAGTACCTGAAGACTGGAGGGTGGCAAAAGTTATTTGTTTGCTCCAGAAAGATAATAGTAATAACCTTGGGAATTATAGACCGGCAACAAACACAAAATGCTGGAGGAACTCAGCAGGCCAGGAAGCATCTATGGAAAAGATTAAACTGTCGATGTTTCAGGCCAAGACCCTTCATCAGAACTACTTGTTAGGATTTGGAGGGGAAGGTCATGCCTCACGAGCCTGACTGAATTCTTTGAGGAAGTGCCAAAACAATCTGATGAAGGTTGAGCAGTGCACGTGGTGTATGTGGACTTAAGTAAGGTGTTAGATAAGCTTCTCCTTGGTAGGCTCATTCAAAAAGTCAGGAGGCATGGATCTCTGCTTTCCTCCTCCTGAAGTCTATAAGGCTCCGTGGTCTAGCTGACATTCAATAAAAGGTTGTGGTTATCACACCACTCAGACAGATTTTCATTCTCCCTCCTATATGCTGGTTCTTCACCACCTTTGATTTGACTTACGACAGTTGCGTCATCAGCAAAGTTGAATATGGCAATAGAGCTGTGTTTAGCCTCACAGTCTTAAGTGTAATGTAAGTAGAGCAGGGAGCTAAGCACACAGCCTTGTGGTGAACCTGTGTTGATGGAGATTGTAGAGAAGATTTAGTTGCCAATCCGAACTGACTGGGGTCTGCAAATAAGGAGATCGAAAACTCAATTGCACAGGGAGGTATTGAAAACAAGGTCCTGGAGCTTATTGGTTAGCTTTGATGGGATAATGATATTGAATGCTGAGTAGTAGTCAATAAAGGGCATCCTGATGTATGCATCTTTTAGAAACATAGACAACCTACAGCACAATACAGGCCCTTCGGCCCACAAGGCTGTGCTGAACGTGTCCTTACCTTAGAAATTACCTAGGGTCACCCATAGTCCTCTATTTTTCTAAGCTCCATGTACCTATTGAGGAGTCTCTTAAATTTTCAGTCTAGATGTTCCAGGGTTGAGTGAAGAGTCAATGAGATGGCATTTGCTGTGGACCCATTGCTCCAGTAAGCAAATTGGAGCAGATTTAAGTCGCTTCTCAGGCAGGAGTCGATATTTTCATCACCAACTGTTCAAAATACTTGATTACTGTGGAATAGTGATTGGGGAATAGTCACTGAGGTACGTCACCACGCTCTTCTTGGGCACAAGTATAATTGAAGCCTGCTTGAAGCAACTGGGTACAACACACCTGAAGTGAGAGGTCAAAGATCTCAGTGAACACACCAGCCCAGATCCACACAGGTCTTTAGTACTTGGCCAGGTATCCCATTTGGGCTGAATGCTTTCCATGGGTTTACCCTCCCGAAGGCTGATCACATGTTGGCTCTAGAGACTGAAATCATAGGATCAATGAGGGATGTGGGAGTTCATGATGGTTTGATGGTCAAAATGAGCATAGAAGGCACTGAGCTTATCCGGAAGCAAAGCCCTGCTGTCTCCTATGATGCTTAATTTAATTTCATAAGAGGTGACAGTATTCAAGCCCTGCCACAACTGTCAAGCATCCTTTGTTGATTCAAGTTTAGACCGGAATTGTCACTTCGCCCATGAGAAGGATTTGCAGAGGTTGTGCCTGGATTCTTGTAACTTTCTTGGTCACCAGACTCGAATGCTTCTGATCTGGCTCTCAGCAGATTTCGGATCTCATGGTTCATTCAGGGCTTCTGATTGGGGAAGACTCTGAATAATTCTGTGGGGACAGTCTCATCTACAGCTGTTTTAATAAAGTCCAGTACAACCATGGAGTATTCATTCACGTCATAAGAACATAAGAAATAGGAGCAGGAGTAGGCCATCCGGCCCATCAAGCCTGCTCTGCCATTCAATAAGATCATGGCCGATCCGGCCATGGACTCATCTCCACCTCCCTGCCTTTCCCCATAATCCTATAATTCCCCTACTATGCAACAATCGATCCAACCTTGTCTTAAATATACAGTATTTACTGAGATAGCCTCACTGCTTCATTGGGCACAGAATTCCACAGATTCACCACTCTCTGGGAAAAGCAGTTCCTCCTCATCTCCATCCTAAATCTACTCCCTGAATCTTGAGGCTATATCCCCTGGTTCTAGTCTCACCTACCAGTGAAAACAACTTTCCTACCTCTATATTATCTATCCCTTTCATAATTTTACATTTCTATAAGATCTCCTCTTATTCTTCTGAATTCCAGCAAGTACAGTCCCAGGCGACTCAATCTCTTCTCATAGTCTAACCCCCTCATCTCTGGAGTCAACCTGGTGCACCTCCTCTGCACCGCCTCCAAAGCGAGTGTATCCTTCCTCAAGTAAGGAGACCAGAACTGCGCACAGTACTCCAGGTGCGGCCTCACCAGTACCCCGTACAGTTGTAGCATGACCTCCCTGCTCTTGAATTCAATCTCTCTAGCAATGAAGGCCAACATCCTATTTGCCTTCTTGATAGACTGCTGCACCTGCAAACCAACCTTTTGTGATTCATGCACAAGCACTCCCAAGTCCCTCTGCACAGCAGCATGTTGCAATTTTTTTTACCATTTAAATAATAATCTGCTCTTTCATTTTTCTTTCCAAAGTGGATGACTTCACATTTATCAACATCGTACTCCATTTGTCAGACTCTTGCCCACTCACTTAACCTATCTATATCTCTCTGCAGACTCTCCGTATCTTCAGCACAATTTGCTTTTCCACTCTATTTAGTATCATCAGCAAACTTAGATACACGACACTCAGTCCCCTCTTCCAGATCGTTAATGTATATTGTGGACTGTTGCAGGCCCAGCACCGACCCCTGCAGCACACCACTCACCACTGATTGCCAACCAGAGTAATACCTATGTATCCCAACTCTCTGCTTTCTATTAGTTAACCAATCCTCTATTCATGCTAATACACCAACCCCAATCCTATCCATCCTTAGCCTATGGATAAGTCTTTTATGTGGCACCTTATTAAACGTCTTCTGAAAACCCAAGTAATTAATGTCCACCTGTTCCCCTCTATCCACTGTGTTTGCTATATCCTCAAGATCCTCAGAAGAGTCCTTGAACATGGCCCAGTCCACTGACTGGAGGCAATTCTGTGGCTGCTCCGCTGCTTCCTGCGACCACCTCTTTGTTTTCCTAATTTCTGGAGCTTTTCTCTTTAGCCTCCGCTTGTATGGAGGTAGGTGAAGGACAGCCAAGTGATCAGATATCCCAAATGCGGTCTGGACATGGAATAGGCATTCCTCAGCTTAGTAAAACAGTGGTCTAATATGTAAGGAGCTCCGGTGCTACAGGTAATGGGGCAGGGTTTTCTTCAAACAAGCCTGATTGAAGTCTCCAACTCTGATCTGAAATACACTGAGATGGACAGTTTCTTGTTCGGAGACAGCATCATGACTGTTTGATTATAGCCTTGGCTATGTGGGTTCAGAATTGGCTTGTCCACAGAAGGCAGAGAGTAGTAGTAGATGGAGCGTATTCTACCTGGAGGTCAGTGACCAGTGGTGTTTGCAGAGATCTGTTCTGGGACCCTTGTTGTAACTGTTCAAAGCAGAGGAGCAAATTCCAGGATAACACTGAGAATTCTGAATCGATCAACTCAGAGCACACGAAAGCCCAGAGACAACAGTAGAAGCATCACCACCTATCTGTCAACCCGACCAAACGCCTCTGTCTCACTTGTCTAGGAACACCACATAGGCCTTACAGCCATTTCAAAAACCAGTGAAATGGTGGCAGCAAGCCATTTCAACATAAATGGGCCCCCATGTAGAAGAATTTAGGACTAGTTTATCACAAACAATCCAACAACATGTGAGAAAGTGAGTCATAAATCGGACACAAAGGATTGAGAAAGGGTAAAATTAGGCAGATCAATTATAATGTGAAAATGTGAGGTTATCCATGTTGGTAGGAAGAATAGAAAAGCAGATTATTAAAATTTTGATTATATTCAACATCAGCGTTCAAAAAATCTGGGTGCTTCATAAAAACACTGTAAAGCAAGTAATTAGGAAGGTAAATCAAATGTTAGGTTTCATTGCCAGACGTAGAGCCTGATAGAGATACCCACATGGTGTGTTGCCTCCCAGGTGCCAGGGTATGGGATGTTTCAGATCGGGTGCAGAGTATTCTGAAGGGAGAGGATGAACAGCCAGAATACTTGGTACACTTTGATACCAATGACATAGGTAGAAAATGGGAGGAGATCCTGAGGAGAGAATTCAGGGAGTTAGGTAGGAAGCTGAAAAGCAGAACCCCTAGGGTAGTAATCTCAGGATTACTGCCTGTGCCATGTGCTAGTGAGTGCAAGAATAGTTTGATCAGGCATATTAATGTGTGGCTGAGGGACTGGTGTAGGGGGCAGGGCTTCAGATTCCTGGATCATTGGGGCCTCTTCTGGGGGAGGTACAACCTGTGCAAAAAGGGCGGGTTACACCTGAACCCAAAGGGGTCCAATATCCTAGTGGGCAGATTTAATAGAGCTGTTAGGGAGCGTTTAAACTAATTTGGCCGGGGGATGGGAACCACAGTGATAGGGCTGAGGACGGGGAAAACAGAAATAAATCAACGATAGCGTGCAACAGAGATTAGGAAAGAACAGGCAGGAGATGAGGCTTAATCAAAGCCAGTGGCATGAGTTACAGGGCAATAGAGGCATGGTGCAGTTAAAACAGAAAGCAACAAATACTAGACTGAGAGTGTTGTATTTGAATGCACGAAGCATAAGGAATAAAATGGACGATCTTGAAATTCAGCTACAGGTTGGAAAATATGTTGTTGTGGCCATCTCTGAAACTTGGCTAAAGGATGGCTGCCATTGGGAGCGGAACATCCAAGGATATATGGTATATCGGAAAGATAGGTTAGTAGGCAGAGGGGATGGTGTGGCTCTGTGTATAAGAAATAATATTAAATCATTGGAAAAAGATGACATAGGATCAGAAGGTGTAGAGTCTCTATGGGCTAAATTAAGAAATTGCAAGGGTAAAAGGACCCTAATGACAGTTGTATACAGGCCTCCAAACAGAAGCCAGGGTGTGGATTACAAATTACAGCAGGAGATAGAAAAGGCATGTTAGAAGGGCAATGTCATGACAATTGTTGGGGATTTTAACATGAAAGTGGATTGGGAAAAATAGGCCAGTACTGGACCTCAAGAGAAAGAAGTTGTAGAATGACTAAGGGATGGCCTTTTAGAACAGCTTGTTGTTGAACCCACTAGGGGATCGGCTGTGCTGGATTGGGTGTGCACAATGATCTGGATGTGATAAGAGAGCTTAAGGTTAAGGAACCTTCAGGGAACAGTGACCACAATATGATTGAGTTCACATTGAAATTTGAGAGGGAAAAAATAAAATCCAATGTGTTGGCATTTCAGTGGAATAAAGGAAATTACAATAGCATGAGAGGGGAACTGGTCGAAGTTGACTGGAAAGGAACATTTGCAGGAAGGACAGCAGAGCAGCAATGTCTGAAGTTTCTGTGAAAAATGAGGGAAGTGCAAGACAGATATATTCCAAATAAGAAGACATTTTCAAAGGGAAGGAGAACACTACAGAGGCTGACAAGTGAAGTCAGAGCCAAAGTAAAAGCAAAAGAGAGGGCATACAAGGAAGCCAGAGCTAGTGGGAAGATAGAGGATTGGGAAGATAGAAGGAATGGGAAGATAGAGGGATTTTAAAAACTTGCAGAAGGAAACTAAAAAGGTCATTCGGAAGGAAAAGATGAATTATGAGAGGAAGCTGGCGACTAATATCAAAGAAGATACCAAAAGCTTTTTTTAAAGTATATAAAGGGTAAAAGAGAGTCGAGGGTAGATATAGGACCAATTGAAATTGACGCTGGAGATATTGTAATCAGAGATGCAGAGATGGCAGAGGAACTGAATGCGTATTTTGCATCAGTCTTCACAGTGGAAGACAGCTGCAGTATACCAGACATTCAAGAGTGTCAGGGAAGTGAAGTTTGTGTAGTGAAAATTATGACTGAGAAGGTGCTCAGGAAGCTTACTGGTCTGAGGGTGGATAAATCTCCTGGAACTGATGGAATGCACCCTCAGGGTCTGAAGGAAGTAGCTGGAGAGATTGCGGAGGGAAGCATTAACGATGACCTTTCAAGAATCGATAGATTCTGGCATTGTACTGGATGACTGGAAAATTGCAAATGTTACTCCACTATTTAAGAAGGGTGGGAAGGAAACTATAGGCCTGTTAGCCTGACATCAGTGGTTGGGAAGTTCTTGGAATCAATTGTTAGGAATGAGATTACAGAGTACCTGGAGGCACAAGACAAGATCGGCCAAAGCCAGCGTGGTTTCCTGAAAGGAAAATCCTGCCTGACTAACCACTGCAATTTTTTGAGGAAATTACAAGCAGGGTAGACAAAGAAGATGCGGTAGATGTGGAGTACTTGGATTTTCAGAAGGCCTTTGACAAGGTGCCGCACATGAGGCTGCTTAGCAAAATAAGAGTCCATGTAAGTACAGGGAAGTTTCTAGCATGGGTGGAGCATTGGCTGGTCAGCAGAAAACAGAGAGTGGGAATAAAGGGATCCTATTCTGCCGGTTACCAGTGGAGTGCCATAAGCGTCGGTGTTGGGACCGCTGCTTTCTACAATGTATGTCAATAATTTGGACTACAGTATTAATGGATTTGTGGCTAAAGTTGCCGATGATACAAAGATAGGTGGAGGAGCAGATAGTGTTGAGGAAACAGAGAGCCTGGAGGGAGACTTGGATAGTTTAGGGGAGTGGGCAAAGAAATGGCAAATAAAATACAATGTTGGAAAGTGTATAGTCATGCACTTTGGTGGAAGAAATAAATGGGCAGACTATTATTTAGATGGGGAGAGAATTTAAAATGCAGAGATGCAAAGGGACTTGGAAGTCCTTGTGCAGGATACCCTAAAGGTTAACTTCCAGGTTGAGTCGGTGGTGAAGAAGGCAAATGCAATGTTGGCATTTATTTCTTGAGGTATAGGATATAAGAGCAGGGGTGTGATGTTGAGGCTCTATAAGGCACTCGTGAGACCACAATTGGAGTATTGTGTGCAGTTTTGGGCTCCTTATTTTAGAAAGAATATACTGACATTGGAGAGGGTTCAGAGAAGATTCACGAGAATGATTCCAGGAATGAAAGGGCTACCGTATGAGGAACACAGCTCTTGGGCTGTATTCCCTGGAGTTCAGGAGAATGAGGGGGGATCTCATAGAAACATTCCGAATGTTAAAATGTCTGAACAGATTAGATATGGCAAAGTTACTTCTCATGGTAGGGATTTCTAGGGCAAGAGGGCATGACTTCAGAATTGAAGGACATCCTTTTAGAACAGAGATGCAGAGAAATTACTTTAGTCAGAGGGTGGTAAATCTGTGGAATTTGCTGCCACGAGCGGCTGTGGAGGCCAAGTCATTGGGTGTATTTAAGGCAGAGATAGATAGGTTCTTGTTTAGCCAGAGCATCAAACGGCATGGGGTGAAAGCAGGGGAGTGGGGATGACAGCAAGAATTGGATCAGCCCATGATTGAATGGCAGAGCAGACTCGATGGGCCGAATGGCCTGCTCCTATATCTTACGCTCTTATAAAAACAGTGAGTCCTTGTTCCAGCAATAGTAGCTTTCACAAGAATCCGTCTTCTTCACCTGCTTATTTAAGAAGCAGTGTTTGTGGCTTTGAAGCTGTGCACCAGGGTCTTGATACCCAAGTGAGAGTTGAGTAGAATCGGCTTATACCCTTTGGAGTTTAGGTGATCCTGTTGAGACATGGATTACTTGTGGAGCATTATGGGGCACAGTCTTCGTACAAGGGGTTTGCTAATTAACACAGAAATCAATAGGAGTTTATGAATGAATGGTTGATGGACAGTATGGACTCAATAGGCCAAATGGAATGCTTCCTTACTGTATTGCTCTACGACTTTATCTCTGTTGCAGAAAGCCATAAATCTACAATTTGAAAACCATAAATGTTGAGTCATTAAGTATATTCAAAAAGTTAAAGTAAAGTTTATAATATGAACAGGTATATGCACTCTCATTTACACAGCATCAGATAAGCATCATATAAAATTCACGGCTTTTATAATCAGCAAATTGATTTTGGACTGCGGTGAAATCAATGGTCATGGCGATCAGGCAGGATGATCAGTTCAGCCGTGATACTAAATCATAAAGCAGACTTGTGGGGTCCTATTGCCCACCTTGTCACCTAGGAACAGTTTAGCACTGTGGTGTGTACTGGGAATAATTTAGGACTGTGATACATGTGGAATAGTTTAGAGTCAGAATGTATATTGGGAATAATTTATTATTTTCTTGTTTTTGATTGCCCATTGGAGGAAAGGGTTTCTAATGAACATTCCCATCAAATCTGTCTGATATTATAAACACCTCTAGCAAATAAATCCTCCACACTCAAACAAATGCACGTCAGGGTTATATAATCTGTCCTCTAAGACACCCTGTGAATCAGTGCTGCTTTTCTTCCAATGGATCCCTCCGATGTGCCTGGCCTAGAACAGAATCAGATTTACTATCACCAGCATATGCCATGAAATTTGTTAACTTAATGACAGCAGTACAACGAAATACATGATAAATAAATATAGACAAAAAGAACTGAGTGACATGTCCAAATATGTCCAATAAATAGTTAGGTTAAAATAAGTAATCCAAAGGACAGAAAGAAGTGAGGTAGTTGAATAAACTCTTCTCGGGCTTCCAGCTGGGTACAGGTATCGATTATAACCGACATTTCAATGACAAACTCTGCCATCTTCTTCAGGGATGATGCCATCCCTGGCATCAGGAATCAGGCATCGTCTTTGGGAAGCATACACCCCTCTGCAGCGACAGTGTAAATTGTCAGCAAGGTGGAGAGGGCAAGACTCTATTAACCTTTCCAAAAACATTTTTATCAGCATATAGACTTGTAATAATGACCATAATTTGACTTATTGGTCCTCCACATTTCCTAAGAAAATCTTGCATTTTATTTTGCTTAGGGCTGATTATTTCGCTACAATGAATTCCACTAATGGGAATGGAAACAATTTAGAGTTAGGACAGGTATCATGGACACATGAACCATTGACAGCAAGGATGTTTCCAGGAGTGAGTTTATTAAATTATTTTAGTCCCAACTTAAAAGTCAAATTCCTTAATTAAAGAAAGAAACAGAAATCTGAGTTTATTTTGCTGTAAGTGACGCTCCACACACCAGGGTACAATAGTTTAATTCAACAGGAAACACTTGTGGTGATCAGGCTGAACCAGACACACAAGAAGGAAAGGCAATGATGAACGGTGCAGAGTGAGAGGAAAACAGAAGTACTACAGTGTTCAAGGATAACAGGAAGTGTCCAAGGATGACAGGAAGTAGCAACAATAGCTCTCATCAATTAACAACAAATAGCAAATCTTGAAAAAAAATCTAGACAAAGGACTGTCATCACAGGATACATTACTAATATAGCCATGATTTCACTGACTAATAAACAATTACAACTCTTATCTAGAAAGTACAAGACTGTGTGACTGTGTCGCGCTACAGATTTGATAGGGCTATTTGCTTACTGCACTACGTAACCATAAACACAGCAACATTCAGACTGGACAAGCATCAATGTATAGTAGACCAGAGCTGTCCAGCAAAGATCTGCAGCCTTCAGTCCTGGCCCAGTAGTACTCAGCCATCCACCAAAACCAAGTACAAAAAGAAGTTTTGAAGAACTTACATTTAAACCAATTTTACAGCCAATTATTGTTTCTGATAATTACAAAATGTAGCCAATTTGTGCAGTAACAACAAATAATAATGGCCAGATCAGATCCTGGATGATAGACCAATTCACTGGAAGATTATGTGCACAAAACTCTAAAGAACAGGCATTTCCAATCCCATCCTACCCAGAGTTTCTTCTCGTAGTGATTCACATCACAAAGAAAATCCCCTGAATCTTTATGGTTGTTGTGGGTTTTTTGTGAGACTGGTGTAAATGGATGGCTGATAGTTGGCACAGTCTCAAGGGGTCAATGGGCCTGCTTCTGTAATTGAATTCCTATGGTTGTCATCTCATTGCCACACTCTACCAATATTCTGCACATATCTTTTTCTGTCTCAAATATATAATCATTTCCTATTAAATTATACATTGATAGCAGTCTGAATCACTCCATGTGGAAGATTATTCCACTTCAACACTCACTTTTAATGCAATTTGTCAGCTTTTGTTCTTGTCTAAACCAACGACTCATATCATTGACTCCTTCACCATTTTTTTCTGTTTGCTCTAATAAAGTCTTTCATTTTGTAAAGTACATCTGTAACTCAAAACCAGTTTCTCTGCTCCACTGAGGCTAGATCCCAGGATTTAAACTCTCTTCTCTCCTGTAATTCTCCATATGGTATATTCTGCTCAAACTAACATTAATTTGCTCCACAACTTCAAAATCTTTTCCATAATCAGACTGCTCTAAATTACTTAGTGTACTAACTAAAGCCAAATCATTTGCATGCACAAATTTATTACCTCCTTTCCCTTGTATTCTGCAGCCATATTCATGAAGTAACTACAATACTACTGAACTCGTTATTGGAGTGATCCAAAAGCACTTGGCTTTTTTTGTGAAGGCAGTAATGCATTTGGTTTTCCATGTTTCTCTGTGTACTCAGCTCTTCAACAAATTTTAGTATACCGCACATCACGGTTCTTCTCCACAAATAAAACCTGTACTGCCTGCCTTTGAACATTGAGTACAGTTCAGGCAAATAGGGTTCAACCCCGGCTGCAGCCTGTAAGGAATCTGTACACCCTCCCCATGAAATGCGTGGGTTTCCTTCGGTGGCTCTGGTTTCCTCCACAATCCAAAGACATACCAGTTGGTAGGTTAATTGGTCATCATAAATTCGGCTCGGGTTAAGTCAGGGGTTGCTGGGCGGCACGGCTTGAAGGGCCGGAGGGCAGGGTGGGCCTGTTCGACACTGTATCGCTCAATAAATTCTGTCTGACATCTTGTGGAGATGGGGGAAATCAGGAAAAAGATGGGATTGATTGAGAAGCATACCAACATGGAGAAGACACTCCAATCCTCACTGAGGGGTTGATGGTGGAAAGAATGAGTAGGTTTAAGTTTCTGGCACCAACATCTCGAAGGATCTATCCTGGGCCCAACAAGTTGATGCAATCTCAAAGGAGGCACACCCATTGCTCTACTTCTTTAGGAGTTTCAAGAGATTTGCAAACGTCTATAGACTTAGTGGAATGCATTCTGTCTGCTTACATCACAGCCTGGTATGGAGGCTCCATGCACAGGATCAGAGTTACAGATTCAGCCATCTCAGCCATCAACCCTGACAACCCACTCAACCATCGAGGATATCTTCAAGAGACAATGCTTCCAGAATGCGGCACCCATCACTAAGAGCTCTCACTATCCAGGACATGCCTTCCTCTTGTTACTATTGACAGGAAGGAGGTGCAGGAGCCTGAGGACCTACACTCAATGATTTGGAAATATTTCTTCCTCTCTGTCATCAGATTTCTGAATGGTCCACAAAATCATGAATACTACTTTGTTACTCCTTTTTCGTACTATTTATTTATTGTAAATGATAGTAATTTAATGTCTTTGCATTACACTGTTGCTGCAAAGCAACAAACCTCACATTATATGAGTCAGTGATAATAAACTGATTCTGCTTTGGGTGCCTCCTGTAAAAACCATTATGCTAATAGTACAAGTTACACTCAGCCTGGAATGGCTCGATTAAGATTCATTTTCAAACTTTCCCCACAAACTGTTAAAAGAAAAGAGTGGTTCCTGATTCCACTTTTAAACAGCCCAGATATGATCATAAGGCTGATCCAGATTATCTTAATTTGTTGATACCTATTACATCAAATCCTCTAAACATTTTAAAAGCTCCAATTAGTTTCCTTTCAACCATCAAGTTTCAAGGATCAAATCTGAGTTTATGCAACCTGCCTTCACAATTTAAATCTTTAAGCCCTGAATTATTCTAATGAATCTACTGTATATTGTGTAAACACTTCCAAGGCATAAAGCTAAAATCTGAAAGCATGAAAAGACAAGCAGTCCCAGTAAGGACAACAACTTCTAAACACAGGAGGGTTAAGAAAAAAAAGGATCTAGTGCTTTCCTGGTGTATATGCCAAATAAACTCTTCTCAGGCTTCCAGCCGGGTACAAGTATTGATTATAACCAATGTTTTGATGACAAACCCTGCCATGAAGCTGGTGAGATATGTTTACAATTGGACAGATGTTAGTGCACATGGGTTGCATCACTGGACAAAGAAAGCAATTTCAAACTGGTAAATTAGCAAACTGGTCTATTAGTATGAATAAACTCTTCTCAGGCTTCCAGATGCGCACAGGTATCGATTTTAACGGACATTTTGATGACGAACTCTTAAGGGTTTGTGGATGGTTTTAATCCGGTATTTCTTCAGGTCCTCAAAAGGGCCGTTTTGCTGATACTGAACATTACAAAAGGAGAGCAACTGGCCCTCCAGGTGAAACCAACCATCACAATTTTACCAGTGGACAAAGGAAATGCGACGCTCCTGATGTCCTTGGAGGAATACCACAGGAAAATCCACCAGATTCTGGACGATTCCTCTTACAGAGTTCTACAGTGGGATCCCACGGATCTGATTGTGAGGATGACCTCCTCTTTACTGAAGAAATCTGGACTGCCTGCAGACATATGCAAGACACTTGTACCTCAAGCCATGGTACCACCAAGACTTTATGGGCTCCCTAAGATACACAAGGACAGCTCCCCCCGAGGCCTATCATCAGTGTGATAGATTCTCCAACTTACTACCTTGCTAAGCATTTAATGACCATGCTGTCTCCCTTTGTTGGGGACAGTGAGCATCAAGTCATGAATTGGACCAACTTCGTGAATACAATAACTAGCATCCAGCTGACCCTGGAGGACATAATGATCAGTTTTGACATAGTGTCCCTGCTCACGAGAGCTCCCATTAAGGAGACCTTGGTCGTCCTGCGGTCAAGGTTTGATAAGGGTATCACTGACCTTTATGAACACACCCTTACATCAACATAGTTCCTCTATTGATCAGCACATATGATCTATCACAGAGATATTGTTGAAAGAAAGGCAAGACTGGCAATTCAACATTCCAAGGTATAAAATCACAGGCAGGGTGTTTGTAAAAAGCAGCGTTATTGCAGTGTTCCCTCAGAACTCCATTAGTGCAGTATAGATTGCTGAACGAATATGCAAACCATAACTCTGTTTCAAAGTAGTCATGGAAAGAAGCAAGGATATTCTGAGAAAAGGTGAAATGAAGTGGGATGGATTTCAATATCATAAAACAGGGTGAGGCAAAAGTAGATTGGGAACGTCTGTTGGCAGGTAAGTCAGCAAATGCCTTGTAAAAACATGAGGGACTGCAGATAGTAGCATCTGGAGCAACAACCAAGAAGCTGAAGTAAACTTAGTAGGCCAGGCAGAATCCATAGAGGGAAATGGATAAATGTTTCAGATCACAGACATTCATCTGGATGCCAGTGCCAGGCCAATATGTTCCCATAAGGGTGAAAAGAAAGGATAGCAGGTCCAAAGAACATTGGATGACAAGGGATATTAATGCCTGCATTAAAAAGAAGGAAGCATGTGGCAGATACAAAAAACTGAAAGGAAGGAAGCTCTTCAGGAGTATACAAATGTCAGGGAGAAGAGCAAAATCAGCAGAGTAAATAAGGAAACACAAAAAACCACTGGCAAACGCAAAGCATTTTCTCAGTATAATAAGGGCAAGGGAATAACCAAGGAAAGAGCAGGGCCCATTAGAAACCAAATGGCAACCTACGCATGGAGCCGGAGGATGTATTTGAGGTCTAAGTGAATACTTTTCATTTGCACCAAAGATGAGTACATTCTTTCAAGAAATCTTGTAGGGAGATTGGGTAATTTGGGAATATGTTATCTATAAAACGGAAGAGGGATTACATGTCAGCAGGCTTAAAGGTCGATAGATCACTGGGGACTGACAAGGTGTATCCCAGGTTTTTGTAGGGGCAAGGAAGGGGATTGCTGATCATGGGTAATGTGTCTAATGACTGGAAGACAGCAAATATGATACCTTTATTAAAGGAGGACAGTAGGGAAAGGCCACATAATTACTGCTTGAAGTCAATGTCAACGTTAAGGAAGTCAGTGGAAAAAGTTCTAAGGGACAGGGATCATTTACATTTAGAATTAATCGAAAGGGAACAAAATGTACTACTGAGGACAGTGTGTCTGAGGTAGTCTACATGAATTTCTGCAACTAAAGAATCACATGGAAAATTGGTCCAAAATGTTAGTGTCCATGGGACTTCAGGGAAGTTAGCAAATTAATAATAACAATTTTATAAATCACTTTCTAATCTGTGCAGATTAGAAATAACATCTCCACCTCATGGACAACCAACACTGGCACACCTCAGGGATGTGTGCTTAGCCCACTGCTCTATTCTGTCTACACTCAGGACTGTGTGGATAGGCACAGCTCAAATGCCATCTGTAAATTTGTTGACGATACAATTATTCTTAGCAGAATTTCAGATGGTGATGAGGTGGTGTACAGGAGTGAGATAGATCAACTAGTTGAGTGGTGTCACAGCAAAAACCTTGCACTCAGTGTCAGTAAGACCAAAGAACTGATTGTGGACTTCAGAAAGGGTTAGACAAGGGAACACACACCAGTCCTCAGAGAGGGATCAAAAGATTCCGGATGTCAACACCTCTAAGGCTCTATCCTAGATCTAACATATCAATGCAGTTACAAAGAAGGCATGACAATGGCTATATTTCAGTAGGAGTTTGAGGAGATTTGGTATGTCACCAAAAGCACTCACAAATTTCTACAGATGTACCGTGGAGAACATTCTAACTGGCTTCATCACCGTCTGGTATAGGGTTGGCGGGGGGGCGTTGGTTGGCTACTGCACAGGATCGAAATCAGTTGCAGAGTTGTAAACTTAGTCAGCTGTATGATGGCCACTAGCCTCCACCGTATCCAGGACATCGTCAAGGGATGATGCTTCAGAAAGGCGACATTCATCATTAAGAACTCCCATCACCAATGTCATGCCTTGTTCTCATTGCTACCATCAGGAAGGAGGTACCGAAGTCTGAAGACACACACTCAACAATTCAAGAACAGCTTCTTCCCCTCTGTCATCCAATTTCTGAATGGACATTGAACCCATGAACACTACCTCACTATTTTTTAAAAATTTCTATTTTTGCACTATTTAATTTAACTATATTTACTGTAATTCAATTTTTTATTATTATATATTGTTTTGCACGGATGCCGTAAAGACAACAAATTTCACGACATATCCCAATTCTGATTCTATACAGACGATATAGGTCAAAGTACTTCATAATGGGATAAAGTGCAAACATGAAAATAAAATACAAAAAGGTGTTAGCTAAAAGCAAGTTTAAATAACTAGGTTTTGAGCTGGTGCTTAAAAGTGTCAACTGAGTCTGCATCCTTTTAGGTATTGAATTCCACAGTTTAGAAGTGTAATTCAAAAAAGCTGACCTACCAATTATCTTTTGATAATTGAAAAAGACCTGAGAACTCAAGCAGGATTATAAAACAAAACGATTCTGTGATGTGCTCTGATCCCAGAGCACTGAGAGCTTTAAAAACAAGCATAAAAACTTTAAAATCCATTTAAAAAGATACAGGAAGTCAATGCAGAGAAGCAAGGACAAGAGTGATATGTACCCTCATCCTGGTTTTAGTTAAAAGTCTAGCAGCAGCATTCTGAATGAGTTGTAGATTGCTTTGGAAGGCCAGTAAAAAATAGCATTCTAATTTATCAGATATAAAGGCATGAATTTGCTTTTCAGCATCATTACATGACAGAAATAGATACACCTTTGCAATATTTGGATGCATAAATGGCTTGATAAGTGGAGACGGATGTCAATGGTGATTCTGGGGATTGGAAACCTTTATCATTAGGGTAGGATGGTCAGAGTAATGGCCGATGGAACTTAAAGTTAATTGTCATAAATACATAATGATGCACTTTGGGACAACTAAATGGGAAGTCATTCACAATGACCAGTAAGACCTTAAGTATTGAGGAACAGAGGGCCCTTAGTGTACAAAGGTTCTTGAAGGTGGCAGCTCAGACAGATAAGACATATGGGATACTTGTTTTCATTAGCTGTGCAGAAGCTAAGCACGGGGTATTATGGTGACACATACAAAATGCTGGAGGAACTCAAAAGGTTAGGCAGCATCTGTGGAAAGGGATAAACAGTCAATGTTTCAGGCCAAGACCCTTCACCAGGATGGAGTACCTTCAGCATTTTGTGTATGTCAGTCTGGATTTCCAAACTCTGCAGAATCTATTGTCTTTTGAGTATTATGGTGCAACATTCATTCCGCCAGCACCCTATGGGAAGGCTATCACGGCACTGGTGGTGGAGGTCGGTCCTCTCACAACATTAAAGAGGAATCTAAATGAACACCTAAATAACCAAGCATAGAAGTCTGTAGACCAAGACCTGCAGGCGGGACTAGAACAGATGGTGGTTTAGACATGGTAGGTTGAAAAGCCTGTTTGTGCACTGCATGACTCTATGACATCGGGTGGGAAGTTAACAAGAAAAAAAAGTGATAGAATCAGCAAATGACCTTTTTTTCTCTGTTACACTGCTCAGGACAGGGTTTATCATTACCCCACATCCCATTTATACACTTTTATAGCACCTTTCAAGACTGCAGTATAGCCAAGGGTCTCATGACAAATAAACTGCCATCAATTACTGTATGTAGTTTTGGAAATGCCGCAGCCAACCTGTACTCACGATAAACCAAAACCAGATAATGTTACCAAATCTGACTGATCTTTTTTTGGATGAACAAATACTGACCAGGACATCACCCAGGTCATTTATGTCACAGTGGTGCAAGCTCAAAGACAGCAGTACAGCTCACCTTCAGCACTGAGACTTATTTTTTGGAATGGAATTTAAGTCCACAAGCTGGTGGTTCAGAGCCACAGCTGACAAATTAAACTAACTTTCTATCAGATGCAATGGCAAGCAAACAAAAGGAACCAGAGGCCAATACTAAAAGCTGTACTAAATGTTATCAAAAACTAGGAGCGGGTGGAAGATTATAAACAATCAAAAATAAATTGGGTAAGTAATTAAAGAGGACCAAAATTAAGAGGAAGGAAATTCCTGTCTTTTTCCCAGTAAATAATAAAATACAGGAAGGTCCAAATTTGCCAAATCATTCCCTTTGGTCCTGTGGTGCTTTAACATTGGGTCTGATGGAAATATTGCCTGTTATTTTCCAAGTTGCTGATTATTGCCTCTGTCTCAGTTCTGTTTCATTGTGCAGGGTGTGCAGATGGGGGAGAAGTCTGCTCTTTGTTCTTCACAGGCACCAGATATTAGGGTATCTAAGTCATGTATCTTCTGACTTTCTCCACTGGAATATGGCTTGAGTGACACCTAGAAATCTGCCCTCAGTCAGCAGCACTAAACTGGCTGCAGTGTCACTTATACCTAAGCTGTTTTTGACTCTCT